>NW_024080737.1:565909-1145461 GCF_003009895.1 Hyaena hyaena | reverse complement strand
GCTCAGAGCCTGGAGCCTGTTTCAGTCTGTGACTCCCTCTCTCTCTGACCCTCCCCTGCTCGCGCTGTCTCTCTCTCTCTCCTAGAAATAAATAAAAATATTAAAAAAAAAAATTAAAAAAAAAAAAAAAGTATGGGATCCTCAGGCCGTGTCAGTCGCCCCGGAACACACCCCTCTTGCCTGTTCAAAAACCAGGCACAGATGATTACCGGCCAGTTCAGGACCTAAGAGCAGTAAACCAGGTGACTGTCACCATACACCCAGTGGTCCCGAACCCCTATACACTTTTGGGGCTCATTCCTGCTGAAGCCACTTTCTTCACCTGTTTGGACCTTAAGGATGCCTTTTTCTGCATCCGCCTAGCCCCTCAGAGCCAACTGATTTTGCCTTCTAATGGGAGGACCCTAAAAATGGTGACAGGGGCCAATTAACCTGAACTAGGTTACCTCAAGGGTTCAAAAACTCCTCAACCATTTTTGGCACCGCATTAGCCTCTGACTTAGAAGCCTTCCCAGCAGATCAATATGACTGTGTCCTGCTTCAGTACGTGGATGACTTGCTATTAGCTGGGAAGTCCCGGGAGGGTTGCATGGAATGGACTCGGCAGCTCCTTACCCTCCTATGGAAAGCCAGCTACAAGGTCTCAAGAAAAAAGGCCCAGATCTGTCAAGAAAGGGTTAAATATCTTGGCTTCCACTTATCTCAGGGGCAGCGTCAGCTCGGCCCAGAGAGAAAGCAGGCCGTTTGCTCTATCCCGACTCCCACAACCCGGTGCTAGGTTTGAGAGTTTCTCAAGGCTGCGGGTTTCTGTAGGATCTGGGTACTTAACTTTTCAGTCCTGGCAAAACCCCTCTATGAGGCTACAAAGCGGGGAGAAAGGGAACCCCTGATATGGGAGTCAGTACAGCAAAAGGCTTTCGAGGAAATAAAGCGTGGGCTTACTAATGCTCCTGGTTTAGGGCTCCCGGACATGACCAAGCCCTTCTTTCTGTATGTCCATGAGCGCACTGGTATTGCAGTGGGAGTACTGACTCAGATGTTGGGATCATGGCATCGGCCGGTGGCATCAGTCTCCAAGCAACTTGACTCTATGGCCCAAGGCTGGCCCCCCTGCCTACCGGCACTAACAGCCACAGCCCTTTTAGTGTCTGAGGCTGACAAGTTAACTATGGGACAGGAATTAACCGTTCGCTCGGTATTAACATTAATGGAATACAAAGGACAATACTGGCTCACCAACACCAGGATTGTCAGCTATCAGGGAATGCTATGTGAGAACCCGCGCCTTCACCTAGAAGTAGTACAGACCCTGAACCCTGCAACCCTATTGCCTGTTGGGCCAGGCCAGCCAGACCATGACTGCATTGAAGTCATGGATGATGTGTTCTCCAGCAGACCTGATTTGCGGGACCAGCCTCTCAAAGACCCCGATGCTTAATATTTCACTGATGGTAGCAGTTTTATAGAAAGGGGGGAACGTCTTGCAGGATATTCCGTGGTGACTCTAAACTCTGTCATTGAAGCAGAGGCCCTGCCGAAGGGGACTTCAGCACAAAAGGCAGAGCTAATTGCTTTAATCCAAGCCCTCCAACTGGGGCAAAGATACATGTTAATATATACACAGACTCTAAATATGCCTTCACCACTCTCCACGTACATGGGGCCTTATATAAGGAAAAAGGTCTAATAAACTCAGGAGGAAAAGACATAAAATATGGTAAGGAGATCCTTGAACTCTTAGATGCCGTGTGTGCTCCTGAAAGTATGGCAGTCATGCATTGCCGGGGACATCAAAGGAGGGATACCACGGCTGCACTGGGAAACCGAAAGGCTGACCGAGAGGCAAAGCTGGCAGCTTCCAAAGGAGCCATAAAATCAGCGGCTTTAACTGCTGCACTGTTTCCTAACCCATTGACAGATTGGGTTCCTAATTACTCACACCATGAAAGTACTTGGTTTAAGACTGAGAGTGGCAACTACCTCCCAGGTGGATGGTGGAAATTTGAAGATGGCCGAATAGCAATTCCTGAGGCCTTAGCTCCAGCCTCTGTTAAGCAGTTCCATCAGGAAACTCACATCGGCCGGACAGCCCTTGAAACAATGTTAAGCCGGTATTTTTACATCCCTCGGCTCTCCAGCATAGCCCGAGCGGTATGTGAGCAATGTGAAACCTGTACCCGAAACAACCCACGTCAGGGGCCCAAGGCCGCCCCTGGAGTACAGAGCGTTGGGGGAGCCCCCTTTGAAAATGTGATGGTGGACTTCACGGAGCTCCCCCGGGTTCGGGGATGTAAATACCTGTTGGTCTTTGCATGTACTTTCTCAGGCTGGGTAGAAGCTTTCCCTACTCGAACAGAAAAGGCACATGAAGTGGCCCAACTCCTTCTCAAGGAAATTATCCCACGATTTGGGATCTGTATCACTATTGGTTCAGATAACGGGCCAGCTTTTGTAGCTGAGGTGGTGCAGCTAGTGGCAAAGGGGCTAAAGATAACCTGGAAGTTACACACGGCATACCGACCCCAGAGCTCCGGAAAGGTGGGACGAATGAACAGAACCTTGAAGCTGCAATTAAGTAAACTGTGCCAGGAGACCCACCTGCACTGGGACCAGGTGCTGCCAATAGCCTTGTTAAGAATCAGGTGCAGCCCCAATAAGCACACGGGGCTTTCCCCTTATGAAATCCTTTATGGGCGCCCTCCCCCAATTGTTAAGGGGATAAGGGGAGACTTAAATGAGATAGGCAATTTAACCCTAAGGCAGCAAATGCAGGCTCTGGGCTCTACTCTAGCCACTCTACACCGATGGGTTAAAGAATGATTGCCTGTGAGTCTGACCACAGATACTCACTCCTTTGAGCCAGGAGATGCTGTATGGGTAAAAGAGTGGAATGTCCAACCACTCAAACCCCTTTGGAGGGGCCTGTTTACTGTTATTTTGTCCACCCCTACTGCAGTAAAAGTAGCTGAGGTAGGTCCCTGGATTCACCACAGCAGAATGAAGCCGGCATCCAGGGACTGGGAGTGCATTCCTGATCCGTCCACACCGTGTAAGCTGACCATACGGAAGAAGCGAGCTGCCACGGCAGAGACTCCAACGGGAGACTACAGCCCTGCTTTAGTCACTCCGGAAGCTGACTAATCTACGCACGGCAGAAGCTTGAGGAATCGCCGGTCCGAAGAAATAAATAGACTGTCCTTATTTCTTACATCTGCCTCTTACCGTAATGCACTGTCACCCCTTGTCTCTCACTATTATTGCAATTTTTGCTTTACTTCTTGCTATTGGATTGGCAGAGGTTGCCCCAGCCAGCTGGAAATATGGCGAAAGGTTTCTGTTAGCACTCACTTTTCTCTTGTGGGTAGGATGTTTTGTTGGTATTGGTTATTTTTAATTTGGACTCTGCTTGTAAACCTGAATCTCTCATCATGCGATCCATGCATTCGCATAACCAGGTCAGACCAAGGAATCACCTGGACCCTATTGTATCATGCCCATTTCTCATGCCAGGGAAAGGTCCAAGGGACATGCATACATAACAAGACCACCTATTCCGTCTGCCATTGGGGAAGTCAATACACTTGCTTTGACCCACAGTACTCCCCAAATGAAGATTGGTTAGAAGTCCGATCTTACCAGGAAGAGGGGGCCTTAATTAGCCGGACATGAATTACAAACCCCAAACGTCCGGTGTCAGTACTGTTTGATGTGTGTGCGGTTATTGGTCTAGGCCCAGAAGCATCCGTTATACGGAAAAAACGGGCACTTGTCATGGAGAGTCCAAAAATTCTTGATATACCATGTGGAGGCTCAGATTGGGAGCGAAAATATCGCCTCAATGACAAATACATGTGTGAGGAAAATGATTTATGTGCCTGTACACCTGAATTTCTATGTCCTAGTTGGAGCTGTGTTTCATGGGCCACTTGGAAAAAAAGGATGCAACAGCTCTCCTTCAAAAGGGGGCTGCTAGATCAGATTGTCAGTCAAAAGCCTGTAACCCTGTACATTTTACTATCATTAATTTAGAAGACTACAAATGGCAATGGGGCATTCGAATTGGTATTCGAATTTATGGAAGAGACAAAGACCCAGGGACTGTACTATATTTTAAAAGGATCACTGCCACCCATCCAGCCACGTCCCACCAAGTTTTTCACTCCTTCTATGAGGAAATAAGAAGTAGTCCCCCTCCCATTTCAGTCACAGCAAAGAATTTGTTTCTGGCCCTGGCAGAGACTAGAGCCCAGACTCTGAATATCTCTTCATGCTATGTATGTGGGGGGACCAACATGGGGGATCAATGGCCATGGGAAGCCAGAGAATTAGATCCCCTCGAGCCTTATGATGGAACGAATTACCCCAGTTCTACAGCCGGGGTTTGGCTCCTGAAAACCTCAATCATTGGGAAGAACTGTCTTGCCCGATGGGGGAAAAAGTTCATCATTCCTGTCTAAAACTTAACATGCCTGGGCCAAAGGTTTTATAATTCAACCACCTGGGAAACCCAATGGTGGGGGTCCCCAGGTCACCATGAGCCAAATCCTCACCCCTTGTTCAACTTCTCTCATCTCCGGGAGGCCTGGGACAACATAGACGCTGCCATCGAATGGCGGGCCCCAGGGGGGCTACATTGGATATGTGGGAGAACAGCCTATACAGTACTCCCTTCAGGCTGGTCAGGGTCATGTGTGCTGGGAACTATCCGCCCATCCTTCTTCCTACTCCTCTTGCAGAAGGAGAACATCTGGGAGTTCAAATATATGGAGATAGGACAGTTCAAAGAAAACAGTGTGCCTTACAAATTGGCAACTGGAAGGAAAATGAATGGCCTCCCGAACGAATAGTTCATTATTACGGCCCTGCTACCTGGGCCGAGGATGGGACTTGGGGTTACCGCACCCCCATTTATATGCTAAGCCGCATAATTAGACTACAAGCAGTTATAGAAATTATAACCAACGAAGCTGCTAGGGCTCTTAATTTACTTGCTAAGCAGCAAACCAAAATGCGCAATGCAATCTACCAAAATCGCCTGGCCTTAGATTACCTGCTTGCTCCTGAGGGTGGTGTTTGTGGAAAATTCAACTTGAGCAACTGCTGCCTACAGATAGATGATGAAGGAAAAGTCATAGAGGAGATCACAGATCGAATGAGAAAAGTTGCTCATGTCCCAGTCCAAACCTGGAATTGTTGGAACCCCAGTGAGTTATTTGGAGGATGGTTTTCATCTTTCGGGGGATTCAAAACCCTCATAGGTTTTGTCCTCCTAATTCTGGGAGGATGTTTGCTGGTACCCTGCTTGGCTCCCTTGATTATACGATCAGTCTCCAGTCTCATTGAGACTATAGTTGAGAGAAAAACGGCTGTTCATGTAATGATGTTATGGAAATATAAACCTCTAAGCCAGGATGATGCTCTTTGACCCAAAATAGAGGGGTCCGAGCATCAAAGGGGGGAATGTGGTAGGAACCCCTCCCTAAGGAGAAAGAAAAAAATTGAAGAAGAGAGAAGACTTCAAGGTCACCTAGATATGAGTCCAGCTGCCTACATCCCCCATGTTCTTGTAAACTGAAACAACTTAATCAGACTACATGTTTATGTGTATTACCATATATGGGAGACAAAGAAATAGAAAATGCATAAAAAACCCTAAGCCATATGATGTGGGCCGCTCAGTTCTTTTGGGTACGAACCCAACTGAGCGGTGCCGGCAAAATAAAGTTGCTTCCTGGAAAGAAAAGCCTCGGTGTCACGACTCTCTGAGCGAGAATCCTGCAACAAGGTAGCTGGTGAAGGAGCCAGAGGCTGGAGATGTGGGCTCTGCTGTCTCTACCACTGGACTTGGACAAGACCTCTCCCCTCTTCCTGAGGAGGGAGCATAAGGCAAGCTACGTGGGCTGCAATCGCCCCCCCCCCCCCCAGGTGGGATGTGTGTGATAATCCTCAGGCACTCCTGGCTGCCCAAGAACAAAGGAAAGGGGGAAAACAGATGGTTAACTGATAGAGATCAGGGTCGTGCAGGACAGGAGTCTCCATCAGTTTACAAATATCTTTGTAAATTACAAGGAAAAGGCAATTTTATCAGTAGCCTAATCTCCAGAAACCTCTAGACTCAGTTTCCTGGAGCTCCAACATCACCCTTCCCTCCACAGTGATGTGGAGAAAAAAGACAAGAAGGAAATAGCAGGTAAAATTAACTTTCTTTATAACCTGCAGCCTACTGACAAATACTTGAGGCAAAAACAGAGGAAACCATTTCTCCAGGAACCCCCTAAAGTCCTAATGTTAATGCCTAACTAGAGGGAAAACAACCTTAGCTTGAAGATAGCAAGGCCTCTGGCATCTTATGAGTCCTCTTTAGCATATGAAAGTCCCTCTGGAGGCCTCCCTTTTGCTTTACCTCCCCCAACACCATAGTGTATCACCAGTCACTCCTCACAACCCCAGGGCAGCTCTTCCTGCCCACAGGTCCCGTCCCTGTGTTTTAGTGAAATCACCTTTTCGCAACAAAGACATCTGAAGAATTCTTCCTTGGCCATCAGCTCTGGACCCCCACATCCCCATCATTCCTGCCTCTATTTTTCTCATCTGTATAGGGGGTCATGACTACAAGGACTAAATCCCCCTCTCATAAGTGTGGGCCCATGTGTATAATCATCAGTTCCATCAAACGACCTGCATCCGGGTCTCTCTCTCCCCTGCTATCCGATGGTTGTACAATTACTGGCTTTGTCTGTCAATCATAGGTTAGGAAGTGAGGGCCACTCATCTTCTTACAGCTGGGGTGTAGGTGGGGGGCGTACATGGGGTTGTTAGCGACTCCTTTGTTTCCTCTTCCCAAGCTCTTCTCTGGCCCCAGCTCTGACACTGTGTGCACCAGGCAGCTGTTCTCTCAGGCTGCCTCTATCTTAACGCCTCGTACGCTCTAGGGGGAAGGCAAAGGCACAAAGCCAGCAGCCACCGGCCACTCGCAGCATAAGCACATTGTCGGCAAGCCTTACGGATTTAATTAATGAAAATAGGAAATGAGGAAGAGATACTCTACAACAATCTTGTAAAAGTACAAATGCCTATTCAGGTTTAATGTGCTCGCGGCATGGCAGTTACTCAAGGTAGACTTTCCAGCCTCAACTTCTCTTGTTATATGTTTGATATTCAGGCAGTGTTTAAATTGTGTGGGTATTTTGGTCTTAAGGTAATTCACTCTGTGGTATGAAGAAAAATTGGTAAACGCTCTAAGGGAGGAAACTGTACCTTTTAAGTTGCCTCTCCAGTGTCTTAGAGGAACTTCCTAAATATTTGTGGCCGTTGTGTTGTTATAATAATAGGCAAAGTGGCTAGTTTACATTGGCCTTAGCAACAAGAATGAGACTCAGGAAGGGTGTCACAAAAATAATACTATCCGTGCTAAATATTTAATGTCATGTTCTCCTAGTGTCAAAATATTTAGTTCAGTGAGAGCATCTCTAAGGCAGAGGGAGACAAGCCAGGAGTACATTCTGCACATATGCAACACATTAAAAGGAAGCCCACGCAGTTTATTCTTGCGATTCACCGCCTTTACTCTGGAAGGTTCCCCTGATCAGGGAAGGGCATAAGGCAAGACAGACCCAAGGGGGCGGTGCGGAATGGAAGGGAGGGTGAGCTCAGTCTGGGAAGATTCTCCTCGGGGGGAGCCTGCCGGCCAGGTGGACATGCCTCAGGCCAGCTCCTGGGGCTGCTAAGCAGGAGGGGGTCACAGAGGCTGGCCCCTGGCTCACCAGTCCCCACCATACCTGTCTCCGTCTCCTTCCCCCCGGCTGCGGCAATGGCTTCCAACCCTGTCACCACCCCAAACATTATTAGTGTAGCCTTTTAAAAACACCTGCAGCCTGAGCGGGCCTCAGGAGCTTCTTACTCCAGAGGTCTGGACAGAGACAGGCTACTCGCATTTTTTAAAAGCACCACAGGTAATTCTGATGTGCAGCCAGAGTGGAGAAGAAACACCTCCTGAGAGACTCAGTGTAGGCTCTCCAAGGTGTTAAATATTTTACTCTAGGACTTCATTGGAGAATGAAGTGTGAACGAGCTGCCTGAAGAACACAAAACATGTGGAAGGTAGAGGCAGTTTGCACCGCCCACAAGTTACAGCCTCCAGGCTTGTGTAGAACAGGGCCCTGGATATATGGGTGTTGCTCTGGCTTTTCACTGCTGACACCCGGACCTAACTGTGTCTTGGGAGCACCACATAAAATGCCCTTCCTGACCAGAGAAGAGCCCAAGCCTCCTTTGGGATGATAGCATCTTTTTTTTTTTTTTTTTTAAAGTTCATTTACTATTTTGAGAGAGAAAGAGGGAGAGTGTGAGAGTGAGGGGTGGGACAGAAAGAGAAGGAGGGAGAGAATCCTAAGCAGGCTCCACACTGTCAGCACAGAGCCCGGTTCAGGGCTTCATCTCATGAACTGTGTGACCATGACCTGAGCCGAAACCAAGAGTCAGGTGCTTAACGGACTGAGCCACCCAGGCGCCCCAGGATGATGGGATTCTGTACGAGGTTCAGTATGTGCTCAGCTGAAAAATAAGCATGTGACCACATATTCCCCATCTCCCTATGCCGTGTGCCACTTCCTGGAAATAGCTGGCTGCTCGACCCACCACACACACCTGTGTGATGTTTTAAAAAACTTGCAAAATGTTTTCATTAGTCAGCGTTCTCTAGAGAAACAATCTTATAATTTCTAATATAATTCCTTATAGATCTTTTTATATGTAAATATTTATATAATTATATTAAAACATAAAATCTATATATAGATTTGTAATATATATAAATATACATATATATAAAGAGATTTGCTCTAAGGAATTGGCTCACGGTATTGTGAATGCTGAGAAGTACTAAGGTCTGATATCTGCACCTGGAGACCCAAGAGAACTGATGTGTAGATTCAGTCGAAGCCTGAAGGCCTGCGAACCAGAAGAGCCCATGGTTTAAGTTCTAGTCCAAAAGCCAGCAGGCTTGAGAGCAGAGAAGAAACAATATTTCAGTTCAAGTCCAAAGGTCAGAAGAGTCTGCTGTTTCAGCTCAAAGCAGCCCAGGCAGGAAGAGTTTCCCTCCTCCAAGGAGGGTCAGCCTTTCTGTACTATTTGGGCTTCAACTGATTGAATGAGGACCATCCACCCACACTCCGGAGGGCCACCTGCTTTATTTACTTGGTCTACCAATTCAGATGTCACTCTGAGCCAAAAACACCCTCACGGCACTTCCAGATTAATGTTTGACTGCACATCCAGGTACCCTGTGGCTCAGGCAAGTGGACAAATAAAACTAACCATCACAAGCCTGTTTTCTTGCACACATCTTATCTGAAGGGGAGCATGTATATCCCAGAGTAAACAGCGCAACGTAAAGTCAGCCTCTTTCAAGCACCTGTAGGAGCCACTGCCCACTGTGGTGTGTCACTTCCCATGGCATCAATCAGACAGGCCTCTGCTCCTAAAGTGAGACTGTCTGGGGTAACTCAGAGTGTGGGCAGATGCCCCTTCTAACTGCTGATGTGGGTCTGAGCCCCACCCCAGCCTGGACTCTGTGTCACTGTGTATGCAGTACATCCCCAGGACCCTAACCCACTCTGGGGACAATCCTTGACACTGGACCTTTCTGTGTCTTCTCTCCACTTCCCACCTCCCACTTCCACTTGGCCTTCACTGTTTCTGCATTTTTATGCTGCTTGAGAAAACAACAACAACAACCTGGACCTGCTGGTCCTCAGCTATTTGTGATTTCTTTTTTTTTTTTTTTTTAATGTTTTTTTATTTATTTCTAGGAGAGAGAGAGAGAGACAGCGTGAGCAGGGGAGGGTCAGAGAGAGAGGGAGCCACAGACTGAAACAGGCTCCAGGCTCTGAGCTGGCAGTCAGCACAGAGCCCGACGCGGGGCTCGAACCCACGAACCGCGAGATCATGACCTAAGCGAAAGTTGGACGCTTAACCGACTAAGCCACCCAGGCGCCCCAACTATTTGTGATTTCTAACCCAGCTCCATCTTCACTACCACCCATGTGCTTTTTGCCATTACCTAGCCCATGATCTATCTGTCCTGTCATTCATTCAATAAATATTATTGAGCACCTACTACTTGCCAGATACTGTGTTCTGCTAAAGACACAACAAGGGTACAGGAAAAAAGAGTTGGTCTCTGCTCTCAGGGAGCATATAGCCGGGGACTGTAGAAGGCAGATGCCCTAAACCTGTCCCAAAAGTCCAGTCTTCTGTATTTGCAGGTGACCTCAATGACAAGCACAGGTTTGCTTTGCTAGTAGTTCCTGGGTCTCTGTTTCCAGCCCAGAGCTCTTTCTATCTCTCCTTATGCCCTCTGAACCTCTGAAACCAGAAGTTGAAGGCTTCAGGCACTTGGGTGGCTCAGTCAGTTATGCGTCCGACTTCAGCTCGGGTCATGATCTTGCAGTTCATGTGTTTGAGCCCCGCATAGGGCTCCGAGCTGATGGTGCGGAGCCTGTTTAAGATTCTTTCTCTTTCCCTCTTTCTCTGCCCCTCTCTCACTTGCACTTGCTCTCTCTCTCAAAATAAATAAATAAATAAAACTTAAAAAAAAAAAAAGTTGAAGGGCTCTCTGGTCACCACCCTCACAATGCTCCTGCTTCTTCGAGCCCTTGAGTTCTTCTTACTGTTCTGTCTGCATTTCTTCCATCTGAGATTTTAGCTCATCTACCTTGATGACCCACCCAGGAACCCTAGTAACCTCCCCTGCTCAGGGAGACTTCTCATTCTGCACTCCCAGGTTGCCAAATCCCATTTATTCTTCTTCCTAAATAATGATCTCCTTTCAGTATATCTTTAATGCTTCCTGCACTACTGCCTCATCACCTGACTCCTAATTCCTCTCCCTGTCTCCACTCCTTCCCTCAAGCTAGCCTTCATATCGCTGTCAAAAACAAACCTACTACATTGGATGATGATGTCCTGCTCTTGATCCTTCTGTTTAAATGGCTTTTCACAAGCTAGAACAGGATTTTAAAACTTTTGGGGTGGTTTTTTTTTTTTTTTTTGGCAGAAGGATGCTTTCCACCCACCCCCCTTCAAAATGGAATATAAAACACTAAAAAGAAATGAGCTATTAAGCCATGAAAAGACATGGAAGAACCTTAAATGCATATTGCTAAGGGAATGAAGCCAATATGGAAAGGCTACAAACTGTGTGATGTCCATACTATCTGAAATTCTGGGAGACACAAAACGATGGAGATAGTAAAAGAATCAGTGGTTTCCAGGGGTGAGGGGGAGAGAGAGATAAATAGGCAGAGCACGGAGGAGTTTTAGGGCAGTGAGATTATCAGTATGATACTATCATGAGGACTGTATGTTAATATACATTTGTCCAAGCACACAGAACATACAACACCACGAGTTATACACATAGCTACTGTAACTGTAGTCTGGGGGACACGGCTGTGTCAGTGGAGGACTGTAACAAAGGTGCCACTCTGGTGTGGGATGTCAATAGTGGGGGAAGCGGTGTGTATGTGAGATCAGGGGAACCATCTACCTTTCCTCCTCAATTTTGCAGTGAACCCAGAACTGCTCTAAAAGATAAAGTCATTGGGGCACCTGGGTGGCTCAGCCCACTGAACATCTGATTCAAATCGCGATCCCAGGGTTGTGGGATCAAGCTCTGTATTGGGCTCTGTGCTGAGTGTGGAGCCTGCTTAAGATTCTCTCCTCTGTCCCTCTGCCCCACTCATGTGCTCTGTGCTCTGTGCTGATAGCTCAGAGCCTGGAGCCTGCTTCAGATTCTGTGTCTCCCTCCCTCTCTGCCCCTCCCCCACTCACTCTCTCTCTCTCTCAAAAATAAACATAATTTTAAAAAATTATATTTAAAATATAAATTTACTTTAAAAATTTTACATTTAAAATTTCTTGTATTTAACTTCACCTTTAGAAAAAGTGGAGCTCCTTTGATAAATAAGGGCTGTGGCAATGGAAGGAAGAGGGTGGAGTGAGGCAGAGCCTGTGTGACCTGGGGACCTCAGGACTTGGAGGAACACCAGAGATGCAGAAGGCGTGAGCTTAACAAGGCAAGGCAAACAAGGGCTCTCATGGTCAGGCCTGGCTTTCCTTCAAGGCACATGCCTTGTGGCTCCCTGAAACCCTGCATTCACAATATTCTGCACATGCACTAGCATTTCCCCAAGCACCTCCTGCCCCGCGGGGGTCTCCCTCCAGGCTCCTGTGTCTCCCTGTCTTGAATCCTTTGCCCTCTTTCTCCATTTAGTGATTTCCTTCAAGTCTCAACTCAAGCAGCACTTGCTCTGTGAAGTTCTCCCAAGTTCTCAGGAGACTTCCCTCAGGCTTGGTGCATCCTATCCTAGCCTCTGGAAAACGTAGTGTCTGTTTCCACACGCCTAACTCCTGCTAAGTGCGCCATGTGAGAGCAGGATCCTTACTGCTTTCATCCTGGTGTTTCCTATAACCAGCAAAATGCCTGGCATCCTACGTGTTTGCTGGGAGTGAATGAGTGAATGAATGAACAATTGAATGAATGAATACATAAACTCGACTCTTCCTGTCTCAGGAGATGATTGCACATTCTCGTAGATGATTTTCACTCACTCTTTGATAGATTTACTTTTTTTCCCATGAGGTTCTTTGACTTTGGGGCTTGATCGCAGCAGTCAGTGTATTTACGAACCAGGCCAGCCACAGCAACCCATGGAGGGGTTTGGCCACTTAATTTTTCCCCACATTTCAAAAGTTGGCAGAGCCATGTTCCTTCAGAGGTATTTTCGGTTTATCCTCAAGTTATTTCATCTTTCTGTTCCCATTTCCACATATTCTTAGTTTCTGAAAAGGAAGCTTGGCACGGCAAGGAGTTCCCAGTTTGTCCTCTGGTAGAGCAGAAAGGCAGGACTGTTAGCTTTAACTATTACCTTTAGAACGTTTCAATAAAAGACACTGTAATGGTGTGATTTCTTGGTACATTTATGCATTTACTTATTTTTATTTTGAGAGAGAGAGAGAGAGTGAAAGAGCCACACGTGAGTGCATGTGGGAGGGGCAGAGGGAGAGGGAGAGAGAGAATCTTAAGCATGCTCCATGCCCAGTGCGGAGCCTGACCTGAGGATGGATCTTACAACCATAAGATCATGACGTAAGCCAAAATCAAGAGTCAAGCACTTAGCCCCTGCTTGGAACATTTAATAGTTAATTTCCCGAGCCTCAGTTGAACATGGGCTGTAACTGAGCAGACATCCTGAGCCTGTAGCAGTAAACCTAGCTCCTCCTGGATTTGACAGCTGGAGTCCACAGAGCCAAACAGATCACCTAAGGCTGGTGCATCATTCCTATCTACGATGTTTTCCGTCTTCTCTGGCTTATAGAGGCCGCTGAGAAAAGTGCTCCAAAAAAAATGCTTATTCAACCAAGCTTTGGTACCTGTTTTGAATGAAGTCAGTCCCATGAACTTCTTTGTTTCCTCCAATTTTTCATGCAGCGTCTTATCACAAGCATTTAGGCTTTCAGAAAAATGTAAAGCTCAAATCAGGACTTGCTACACCTGAATCAAAGTTCTGTTTCAAAGTTCACCAAAGTACCAAAAGCGCACACACACGCCGGGTTTCTCAAAAACTACAGTCTACTCTCTGGAGACTCGTTTACATGTGACACTTTTTTAGACACCTGAATTTTTTTTAGTTTCAAGGGCTTTGGCTTGAGTTTTCCACATACTTTTGACTAATTTCTTTTCCACCACAGATATGGACTCTATGAGATCACTGCTCTATGATTTTTCACTACATTTCAGAATTGTAATTTCTTTCAAAAATAAGTAGAACATTTACCATAAAGCACATTCTCAAAAAGACTAAAGTCAGACTATCTCTGATAATGAACCTCTAGAGCCTTTCAAAGACAAGTAAATGACAAGATCAGAGCCATAAATTAAGCAAATGTCAAATTTCTTTTCCACCACAGATATGGACTCTATGAGATCACTGCTCTATGATTTTTCACTACATTTCAGAATTGTTATTTCTTTCAAAAATAAGTAGAACATTTACCATAAAGCACATTCTCAAAAAGACTAAAGTCAGACTATCTCTGATAATGAACCTCTAGAACCTTTCAAAGACAAGTAAATGACAAGATCAGAGCCATAAATTAAGCAAATGTCAAATTTCCTTAGACTTACAGTAAGCAGAGACCCCCTCACCACCCCAATCATATCATTAGGGAGAACCAGAAAAACTCGGGCATCGATCGCCTTCAATATCTTTGAAAAACAGTGAAAGGAGGCAGAATTGCTATTACCTTTGATTCATTCACTACCGTCCCTTCCCTGGTCTCCACACTTGCATTCAACATTGGCTAAGAAATCCTCCCAAAGCGTTCCGGAGCCCGCCCACCACTTTGAATCCCACAGCATCAGGCCCCCATGTGGTAGTCACTTAACCACCCCCCAGTCAGTCTCTCTCATCCTCTGAAAATTTCAGCTCTGGCTCACTGTCTCTCTCTTCAATATTAGTTTTGTCATACTCTTGAGTGATTCCAGGGACCTTGAAGATAATCCTTCCCTGCACCTTTAGCTCTCACTTTCTTGACTTCCTCTTCTCCACTGATCTTGTCTTCAATGCACCTTCCACCACCCTCTGCTAATGGACACATCTTAGACCACCCAAACTGAATGCCCCGAACCTCAGTTTCAAGCTGTCACTTTTTATCCTTCAGTTTCTAACTGTCACTTTATCCTTCAAACCTACTGTCTCTTCCAACGATGCTTTGGTCCTTCTGTTTGCATACTTTGTCAATCCTACACATTTTCCATTGTCCCATCATCTCCTCATTTATTTGTGGATCATATTCCTGGACTTAATCCTCATTTCCCCCTCCACTCAGTTTGAACTCTGAGGTCCACCATTATAATCACCCCTTTCCATAAATTCTCAGCTTCTTGGCTTCTCTTTTTCATCATATGCCCTTGAAAAACCCCAGCTGCACAGCTGAATGTGGCTGCGGGAAAAACACCCAGCCATGGAGATGGTCTCACTTCACATTTATTAGCACAAATCTCAAGCAGATCCTTAATGCTATCCGGCCACTCTGTCGTATCCCTCGGTCTATTCACCCTTCTGCTCTCCTGGGTGTCCTTTCTCCTCCAACGTTCAACATCTCCTTCCCATCCTCACTAACAGCTGATGACCTTGCTTCTGATTTCCACTGAGAATATAAAAGAACTTCTATGAGATACCACCAACCCACCAAGCAGCTTCAAAGCCCATGTACTCTGCCTGCTTTTGAGTTACTCTCTTTAAAAAAATTTTTTTAACGTTTATTTATTTTTGAGACAGAGAGAGATAGAGCATGAGCTGGGGAGGGGCAGAGAGAGAGGGAGACACAGAATCTGAAACAGGCTTCAGGCTCTGAGCTGTCAGCACAGAGCCCGATGCGGGGCTCGAATCCACAGATGGCAAGATCATGACCTGAGCCAAAGTGGGATGCCTAACCGACTGAGCCACCCAGGCGCCCTGAGTTACTCTCTTCTTGTGTCCTTAAGAAACCATTCTAGGTATTTTTCTCTCCTCTCCTACATCATTTTTTTTTCCCCATCTCAAAAGGATTTCCTTCTCGTCGTATAAATATGCTTTCATTTCTTCCATGTGTAAAAGCACTCTCTCTGACTGAGCCCGCCTATCCATCTGCCCCTCCATTCTCTGCTCCCTTTTATAGAAATAGTCATGAAAAGAGTAGCCACCAGCTAGTCACTTCCCATGCTCTCTTGAATCATGCATGAGCTCTCCACCTCCCAAAACTGATCTTTTCAAAGTCATCAGTGAGCACCTTGCTGCTATATGATTAATTCTCGGAACTCATCTTGCTTGACCTGTGAGCAGGTTTTGATAGGGTTAGTCACTCCATCCGCCTTTAAATATTTTCTTCACCTGGATTCCAGGACTCTGCATTCTCCTGGTTCTCTGCCTAGTGCACTGACTGCTTCTTTTCAGTGTTCTTTATTGGCTTTTGCTCATTTTCCTGGTTTCTTAATGTTGGATTTCCCAGGTGCCAGACCACATGCTTCTGTTTTTTTATCTATACTCAGTCCCATCATGTTCTCATCCAGTCGCATGGCTTGAACAGCATCCACATGTTGATGACTTTCAAGTCATCATGTACCTGACCCACACCTCTCCTTTAAAGTCCAGATTCATACATCCATTTATCTATTTGACCCCTTTGTCTTGGATCCCTAACAGGCATCTGAAGCAATACATCCAAAATCAATCTCCCTTCTTCCCCCTCCCTCAGTCTTTCCTCATTCATTCTCCCACATCTCATTTACTGGAAGCCCCATCCTTTCTGCTGTTCAGGCAAACCTCCCCCCGCCCCCCGGTCATCTGTGCCTCTTTTCCTTTGTCCTCCATTCCATGCAGAATCGAACAAAGAACCTGCCAGCCTCTACCTTCAAAGCAGAGCCATAATCTGACCACCTGTCGTCACCTCCTTAGCTACCATCATGGGCCAGACTCTCTTAGGTTACAAGGATAGTTCTTATGGTGTCAAAAGATCCAAACACCAAGGCTGCCTTTTCTCCTATGTGGGAGAAATCAGGAAGCCTTACACCCTCCCTAAGTCTCATACTTAGATCTCACCATTTCAGACCTATCCTAAGCTGTTTCCATTTCTATCTCTACTTAGTCTTCTTTAGATATTTACATTTTCTGGGAGGAATACTATATATGTTTACATACATATATTATTTACAGATATTGTCCCAGAGTATTTAAGGTACACTATAAAAGTACATAAAATACACAACAATAGAGAAAAATAAGTGAGTAAATTAGGCAAAGGGAAAATAAGGATAGGAAAACATTCAGATGAAGCTACAGGTGAGGTGAGCATACAAACGCATGCAATGAGGTTCTTCATCTTTGCTAAACATGAGTAACATGTAAGTTTCTCCCACTAAGGTGTGCTTTTAATATCAGATTTATTTCTGCTTGAAGGGCCCCGTATGGGATCATGAGCACAGTGGCTCTTTGGGTCTAGAAAGGGAGAGGGCTGTGTTGGGCAGGAAAGGCTCAGAGGAGAAGGGGTTGATGCTAGTCGGGAAGCCCTCGCCTTGCCCAAGACTGGGTCTCAACCTAATTCCCATCACTCCTTTGGTGTTTGTTCTTCCCAGTCTCCCACCGCCCAGTCCATCCCCACACGATACCCATGGTACTTACCAAGACCCAAGCAAGAAACTCTGAGTCCTGATTTTCCAAGATTCCTAGAATAAAAATAAAGCAAATCACGGTCATGACTTTCTCAGGTGAAACTATATACACTTAACTCTGAATCCTGTATCTCACTTTTGGCATTGTTTTGGACGAGAGTTGTGGTAGAGACAGAACTGCAGGTGCAGGTTTGTGGGCTTGGGAAGAGTCTCGCACCTCCATTTGGGTGCGAGGAGGCTCGAAATGTGCTTGGGTCCAGCACAGGATGAACATGTCCCCCACAAAATGCAGCTTTTCAGTCCCCCACAAAATGATCTTCTTCGCTAATTTGTTTACAAATCTAGTTTCTTTCTCTCTCTTTCTATAATGTGAGTTCCTTGAGGGCAAAATTTTTTTATTTTACCCACCATCCAGTCATTCATAATTCATTTATCGTTTATCCACAGAGCCTGACACACAGTGGACCCTAAACAAGTATTTCTTGGCTGAGCAACTAACAAACTGACTTCTAAAACAGAGTATTATTACTAATGGTTGGGGATTATTAGAAGAACAAACTCAAAATGATCCTTTAGGCTATTTAAGCTAACTTACAGATACCTCTGGACTTATGATGGGTTTATGTCCTGAGAAGCCCAATAAAGTTGAAAATATCCTAAGATGAAAATGCATTGAATTCACCTAACCCAGCAAACATCACAGCTTAGCCTAGACTCTCTTAAACATGCTCAGAACACTTATATTAGCCTATAACTGGGCAAAATTATCTAATGCAAATCCTATTTTATAATAGTGTTGACTATTTCGTGTAACTTTTTGACTACTGTACAGAAACTAAAAAAGAAAAAGGAGGAGGAGAAAGAGGAGGAAGGAAAGAAGGAAGAGGAAGGGTAAGATGAGGGGTAAGAAGAGAGGGAAGAGGAAGAGGAGGGGAAGGAGGAGAGGCAGGGGAGGAGGAAGAGGGGGAAGTGGAGGAGGAGGAAGAGGGGGAGGAAGGGGGGAAGAGGGAGGAGGAAGAGGAGGAAGAGAGGGAGGGGGAGGAGGGGGAAGAAAAGAAGAAGAAAGAAGAAAGAAGAAGAATGGTTGAAAGGGTCTGCAATGATTGCAGGTGTACTGGCTCTTTGCCCTCCGGATTGCAGGGCTGCCCGGGAGCTGCAGCCTCCTGCCCAGCGTCATGAGACAGTGTCCTAACATGTGTTACCTGCCTGGGAAAACATCCAAATTCAAAGTCTGAAGTATGGTTTCTACTGAAAGCACACGCCTTTCGCACCATCACAAAATTAAAAAAAAAAAAAAAAGAAACGTAACTCAAACCATCAGAAGTTGGGGACCATATTATGTCTTTATGAAAGGCTCCATAAAATTCTACAAGAAGGTGAGATACTGGGGCATCTGGGAGGCTCAGTCAATTAAGCATCTAACTCTGATTTTGGCTCAGGTCATGATCTCACAGTCCATGAGATCGAGCCCTGCATCAGGCTTTGCACTGACAATGCAGAGCCTGCTTGGGATTCTCTCTCTCTCTCTCTCTCTCTCACGCTCTCGCTCTCTCGCTCTCACTCTCCTCCTTTCCCTCCCCCCTGCTTGTTCCCCTTCCCTCTCAAAATAAACTGTTTAGAAAATTTTTTTAAAAGATCAGATAGTCCCTTTTAAATGATTATTGTTTCCTTTATCAATCCCTTTGCTTTTCATCCCTAAAAGCTTATCAGAAAGAGGGAGTACATTTTCACTCTCTACATAGAGAAAGAACTAAGCACTCTAGTCTTCATTCTAAGGTATTCCGTGGAGACCCACACCCATCCCATCTTCCTACCATTCTGCAGAACAGCTGTCCTAGAATAGATCAAATTCTCAGAGAAAGAACGCCTCATAGAATCTTGTAGGGGTCTAATGTGAGGAGGTGAAGCTTAAATAATTGATCACGGTAGAAATGTGCACCCCTTGCTCTCTGATCAGATGCTCTTAGGAGAACACAATCCTCCCCCACCTCCCACCTGCTTCTACCCCCAACAAGATAGCACAGATTTTTCCAACTGCCACACAGCTCAGTTCTTCCAAGTGCTCTCTTGATTCTCCCACAGTTTGGCTTCTTTAGAGGCTTCTTTAGAATTTGGCTTCTTTAGTGCTCTCATTTTCGCATCTATTTCTTTCTTCTGTTTATTATCCCTGTCTATAAAATGCCGCCTAAGCAACACATTTAGTTTCATAGCATAGTCCAAAGTGCAACACACTGTAAGGAGCTGAAAGACCTGGGTCTCTGACCTATTGCTGAAATTAACCAGGTAACCTCTGGGGTTCAATTTCTTCACCGGTAAAATGAGATATTAATGCCTGGGCCATTCACCTAGCCTCACATCTGTGGGATCGGAACGCAGTAACGCATGCTAAGGTGTTGAAGAGCAGACAAATGCAAAGCATAATTATTTTTGGTGCTTTCTGACTCTGCCCCCCTCTCACAGACCTAGTGCTACATTTTTCCATTTGAAGTGGGTGAGTCCACCTGGAGGGAAACTATTGCATAAACGAGTGTGTGAAAAACACTTTGAATCACTGAATAGGAGAAAAATAACTGGACTTCTCCCATGAAGGCAATTTGCGTAAGAAATTATCCTTTGAGTAGTTTCTCAGAGAACCACAGGATATAAAATTAGAAGATTTTTTAGTCTAAAGGCCTACTGATTTTAAAAAATAAAAATATAGAACAAAAGCTCTATAGTAGGGAGAATAAAAAAGACTACACCAAAACAAAAAAGTCTACTTATACGTACACAGATACGTATACATATATGTATATAGATACGTATCTGTATATGTATATAATAAACATTAAAAATAAAAACATAAAAAGTAGAAAAAACGTATACATATACGTATATACAGATACGTATCTGTATATACGTATATGTATGTAATAAACATCAAAAAATAAAAACATAAAAAGTAAAAAAAATAAGTACAGTAGACCCTTGAACGATGCAGATTTGTATTGCATGGGTCCATTATACATCGATTTTGTAAAAGTAAATACAGTACAATAAATATATTTTCTCTTCCTTATGATTTTTTTTTTCAGTTTTTTTTTTTTAATTTTTTTTTTTTAATGTTTTATTTATTTCTAGGAGAGAGAGAGAGAGAGAGAGAGCGTGAGCAGGGGAGGGTCAGAGAGAGAGGGAGTCACAGACTGAAACAGGCTCCAGGCTCTGAGCTGGCTGTCAGCACAGGCCCGACGCGGGGCCCGAACCCACGAACCGCGAGATCATGACCTAAGCGAAAGTCGGACGCTTAACCGACTAAGCCACCCAGGCGCCCCTCTTCCTTATGATTTTTTAAATAACATCTTCTTTTCTCTAACTCACTTTGTTGTAAAGATACAGTATGTCATACATGTAATATACAAAATACGTGCTGACTGCTTATGTTATCTGCAAGACTTCCAGTCAACAACAGGCTATTAGCAGCTACATTTTTGGGGACTCAAAGATTATACATGGATTTCAACTGCGCAGGGGGTCTGTGCCCTTACCCCTCGCACTGTTCAAGAGTCAATTCTGTATGTGACTAACAGTCTTCCAAGTAGAGATACTCAATACTGATGCATCAAGAAGAACTTACTGAGAGGTTACCACATTCCAGGCGATGTGCCACTCTTGGGGATACAGAGGGGAACCCATTCTGCTTTTCTACCTTCGGGGAGTTCTCTATCCCTACCTTTTCTGAGGGGCACAGAAAAGCAACCAGGTAACTACAGTACAGTAGGGTGTGTCCTCCCTGCATGCCTTTGGGAGAATATGGAGGGCCATCTCAGACCTGTATTCAAGGTAACTATGTGAATGTCACGGGGAAAAAATTTTCAGTAAGAATTTCCACTTAATTGTAATCTTTCCATGCTTCTGACAACAAAAGGGAGAAAACTATGCAGAGCAAGACATTGTTATGACAAACTCAAAGAAGGCAAGGTCATGTCACTGGGTACTTACTGAGTAACATCCCAGCACCAAGGTGGGGAGACTTGTCCTATTTTTCTTACCGCCATGACTTAGGAAGATAATGATCACTCTGCTATGGGTTTGGAAGATCAAACTTGAAAAACAAGAATTGCCAGCAAAAAAACCCTGCAAAGTAGCAAGCACTAAATGTGGCCCACTTTCTTGCCATTGATGTTTAAACACTCAGGCCAGCTTTTCTGGAATGAAGGCCTTAGAAGATTTTGTGCTATATGAAAAGTTCCATTACAAATGTTGATCCAGAGTTGATAGATCACGCATTGAACTTTGGTGTTTTTATTTCCTTCAGCTCTCTCTAAATGTCTTCACTCTCTGGAGGGAATGGTTATACAACTCAGGTGGTTGTTTTTAAAGTGAGAGACATTTTCTGTCATTAGCCATGTCTTGTCTCTAAATCCACTGCCCTTACTTTGTCCAGGGGTGGGTCTCTGTGAGACTCCTACTCTCTAAGACGTTTTTTTTTAAATTTTGAAAAATGTTTTATTTATTTTTGAGATGGGGGGAGGGCAAAGGGAGGGAGACACAGAATCTGACGCTGTCAGCACAGAGCCCAACGCGGGGCTCAAACTCACGAACTGTGAGATCATGGCCTGAGCCAAACGCAGCTGGACACTTAACCACCTGAGTCACCCAGGCACTCCACCCTGTAAGGCATTCTTAACACATGATGATACTTCTCATTCTGCGGATGTAGAAGGTGGAAGGAATCAATTCCCTCCAATTCAGCTCACAGAATTCCAACACAATTTCTGTGATTACAGAACGGAGATGTTGCAATTGTCCACTTATTCTGATCCATTCCAGCTCGGCTGGGAAGCCCAAATCCTGGACATATTTGATCCAGGGAGTACAGACAATATTATCAAAGCTTATTTGTGTGGCCATCCCACCAAATAATGGTCAGGTTTACATATCGTGCTAGGCTATAACAGCTATCACAGAACATTCTTCACCCCACATACAGAGTTTTCATGACTACCTCATGATCTTGCATGACTTTAAGCAACAAAACAACTTTACAGAATTTCATTTTATTTCCTAATCCCTCAGCGTTCGCAGAATTGAGGCTACATAAACATTCTGTGAGCACGTCCACTTTCTAATTAGATTGAATTCCTTTCCCTTTCGATTCAAAATAGTCTCATCACACTGGTTTACCTATTTTATCTGTGTCAGATATGCCAGAAGGAAGTCTCACCGTGTTCATTTTTAGAATCTGCTCCTGTTCAACTCAAAATAAAAGCTCCTCTTTCCCAGGTGAACCTGGGCCGCTCTGCTGCTAATATTAGAAATGAATGACATCAATATGGGGGCATAGGACACTTAGCTTTGTCAGTCAAATGTTGGAAACCCTAAATCTGAGATCAAAGCTTCAGGAAAGAGTTATCTGGAAAAGGCATACGGCTTCTTGAGAACACCACGATTGCATAGCTTTCTCTCTCTCTTTTTTTTTTTTTTCTTTCCTGTAGGCAGGACTGTCCCCTCCGTGAACGCAGACCTGAACTTACTTTAGGCCAGTGGTTAGTTCTGTGACAGAGGCGTTAACTAGGATTCCTAGTGGCATTTTGTGAAGCCTCCATCAGGCTCTTTTTGATTTTAAGGCAAAAACGGAGCGGTGAGAACTGAAATGGGGGGGGGGGGGGGTGTTGCTTAGGCGCAGTATCGGAAGCCGCTCTCAGGCTGCCGTTGCTTTACAAATCACAGATGTTAAGAAAGGAAGATCAGCAGCCCAAATGTCTGGTGTTAAATTGTTTGCTGCTGAATACACGTGTCTGAATACACTGTGACATCATTCACAGTTGTAAACTGTTCCGCAAAGAGGTGTAGCTGGCTAAAATATGCACCTTGCATTTGGCCAGGAAAGCAGCACATCACCTGGGATAAGGAGATGACTAAAAGCACGTGAGTTTGGTTTGACCTGTTTTCGTGCGCTCAGGTCATTCTGTCCGGCATGGGCTCACCTATTGGAACACCGTCCTGAACCATTTGAAGCACAGCCTGCTATTCTGCGGTGCCTCACCTGAAACTTACTAGTCAAATCTGGGGTGTGGAATGTTGTTTTTAAAGGAATGTACATTTAACCTTTCTTGAAGAACCCGAAGCCAAAGTTGTGTCTGTCAGTCAGCTGGTTTTGGTGGTTGTACAAGCACACACATTTTGACAGCCGTGAAGGTGACTGCAAATGGTAACAACACTTTCTTAGGAGGGCATCGTTCATTACTGCTGATAAGTGAGTAATGACTCATTTGGAAACCACCAGGCACAAAATTGATGTAGCCATGCATTTTGATGACAGACGTTGTCATGCAGTGAAATGAAACTTTGTTTCATTCCTTTTTTTTTTTTTTTTTTTAACTGAGGAAGGGTTTTTAAGGAGGGTCTTTCCATGGTTAATGTTTTATTTATTTTTGAGAGAGAGAGAGAGACAGAGCATGAGTAGGGGAGGGGCAGAGAGAGGGGGAGACACAGAATCTGAAGCAGGGTCCAGGCTGTCAGCACAGAGCCTGACCTGGGGCTTGACCTGGGGCTTCAACTTATAAACCATGAGATCATGACCTTAGCTGAAGTCCGGCGCTTAACAGACAGAGCCTCCTAGGAGCCCCAACTTTGTTTCATTCCTAGTTTCACTTACGTAGCAACAAAGTAGAACAGGGTTCTATCAGATGCTTTGATTTAATGGTTTCAGCCATTTGTCAGTTGTAAATTCCGGCTAGATTCTTATGTTCACTGAATATACAAAATCACCTGCCGACCTATAGATTCTAGAAAGGTCTAAAGAAGAGTGGCAAGAAGAGACTTCTCTATAATTAATTAATTAGTTCAATAGTGATACACCAAGTTTCAACTATATACCAAGCCTTGCATTAGAGGTAGGAATGGGCTGAGTATCAAGATGGTTGCTATTCTGATGGAACTCACATAATAGAAAGGGAAACAGATATTAAAGTGATTTAATTATCTGATTATAATACTAAATAAAAGCACACCATGCCCTAAGTATAAAATTGGGATGTTGGGAAGCTGACCTGGTCTGGATCATTAGGAAAAGCTTTTCTAGGGAATCTAACCTGGATTTTTCCAAACATTTTCCATGGATCCAACCTGAGATCCAAAAGAAAAATAGAAAGTAACTTGATGAAAAGAACAGGATTTAGCATTCTAAGCAGAGTGAACAGAGCGTGCAGATGCTCAGAGGCTGGAGGAAGCCTAGGTAATTGAAGCACTAAAAGAAGTACAAGGCAGTGGAAGAGTAGAGAGCTTGTGAATCCTGGTGAGCCATGGGGATCACAGGAAGATATCAAATAGGGTCTCACAGGTTAGATTATGTTACCAATTCTAGACTTAATAGGACAGAGTTATGGAAAACTACTGGAAAACTTAGAGGAAATGGGTTGAAAGGAAGGCAAGAAGAGGAGCTAGGAGGCTACTTTGTTAATCCTGATGAGAAATTATGGTACCTCAAATTCCAACTGAGCAGAGATAGGAGAATGTGGAAGTTTCCAGAAATTCTTAGCAGGCAAACTCTGGAGGACTTGGTGTTTGATTAAATAATAGGGTGAAAGAGAAGGAGAAATAATGGGCCATTCTGAGATTTCTAACTGTGGCAGCTGGGTGAAGAGAGGTGCTTTTCACTGAAGTAGGGTTCATTTAAGAAACAGAAGGGTCTGACTCACTTCTGTGGATTTGAGCAAAGAGATTTGCATGAGATATCCAAGCTAGTTGCCTGGAGCTCAGAGTAGGGAGAGGGTGTTCCGGGTATGGAAGGGAAGAGGTGCCATGGGCTGGGTCCAGCTGCCAAGGGAGAGTGTTCAGTCAGAGAAGGGGGCCCAGCCCTGAGAAGCTCCATCATTATGGGTGGCAGAGAGGAAGTACATTGACAAAGGAGACTGAGAAGGAGTGGCAGAGATGTAGAATGGGAAAGTATTGGTGTAAAAGCCAAAGGTGAAGGCGGTTTCAGGAGGGCATGAGTGGGCTGCAGTGTTGAAGGCTGCAGAGAGATCCAGACCCAGGAGAAGAGAGAAACGCCCTTTCCTGTTCTGCTCTGCTGTGGGATTGCTGTGAAGCCTGCAACACTCATTCTGGTGGCACTGGGGAGGGAGTCGGGTTGGTGGCCCGAGAAAGGGGAGGTGCGGAACCATGCTTACAAGCTGCGGGTGACCTTGCACAGGGTACTTAGCCTTTTTCAGTCTCTCTCCTCAGTCATATGTGCAGATATTAATAGCCCACTTTTTTATTTTTGATGATTAAGTGAGAAAGTACAAATGCAGCACCAGCGCCAGCATGTTTCGGTGTTCAATAAATGTTAGTTGCTTTCTGCCCTTACTTCCTAGGAAAAATGGGGTCTTCAGGACGGACCCTAGTAGGGTTCTGGTTCTGGTGCCGAAGCTCGTAGGAGGCCACCTCCGTGACTTGCAAGACCCACCTTGCTTCCCCGACCTTAGGATCGATCCTCTTTGTGCTCAGACTTCGTGCTTAGACACTGCAACCATCCTGAATCTATTATATGCAAATTGTGAGTCATTTTGCCAGAATCATTAGAAAAGTGGGAAGCAGGGGATAAAGATAGATAAAGCAGACAAAGGAGAAGCTGGCACTTTGTTGGCAAAGGCAGTCTGGAGACGTCGTGTGGGTCTAAGGCATTTTGAACAGTTCTTCTGGGATCACCGGGAGGGAGAGATGGAGATGTGATATAAGGTGCGGATAGGGCCATACAAACCGGGGTGTGGTGGGGGCTGACACATGCTCACCCAGGCCTAGGTACTGCTTAAATAAAAGTTATCTTGGTTTTACTGTCTCAAGGACCCCAAGACATCAGAATAGCTGAAAATCAAGAAGTCAGAGTTTTAAATCAGAGGACTCTAGAACCTTTATCTCAGGGGCACATAATTTGGAGGTTCATGAACTTGGAATGGAAAAAGTACATTTTTGTTTTTCACCAACTTCTTACTGAAACTTCGCATCTCTTGCAAGTACAAATATAGGCAAGAAACCACAGAAGGACCTACGTTCCCTGTGACTGTGCCGCCAACAGAAATTATAGGCATGTTTCTGTCCCCATCACGCTTGCTTCAGAGAGCTCAGAAAATTATTTGTAATCACCATCTACACTCCTCCTCCTTGGAAATGGTGGTAATTCCACCTGCCCCTAGAGCTGGTTATTTAATATACTAATAAAGAACTGTTTTACTAGGTTACAAGTTTGGATTTTAGGTATTTTGAACTGTATTTCAATTTAATTGGAATCCTGTGTATTTTATGTTATGTATTTAAAGGTTTTGTTCAGAGGAGTCTGTAGGCTTCACCAGACTGCTGGGGCGGTGGGGCTGGGGGGTGGGGGTGTTGTGGGGGTAGGGGTGAGGGTCTAGTCATCAAGAATCTTGGATACAGATTAAAGATAAAGGTTGTTTAAAAATGCCTTTGGGCATTCATCTGCCACAAAATAATGTGGGTTTGCAAGCATCTCTTTCAAACTGGGAGGGAAGACATTCCTGAAAAATATTTGAAAGCAAAATTAAATATGTAAAACCCGACTGCTACTATTTAAAAATATGTATAATGTTGTTGAAAGTGTTAAGGTTCTGGTATCTCTATTTGTTTAATTTTAGTAAGTTAAAAAAGATTTCTTAGGCCCTTACTGGATTTACTTCCAAACTCGGGCCCACTGCTTGCGTTATCTCTGCTTGGACAAAAATTCTGGTCTCCGAGGTTTTACATTACAGGCTTCATCCACCCACTTGCAGGGGTGGGGATGCAGTGTTTACCCTCTGGGGAAGAGGAGAGAGGAGAGGATTTGCCAGCCTTGGGGCTCTGGGGCCTTAGCAACAAGTGGCTTGTCTCATGCACAATATTTCTTGTATAACAATTTACTTTAATGTGATTTATTCATTCAACAATTGCATATTCCATTTCATATTTTTGTGTTTGTCTTAATACAAAATGAGGTTTCCTCCCTAAATCTTCAAGCAAGTCTGTTGTCTCAGAGATGTGCCACGTTGGTCCCATGGCTTTACTGGGTGCCCCTGGGCATTCTCTGCTGCCCTAATTTGAAAGGCCTGGCTATAAACTACTGCCAGTCATTCACACCTTAGTGTGGAAGAGATTCAAGAGATTCAAGAGATTTTTCTTACATCACTTTGGAGAGATTTGAAGGAACAGATCAAGAAATAAAGGACTAAATGTCTGAGGGAGATAGAGAGGAGAATGAATGAAGGAGAGGTGGGGGGGGGGGGAAGCTGTGTCAAGGAAGCCGGCTCCCCCAAAGGGTAGAACCCACTCTGCCCCTTCTAAATTTCATTTGGGATCATACCTCTCCTCACAACCGCATCGTCATACTATCTTATGAGAATATCATACACATACTTGCCCTTTCCAAAGCTAAGAAGAGAAAATCAAAATGTTTCAAAGTTTTCTTCATCTAGTGGTGATGATTTAGTTTCAAAGACATTCCACATGGTGAAACAAAGGTAAAGGTTTCCCGGGCATCCACTTTGCAACAAGAGCTATGATTAGTTTCCACTGTAATGAGCTATGCAGCTTTCAAAGGCAAAATGAAACAAGAAAGCATGTGAGGTAGAGGCTCCCTGCTCCACATCCTTTCAGTTCTGTTTACTGCGGGTGAATCTGTTGCTTTCTCAAGAGAAAACAAAGTCAGCAACACGATGGAGACTGAGGCATGCACCCAACTAAAGGGAGGCTGATATTTAGATGTGCTCTTACTCAGAAGTAAATGCTCTCAGCCATAACACATTAGTTTGCCTTTCGCTTTCCTTGACAGAGGAATGGAAAATTAATGCCCGTTTTCTCTGTGTGTTCGTGTCTTTCACATCTGCTGTCAGGCTGCCATGTATCACCGTGCATGTTACACTCATTCTGCACAAGGTTGTTTCTCCTTCCAGACAGCTCTGTGGGGGTCGGGACTGTGTCTAATGCATCTGCTACTTGCAACACGCAGCACAGCGCTGGGTGCACGGTAGGTGTTCAGGGATGCTCCCCGAGGGCCCTCTGATACCACTGCTGGCTGCGGCTGAACGCTGCATTGCCGCTTGCTCGTTTCCCTCCTGTTGGCCAGGGAGGCTCTGTGGTTTACTGGGCAACACTGGCCAGCACAGCACAGTGGTGGGGTATGATACACAGCACAAGTGTCTCTACCGCGCCCTATGGGTGAAACCCTGGGAAAGTTATGGAATCTCTCCGTGCCCCATCTGTTACTGGTGATAATAATAGCAACTACCTCACAGGGTGGTTGTGAGGATTAAAGCATTTAAGGCAGTGCTTGGCACATGGTAAAGGCTGTCTGAGTGCAAGCTGTTATCACACAGACACAGGTTTGAATTCAGGCTGTGGTCCTGGGCATCTCCTTTCACCTCATACCGGTTCCCTCTTCCGTAATATGAGTTTTTATGCTCTCCCCGAGTGGAGGGACACAGTAGATATTGAGGCCTTTCACTCTTTTTTTTTAAAAAAAAAACAAATATAGGTGTTAGAGCTGCCTCTCCTAACCTCACAAGAGGCTGGAGCTTAGGAACCTGCTTAGCAGGATGCATTCTATCCCCACTCATACCTTTCCTCTTCTCCCCCTCACCCTCCCACTAAGTCCTGCCCTCTGGTATTTACAGTCTCGGAGCCTGGAGCATTGAGAGAGAGAGAGAGAGAAAGAGTGAGAGCGGGGGAGGGACAGAGAGAGGGAGATGCACAGAATCTGAAGCAGCTCCAGACCCTGAGCTGTCAGTGCAGAGCCCATCGTGGGGCTCAAACTCATGAGTTGTGAGATCATGACCCGAGCCAAAGTTGGATGCTTAACTGACTGAGCCACCGAGGGGCCCCATGTTCAGTCTTAATCTTACTCTTTCTTCCCACCAGCTCGGCGTTTTAAACCACCTACATCCTGACTTCCCTGTAGCTACTACCAGGTCAGACCCTCTGCCCAATGTCTTCCTACCTGGTCTGCTTCTACGTTCTCTGCTGTTCTTTGATCAGACTTCTTATTTGTAGGTAGTAACTATCGTTCGTGTCATATTACCTTTCCTCAATTACAAAGTACTTGGTAGGATCCAAGCCTGATTTGTGTTTGGCTTTATAACATAACATTTTGCACAACAAGGTACAAGTAAATATTTCACTGAATAAATGAATGTTCAAATGACTAAGTCTGTAGAGCCTTTTTTACTTCCTCGATGCGAACTTGCAGAGTTAGATATTATTTTGGTCCCAAATGTTTTGTGTTTAGATTGACCATTGAGATTCAATTGGCCTACTCAACATCATTGTGCAATAAGGCATTAAAAAGAAACGAAAAGCATGCAGATTTGAAAGGAATAAATAAAACTGTCTCTCGTTGTAGACCACATGATTGTCTGTGTAGGAAAATCCTAGAGAATTTACCAAAAAACCTCCTAGAACTAATACGTGAGTGTAGCAAGTTTGAGGATATAAGGTCAATATATAAAAGTCAAGTGTATTCCTAGCAATGAACAATTGGAATTTGAGATTTAAAAAAAACACTATTTTCAATAGCAGCCTAAAAATGAGATACTTATTTACAAATCTATGAAAACATGGACAGTATCTATATGCTAAAAATGACAAAACGAAAGAGGACCTAAATAAATGGAGAGATATTCCATGTTGATGGCTTGCAAGACATTGTAAAGATGTCAATTTCTGTCAATTTGATCTTTGAGGTAAATATAATCCTAATTCATATCTTATAAATTTGTTTTATAGATATCAGGATGATTCTAAAACATATAAGGCAAGATGAAGAAACTGGAATTATGCAAAACAATTTTTTTTTTAATTTGAGAGACGGGTTGGGGGAGAACACGAGGAGGGGAGAGGGACAGAAGGAGGGAGAGAGAATCGCAAGCAGGCTCCGCATTCAGCTCAGAGCCCAATGTGAGGCCCAATCCCACGACCCTGGGATCATGACCTGAGCTGATTTTAAGGGTTGGATGCCCATCGACTGCCACCCAGGTGCACCTTGAAATAATTTTAAAAAGCAGAACAAAGTTGGGATGACTCATATTACCTGATTTCAAAATTTAACATAAAGCTAAAGTAATCAAAGTCGTGTGGTTAAAAGGAATGAAGCACATATAAATGGAACAGAATAGACGGTAAGTGGAGCAGAATAAACAGGCTAGAAATAGCCCCACACAAATATAGTCAACTGATTTTTGACAAAGGTACAAAGATAATTCACTGGAGAAAGGATAGTCCTTGCAAGCAATTGTGCTGGAGCAATTGTTATATATAAGAAAATGAATAATGTTATAAGCCTCACACCTTAAAAAAATTAAAATGGATCATACATCTAAACATAAAACTACAAAACTTTTAGGAGAAAAAAATGAGAAAAATCTCTGAAACTTTAGATTGGCAAGAGTTTTTCGGTACCAAAAGGATGATCTGTTATAAAACTGAAAAATTGGGCTTTATAAAAATGTAAACCTCTTGCTCCATGAAAGAAATCATTAGGAAAAATGAAAAGACAAACTGCAGATGGAAAGAAAAGATCTACAAAAACCCACAGAAAGGTGGACAAAGTACCGAACACCACTTGACCAAAGAAGATATCTGGATGGCAAACAAGCACACAAAAAAAATGCTCAGCATCCTCAGACGTTGGGGGAAAACAAATTAAAACCATAATGAGATACCACTACACACTTGTTAGAATGTATAAGATACACACAAAACTAAAAACGAACACAATGCCAGGTATTGACAAAGATGTGTTGCTGGCAGAAATGCAAAATGAAACAGCCCTCTTTAGAAATCACTTTGATAGTTTCTTACAAAGTTAAATATATCTGTACCAAATGACTCCACAATTCTGCTCCTAGGTATTCACCCAGGTGAACTGAAAACTTATGTTCATACAAACAGGTAGGGGCAAATGTTTATAGAAGCTTTATTTATAATCACCCCAAACTAGAAACCACCCAGATACCTGTCAACTGATGAATGGATAAACCAACGAGGGAACATTCACCCAGTGGAAGATTATTTAACAATAAAAAGAAATGAACTACTGATTCATGACTCACACAATAACAGGAATGCATTTTAAATGAATTTTGCTAAATGAAAGCAGCTAGGCTTCCAAAGCTACGTATTGTCTGAGTCTACTTATAGAACATTCTGGAAAAGACTATAAGGACAGAAAACATGAGTAATTACTGGGGTTGGAGGTGGGTGGAGAGGACTGCAAAGAGGCAGTATGAGAGAATTTGGGGGGTTATTGAAATGTTCTGTATGGTACACTGTGGTGGCCTGACTGAAATTATCAAAATCCATACAACTGTGAGAACACAAAAAGTGAGTTTTACTCCACGCAAATTAAAGAAAAATCTACCAGGATGTCAGAGGAACGCAAGATGATATGCACACTGTGAGAAATGAATGTAACTTATTACAAATGAGTGGCAAACCATATGCCACCGTATCTCTGGGGACAAAAAAAAAAAACCCTGACTTCAGTAACTTCAGAAGAGTCTTTTGACTGGATACCATAAGGCTAAGAATAAAAAGAACTGTACCCAAACACTGAACTCTAGGCGTCAAATTTGTTTCTCGCAGGGATAAGAGTAATTCTGAAGTCACAGTTGACAAATCAGAAATGTAGTGAGTGAACAGCAGACCCAGAAATGAAACAAAAAGGGGGGAAAACTGGACCCCTTGAAGCCAACATCCCTGTATCATTTAATTTCATTTTATCTGTAAATACCCTCACATTCCCAGAATATTGGTTTTTGTTTGTTTGCCTTCTTTTAATTTTCTAATTCAGCAAATGTTTACCCAGGAGCTGCTAGGATGCATCAAGAGGTAGTAACTGGCTTTGAGGTTGACGAATGTTCTTTCTCTTCAGAATATAGAGAAGGGCATGTGGGTGGCTCAGTTGGTTGAGTATCAGACTCTTGATTTCAGCTCAGGTCCTGATCCCAGGGTTATGGGATCAAGTTACGCATCAGGCTGTGCACTGAGTGTGCAGCCTGCTTAAGATTCTCTCTCTCCCCTCTCTGTTCTCTCCCCTGCTTGCGCTCTTTCTCCAAAATAGATAGCTAGATGGTTCAATAGCTAGATAGACAGAGTAACAGGTAAAAAACCATCCTGGTGGCTGTGAAAATGGAATAGAGGTGGTCCAGGGATGGGTGCCAGGACTTACAAGGCTATTCACATCTGCTCTCTATCCTATTCACAGGAGAGCTGTTATCGGTAGCTAATGATTAGTCAGGCTTGAGTTCTGGTTTCAATTCATCTTTATTCTTCAACCTCTATATTGGTCTTCTTATTCTTTTTGATACCGTAGTTTGCTATGTCTCAAAGTGGGGACACTGCATCTCATTTGGTGGTGTGAGCGTGCAGTAGCTCTGACAGGGATCTGTGCCTGTCACTCAGAGAACGCCCGTCACAGCCATGAGAACTGCTCTGTGTGCCAATCCTTTCTGATTTTACTTTGTACAAAGGGGATGCTCTTTTTTACAGATCCATGAAAGGGAGGAAGGGAGGCAAGACCACCATCCTCTCATGAAACTGTAAGGAATCAGAAGAATACATTCTTTGGGACTTTAAAACAAAAATCTTATTGAAATCTTCTTGAAAATGGAATCAAAGCTGTGTCTCCTTGGGCTTGGGTAAAGTTTTACTAAGGCAAATAATTTTTAAAAATTGACTTCAGGCATTTTAAATTAATCAGTGCACGGCAGCTATGGAACTCTGTGAAATAACTTTGCCTTATGCTTTTGTGAATTAATCCATCCTAGGAAATTAAAGTAATTAATTTCAGTTGGTTAAGCTCAATAGCGGTACTTCATTCAAGTCAACTGACTTGACTGGTTCTAAGCAAGATTTAAATAACAAGAATTCATAGGATGGTGCCAATACCGATGACAAAGTAACTGGGGACCTGACAATTCTTTGATGCGGCCCCAAAGAAATCAGTTTCCAACTCTAGAATCACCATCCTATGACAAGAAGGAAAATCATGATGGAAAGTAAGTGCAATGACAAATAGTTGCTTATTTTAACAAAAACTCCAGTGAAGCCTAATTTTTTGACAATTCAGTGTTGTCAGTTGAGTAAAGCTTTGGATCCGTTTTGCACCTTCCTGGATATTTGACATCTATAAACACAGCTTTGACTTTGAAGGTGGAAAAGCACAAGGCACGTGGGTGACCCAGTCGGTTGGACATTGGACTTCATTCAGCTCAGGTCATGATCCGGAGGCTGGTGAGCTCGAGATCCACACTGGGCTCTCTGTAGTCTGCACGGAGCCACTTGGGATCCTCTGTCCCCACTCTCTCTGCCCCTCCCCCCACTCACACTCTCAGTCTCAAAAACATTTAAAAAAATAAAATGGAAAAACACAGCTAATTAGATTTCATTTTTCACTTATTAGGTAAACATACACATGCTTTACTTATTTTCCCTATACCTCAACTCAGCTTAATAATAGCAAATATTTATAGAGCACCTATCACATGCCAGCCTCATGCTAGATGTTTTATACATAATTCAAGCAATAAAGGCCATTAGTCTTTCCAAGTAGATACTCTTGGGCCCATTTTATCCAGGAGGAAATGGAGGCTAAGAGAGGTTGAATAAGGAGCCAAGGCTCCACATAGCTAGCACACGCCAGATTTGGGGCAGAATTCTGTCTGCTGTGTGGGTGTGTGTCCTTCCGCTACACCTTGCTGCCTTCATATGGCCTGTCCTACTGAAATGACCCAACCGTCCCTTATTTCCTAGAGGGGTTAGCAGGACTAGGGTCTCTGCCTGGCTTGGGTCGTTTTTGGAGGCCTAGAGAATAGACAAATGAGTTTGCGTGGCTTCTGCTAGGCGTGCTCACCCACCCCTGACGTCCTTTCCTGGTCTCCCGCCCCCTGACAGCAGCTTCCCACAGTCTCCCTGCTGTGGATGCACCCGGCCCGCTCATTCCTCTCCCTCTCAGCCTTCACACAGAGACAGCAGGGGAAGTAGAAGGAAATGTACCACTCACATTGGTTCAAAATGCAACAGAACTGATTTCATGGGTTTTGAAAAGAGAAAGAAAATGAAGTCATTTGCATGCTTTGCTAGTGGAGATGGGACGACCAATGGGGCCTACACAGACCTTATTCACGACTCGTGGGGTGTGGGGATGTGGACTTGGAGAGGGGAACGGGAAGGAAAATTCGCAAGAGCTGAGGTTGTCTTGTCTGAAAAAGACGATTGGATCAAAAATGATTTTCAGGGTAATTCAATCCAACAAACACGTTGGAACTACTGTAGGCAAAGGAGCTCAGGGCATAAACTTGAATAACTGGGTCTCCAAAGTGGATTATTCATTTACCCAGTAGATTTGTACTGAGCACCTACTGTTAAGGCAGGCACTGTTCCAGGCAGCGAACAAAACAGATCCAGTGCCTGACCTCATAAAGCTTACATTCCACTGGGGCAGTCCACAGGGATCAAAGGGCACAGTTACTGAAGTAACTTCAGTGAGTAAGAGGTACTTTCAAAGCATGAAGCTGCACAGGTGAGGTGGTCAGGCGCAGCCACTCTGAGGAGCTGACCTCTGATGGGAAGGAGCCAACCTTAAAAAGATCTTGGGGAAGAGTTCTCGGCAGACAGATAAGGTCCTAAGTTAGGGACACATTTAAGGAGCAGAAAGGAGGTGAGTATCATGGAGGTGTGTGTGAGAGAGAGAGAGAGAGACAGAGACAGAGAGAGACAGACAGAGATGAGGCAATACAAGATGAGGTTAGAGACAGATGGGAGTCAGGACTTACAAGGCTATTAGCAACCAGCTTCACTGCCCTCTATCCAGGAGAGAGAAATGGCCCAACAATTGCTCTGGGCTGTATACTAAGGGCTATTTTATTGAAACAACTGTAAACAGAGCAGACTAACCTTCCCTGGAGAACTTTTGGAAGAGAACTGAGAAATAGTGGATCATGGTAGGAGAGCTTCACCGAGGGCCAAGCCATGCCTCCCTTCACTGCTGAGGTTTTGGTATTTGGAACCTACGGTTGCCTCGCTGCACACCTCTGGGGACACATTGTATTCTGCACGCATAACCTCCTTGTCCCAATTGTACCGCTCAGTGGTCCTGTCTTGGGCCCCCTGCTTCCCCTCTGCATACCTCTTTCCCTTACAGTATTCTCCCTTGCCCTTTCTGGTCTCAAGTATCTTCAGTTCTCAGGCTCTGTCCCCTTTCTCTTTATCAAATTCTGCACTCAGGAAAGTCAGAATAATTCTTTCTCACTAAGGTTTAAATGACCAACAGGGTAGAGTAGTGCCTGGGGTGCAGAAGGGGATATTAGTAGCCTATGGTTCTGAGGAATTAGGAAGAATGGCTCTTTGCATGTGCATCTGTTTGGAATGCTTTCTTCACATATCCACACTCAAGAGCCAGCCCCCAAATTCCTTCCCAAGGAGGCTTCCTCAGGAAGAGCCAATTACTTCTTTCACTGAGCTTGTGGCTCAGCTCTGCCTTTCAAATGTTATTTGTATGTTGTCTGGATGAGCTGTCTGCCCATAAGCTCATGGACTTGTTGAGGACAGACTCCATGTTTTGTGCATCTGTTCCCAGGCCATGGCATGATGACAGGCTCATTGCAATTGACTGACAGGCTGGGAAGGCTCTTAAGAGTTGGTTACTTTGATCATAGTAGACTATGGTCTTCACAGAGTTAATTAATGGTTTTAGAAAAATTTCCTTCCTTGACAGTCCTGCATTTACAATTTTTATTTCTTCAATATTATAAGTATTGCTGCTTAGATTGTTACCAATTTAAGATGTATTTGTTGACAAATCCCCTCTTCTAAAATCCAAATACTCCAAATAGGATTAAGTCCATTCATTTATACACATTTATTATGTCACTGGTCTGTGCCACGTATTGTCCCATTGCCCATACCAAAATACTAAAAAGTTTACAAGGAACTGCTTTTCTTCCATATAAAGAATCAAGAGTCCCAAGTCAAGAAGTCAAGACCTGATAACCCTACTTCTTTTTTTTTTTTTTTTAAGTTTTGTTTACGTAAGTAACCTCTACACCCAACGTGGGACTTGAACTCACAATCCTCAAATCAAGGGTCACATGCTCTGCTGACTGAGCTGACCAGGTGCCCCCTAATAATCTTACTTTTAATAATCTATCTAAGGACACCTGGGTGGCTCAGTTGGTTAAGCTCTGACCTTGGCTCAGGTCATGATTTCACAGTTAGTGAGTTCAAGCCCCACGTCAGACTCTGTGCTGTCAGCTCTGAGCCTGGAGCCTTCTTCTTGTCTCCCTCCCTCTTTGTCCTGCCTTACTCATGCTCTCCCTCTCTCTATCAAAAATAAATATTAAAAAAAATATATATATATATAATAATCTATCTAAAAGAAATATACAGACATTTGGAATTAGGTTTAAGTATAAAAATATTGATTCTAGCCATTATAATCATTAAAAAAAAAAACTAATAGGAGAACCAATTTAAGATTCATCAATATGATGGATTATGTAACCATTTAAAATTATATTTTAAGAAGTTTTAAGTTTTATTTTAGAGAGAGACAGCACACGTGAACAGGGGAGAGGGGCAGAAGGACAGAGGGAAAGAGGAGGGAAGGAGGGAGGGAGGGAGGGAGGGAGAGAGAGGGGGAGAGAGAGAGAGAGAGAGAGAGAGAGAGAGAGAATCATAAGAAGGCTCCACACTCAGCATGGAGCCTAATATGGGGCTTGATCCTACAACCTTGGGATCATGACCTGAGCTGAAATCAAGAGTCGGATGCTTAACTGGCTGAACCACCCAGGCGCCCCTAAAAATATTTTATTAGCACAAGAAAATGTTTGCATTACTATGCTAAATGAAAAATGCAGGATGTGAAATTTGCTGCAATATGATCTTTAAAAATGCATAGAAGAAAGCCTGGAAGAAGATTCACTAAAAATTCAGTGATGGTCCTTTTAGGTGATAATGATTGGTCTTTAGTGTCTGCATATTTATATTTTCTAAATTTTTTGTACTGAGCATTTATTGGTTTTACAATGGAAAAAAGAAAGTTACTGTACTTCAAAAAACAAAACCACCTCCCTCTAGACGCTAAGATCAAGCACAGAAAGGAATGGGGACAACTTTCTGGGCAAGATGAGGCCAAACAGGTGTGTTGCCAGGCATGGAGGGCCAGGCTGGTGGCCTGGGGAGGCTGGCCCCTGAAAGTGGTTATTGGCAAGAGTGGCTATCAGAATGGAAGGGTAGAGGAGACACATTTTAGGATAGCTCTAGCTGGCCTAGGCCGAGCCTAAAATAGAACAGTGACGTCTTCATGTTTCAGCAAGGCTCTGGTCCCGGCCTGACTGTACAGCGAGCAAGAATTGCCTCACTGGGTTTCCCTATAGGGGTGTTGAGCTTCTAGCCTCAGTGGGGTTCACTTTTCTTTGGCCATTTTTGCAGTTTAAGAGTTAATTGTTAGTGTGGTTTATCACCATCTAGCAATGTTAATAACCCATTTGTCACCAGGAGCTGAACCTTTGAGGCCTGACTATAAAGTTTACAGTAGATCTCTAAAGGCTAGAGAAACTCAACCCTGACTCTGACCAAGAACAAAGCACCCATCCACAGCTTGGGACTCCCAGTGAGCTCTATTGAGCTTTACTCCTGAATCTCAAGTTCAAATCTTTTATGGCTGACACCTTCATTTCTCATTCTCCTCCAGACACACTTAGTGTCAAATTGTCAAACTGTTTTGTGGAAAGTCATTTCTGACCAATCTCCTCCTCCCTACTATCACCAAAAAAAAAGAAAAAAGAAAAAGATTTCAGTTGAAAGTGGAGACAGGGACACAGGGAGGTACAGTGTTGGAAGGTGGAAGGTGGAGTTAGTAGCTAAGGCCCTGCTGGCCTTAAGACTGGGGTCCACCCCTCACTAGTCCCAGAATATAGTGCTAATCACTCACCCTCTCCAAGCCTCAATGTCTTCATCTGTTATACGGTGCCTGCTCTAACCTGCTTACAGGCTATATTTTCTATAGAGAGAGCTTTAGAGTTCTTTATAAATGTTACTAGCATGATAATGACCATTGGGATTAATAGTTTTGGGAATGGTGGTGTACATCAAAACAAGTGAGGGGAATTACATTATGAGTGTGGTTTGAAGGGAAGCCAGGGGCATAGGTCCCATGGGCCAATGGATAGATTTTGTAGCAGAATCAAATCATTCACGCTGTTAAGAACTCTACTGAAATGTTCTGTATAGCCAGTTACATGGGAGAAAAAAGGATTAAGAAATGTTGAACAGAAGTGAAGACAAACATTTTGTGAAAAAAAATGTTCCTAGTTTTTGTTCATTGAGATCTGCACTCAAGTTCAGGTCAAGAAAAGAAGTTAGGAAGTGATTTCGCTTAAATTATAAAGGTAATGAATAACCTGTATAGTGGGGGAGTCAGGAAAAATAGGATGGAGGAAGAAAAAATAAAATCACATTGAACCGGTTTCTTTGTGCAAATGCAGATTGTTCTATAAGTAGTTCTGAGACTCCTTATTTTAGTCATCTATGCAATAAATATGCGTTCAATATTTCTGGTGTGTAGGGGCGGACAACATAGTAGAAAAGACAGTCACAGTCCCTGACCATATGGTCTTTAAATCTAGTTGAGGAGGTAAGTATTACACAAATAATTATGTTATTACATGGTGTTATTAGAAAGGAAGAAAATAGGGTTCAGTGAGCATATGTCTTGTGTTGTCAAAGGTCCAATGGATTACAGCCCAAAGTAACTCCATTATAAAACCCCTCAAGGGGTGTTATGCTTAGCGAAATAAGTCAATCAGAGAAGGACAGATACCATATGTTTGCACGTATAGGAGGATTAGGAGGAACTTAACGGAGGACCAAGGGGGAGAAGAAGGGGAAAAATAGTGTGGGAGAGTGAGGGAGGCAAACCATGAGAGACTCTTGAATGCCGAGAACAAACTGAGGGCTGATGGGGGTGGGGGGAGTGGAAGGGGGAGTGACGGGCATGGAGGAGGGCACTTGTGAAGATGAGCACTGGGTGTTATATGGAAACCAACTTGACAATAAACTATTTAAAATAATTAAAAATTAATAAAACCCCTCAAGAAGTTACTATGAGACCTTAGAACCAAAAAGGGGTGAACTTATTCTGAGTGTTTAAGATGGAGAGCTAGGGCTCTTAAGTCCTATTGATTAAGAACAATTAACTAGGACTATTTTACCTATTCTCTATAAGCCTTACTTCCCACATGTCTAAAATGGGCATACGTTAGTTTTGGTCTCTTAAGATTACTAGGGGGACTTAAAAAATTACTCATGCAAAAAGCCTAAGTCAGTGCCCAACAAACAGTTAGCACTCTATAGGTGTTAACTATTCTAATTATCTTATTAGCTATTATCTAGCGGACATGAACTTAGAATCTTGCAAGAGATTTTTCTGGTTGGCTCAGAGTCAAATTTGTGGCCCACAGGACATCAATTTGTCATTTTAGTGTGCTTCTTAATCTCATTCTTGGCTCCAGTTGTGGAGTTGTGGTCACCAACCTTTTTTTTTTTTTTTCCTTGACTGAAATAATACATGGTATGGGTGAATGGACAGATGGAGGAATGGAGGATTGGCTGGATAAATGAATAAAATCTCTTTCAACGAAGTTAAGAAATAGCTCTTTCAGCTAGACAAATAGCACTAAGGAGTTGGACATTTGCTCCACAATTTCACAGAACAAGGAGAACCATGACTCACATTAACTCATTCCTTGACTTTTATCTATATTCAGCCAAGAGTGGATATATTGATTCCAAATTAACAATAAATTCCGACTTAGGCTCAGGTCATGATCTCACGGTTTGTGGGTTCAAGCCCCGGATTAGGCTCTGTGCTCACAGCTAGCTCAAAGCCTGGAGCCTGCTTCGGATTCTGTGTTTCCCTCTCTCTATGACCCACCCCTGCTCACGCTGCCTCTCTCTCTCTCTCTCAGAAATAAATAAAACATTTAAAAAACCCAACAAATTAACAGTAAATAGATCTAAACACTACAAACAACAATAGCAAGATTCAAGTAAACAACCAATCCACTAGGTAGATTTAGACAATGTGTTACAGGGGCACCTGGGTGGCTCAGTCTGTTGAATGTGACTTTGGCTCAGGTCATGATCTCACAGTTTGTGAGTTCAAGGCCCACATCAGTCTCTGTGCTGACACCTCAGAGCCTGGAGCCTGCTTTGGATTCTGTGTCTCCCCCTCTCTCTGCCCCTCCCCTGCTCACGCTCTGATTTTCTCTCAAAAATAAACAAACATTAAAAAATAAAAGAAAATTTGTTACAGATAAAAATCTGCATGTGCTCGTACCCTCCTGTCTGTCTTTCTGTAGATATAGTACAAAGGAGGCTGCCAAGGTAATTGCATTGAGGTCAGCCATGGCTACTTATATTACCAGACTCTTGGATACATATACACACAGGTGATCTTTTCTTTAAGATCTTTCCTAGCTCTTGCTAGCTATATGGCTGTGCATTATTATTTAGGAAGAACCATTTTAAGGCAAAGCAAAGAATCCTAAATCTAGAAATGGAATACATGAATATGGTCCCATTTATTTAGACACCAAACATCTTGGTTAACCCAGATTGGCCTGTTGCTTGATACACAATTATTCATGGGGAACTCCTCCCCTTTTTACTTTCAAAAGTGTCCTACTTTGAATGATAAATTATGTGGTCACCCTAACCTAATCGAGTTGCTAATATGTGACCTTGAGACTCAGACTGAAAGGAAAATAGTATCCTCTTCTGCCAGACAGAGGAAGAGAAGAACTAAGTCAGAGATTAAGTGCCTAGGCCCTGACCTGCTCACTATGGTTAAGACTCTCCAGGGGATAAGGAAAGATTAAAAATAACCATAGACGGACACCTGGGTGACTCCATTGGTTAAGCATCCGACTTTGACTCAGGTCATGATCTCACAGTTCGTAGGTTCGAGCCCCACGTCAGGCTCTCTGCTGTCAGCGCCGAGACCATTCGGGATCCTCTGCCCCTCTCTCTGTATGCATCTCACCCACTTGCTCTCTCTCTCTCAAATATAAACAAACATTACAAAAGAATGAGAAAGAGAGAGAAAGGAATAACCAGAGAGGTTTGTGGGAATTTCAGACCACATATTTGCTCCTTGGGCTCCAGGGTTTCCAGGAGAATTCCAAGTCCTAGTGGGACACTTCACAATAACCTCGTGTAGCCAGCAGAGCAGGACAGCATGGTGGTCTGGAAGGTTCCGAAGCTTCTTCTCACTCACTAACACCATTTTAGGAAGAAGGAAAAAGGAAAGAAGAGAGATCCCTGACAGAAAGTTTGGTCTTTTAAATCAGACTAGACAGAAGTAGCTTCGAATGGGAGACCTTAAGTGCTCCCTCAACTGCCATCAGCAAGAATGGAGACCTTAAGGGAAAATAAGATCAGTTATAGGAAACAGAAAAAGACATTTTTTCTCCCCACATCTAAAAAGAGGGGGCAAACATCATCCTATCTATATTTATATCCTCAGAGCACAAGGCCAGGGGCAGCCTAGACCCTCAACAAATGCTTGTTGAATGGAGATTCTAGCTTCAAGTCACAAAAAAAAAAAAAAAAAAAAAAAAAGACAAGAAAGTCCTGGACTATTTGAGTATAATCCTGCACAAATATTAAAAAGATTTCCTGAAATAATATTCATAGCTATGATTACTATAACAGGAAGGAGAAAGAGAAACAACCAAAGAAATCAGAGAATCATCTTTGTCAACTACAGAGTCTTAGACAGAACTCTCTCTCCCCGTGGTATCATATTCCAAGCTGCTCTCCAATATTACAAGGATTTAGCCTTCCTTTATGGCACTTTACATAAGCTACTGCCAGAGGCAAGCTAATAAGCAGAGTCTTTATTGATCTTTCTCAGATAAGGAAATCCCAGTGTCCCAATCTTTACCAGTTGAACAAAGCACATTCTGATTAATTACATATTATTGCTTTGTCTGTTCTGCAAAAGGAGAAAAATATGCACTCTAGATCTATCATTACAATAGCGGGTGTTGGAAGAATGTGGATTCAGTTATTTGAGAACCTATTTCTTTAACTCGGGACATTTTGTTGATAATTACATCTAAATTCCCCAAAATAAACATTTTCAATGAAAATATTGGTAATCCAAAAGAATGTTTACAAAGAGAGCTTGTGTGAAATTTGGGAATTTCTTTTCTCTCAGTGAACAGAAAGATATATCCCTTATATTAAGCTGTTAATATATTGTTTCTATATCTAGAGTATTAGATTCTGGCAGTACTTAATATTAGTCTCAAGGATTATGAAATAGTATGATTATTGCTTTTTGTATCATGGTTCCAGCCCCAACACTTTCTTTTTTTTTTTTTTTTAAGTCAAAATGCAATTTACTTTCCCAAATGCTTTTCTAACTAGTGTAAAAAATAAAGTTGAAAATCTTTAGGGAGACTTTGCCCTTTTCCCTTAATAGTGCATTGCCAAGCAGTCATTCTTTTACAAATGTAGAGAGGAACTGTTCTGGAATTAGTTTTAAATTTAATTTGGCTCATTTTGGAGAGAGTGTCTTGGCAAATTGGCTATATGCCTTGTTGCTGTTCTGCAAAAACTGCGGATTCCACTGGGTGGCTGGGGCCTTGGTGAAGTGAATCGTTAGCCAAAGGGAATGTGGGCTCTAATTGTCAGACAAAGAGAATGGAAATTTGGACTCAGACCCTCCTGGTGGCATTTCTGTGGATTAAATGAATGAAATTGCACATGGATGGGTCAAAGTAGCCTCATTTCAACACCAAGATGCATCCATTAGCTGAGCCACCCTTAACTTAGATTTCACTGCCTTCCTATACAAATACAAAAAAAGAGAGAATCAAAACCCAATTGAGGGACTCATTAGGTACATTTTTAATGTGGTCCAACCACAGAACATCTGATGTAGAACTGCTGTGAAATCCAACTTTCAGCTGGTTCACCCAGGATCTATGTGATCTGCACATACACATACGCCTAAAGCAGAACTAACATCTAAAAAGTGGCCAATACCTGTAATAGGGAAGAAGAGTTAGCCTTGAAGGATGCTTTCTGAATATTGTTTCTTTTTATGTTCTATCTCTGCTTGAGATTTTCTCTTTACAGAAAGTCCTCTAATTGGATTCAAGGACTAATTTCATTTATGTTTATAAATAAGTGGTGGCTGAGTCAGAGGTCATCTGCATCTAGACCTGGGAATTGAGCCACCGACAAACAAGAATTCTATAAGCCCCTCAGGAAGAAGATTTCCTTACCAGGAAACCTTAAAGATCAATAACTTCCCTCTATGCAGTCATTCCTGGAGGATTTATTGAGTAGCCCTCGGGTATCACTGACTCAGGTTCTAGGGGTACAGAGGCAGGAAGGCCACCAAGTAGACAAGAATCCACGTATGACAATGCAGCACACAGCAGAGCTAAGAAGGCAGTAGGCTGGGAGCAGAGAAGAGGGTGGGGACCTCTACTTGGTGGTGTTTGAAGGAAGCTTCCCAGGAAGGAAAGATCTGAGCTAAGCAAGACTTGAGGGGAGAGGGAGGTATTCAGCAGGTAAAGAAGTGGGGGAAGGTGTTCTGAGCAGAGAAATCAGTCTGAGCAGAGAGAAGCATGCAAACAAGAAAGTACATGGTGTGGTTAACAGATGAACTGTGGGGCAAAACAGAACTGGGGGCCTTGAAATGGCTAGAAAGGTCAACTGAGACTAGGGTCAGAAGGGCTTGAATGCCACATTTAATTAATTTCAAGTCTAACCTGTAGGTGACATGGAGCTATTAGTATTTAAGCAAGGATAAAATATCACCCAATTTGCATTTCAGAAAGATGCTGACATCAGTGTGGAGGATGGATTCGAGGAGGCAGTGACTGGAGGGAGGGAGATCAATTGGAAGGTGATTTTAGTAGTCTGAAGAAGAAAGCATCAGAGTCTAAACCAGAGCAGATGCCTTTGATTGACAGGACTTCTGTAAGGGACCTGGGTACACAGGACCTATGGTCTTTGTAGGCTGCAGAGTCCTACAGGCTTGCAAAACCATTGCTTGTGTGCTTGGTAAATGAAAGGAGTCAATCCAGGAAACATCCTCAGGGAAATTAAGCATTTTTTAGTAGTAACATCAAACCTGACTCTCTTCTCCTTTTTGTCATTGACAGATAACTTATTTTTCTCCCTATGGGGCATCAAAAACAAATGAAAAGCACACATTTGGGAATCACGTGAAGAAATAACTATGGATTCATCTTGACTCTCAAGTGCTTAGAACTGTGACCACCATAAGGTTCTCCCTTACCATGAGGTGCATGGGGACGTGGTGCTGCCTCTGTGGGGGAGAGAGAATAGCAACCAGTGCTTGTAACCGGGCTGGATGATTGAGGGCAAGCCCCCGAAGGAAGAGTTATGGTTTAGAAGGTATTCGAGTAATATGGATTTTCTTCTGAAGCAGATGACTGCAGATAGTTTTACAATGGAATGACTTATCTCTCTCCTCCTGGAGATGGAAAATTCTCCCAGTGATAAGACCTGCCCTCCTCTTAAATTTTACTTTGTGGTCTGCCTTTCCCAGGCAGATTCTTATTAATCAGAAATGGCTTCCGGCACCATTGGAATGGTTGTGCTTAGTACTCCGTGCACCATGCCATTTCCATCTCTGGCCAATTTGGGCATCTCTTTAGGGGGAGTCATAGTGTCATAGGCTGTGTTGGCAAGACTCAAGGCCCCCAGACCTTCCTCTCGCTGACTTTGCCACGTCCTGTTATTACCAGCTGCTTGCAGTATGCTGTTGCTTCTCCAGTGAGAACTCCCTGAAGATGACAACCCTGTCTTTGAGTTCTCAGCCTATAATAGAGCTTCAGCACATGTTTGGTGACAGAGCTCTTGTGTGGGTTCCCTGAAAACCCACAAGATGGCTCAGGTTCTACCATCACACATGCCCCAGTCGGTCCCACCACTTCCTTACCACACCACCATCTGCATCCCCGAATGAAAAGCAGGACTGCTTCTGCAAAGAGCTTCTTCCACGGTGTTTGTGGGTGGCCATTCCATACGGTACACCTAACATGACTGAAACACCAGGAGGACTGTGGGATCCTTGCAAACAAGCAGCCTCCAGGGCCTTCTTACATTAGCAAGAGGGGAAAATGTAGGCTGCGGGTGCTCCTTTCGTATCCAGGAAAATAATCACGGAAGACATGAGTGTAAGCTAAATAAGAAATTAGCTACCCAGATGTTCGCCCAGATACCAACAGAGTCCATGTGTATGGGGTAGGGGAGCGTTGAAGAAAGAGAGCGTGGTGGACAGGAAACTGATGTAAAGAAGATGCAACCCAGATTATGTGTCTGGGTTCTGGCCAGTGGGACAGTTCAGTCCTAAAACAAATCAGTCTGCCCCTCAGTGCTATGGGGCAGCCGCCTCCAAAATGGATGTACGTGCCCCTTAAGACAGCCTATTGCTGTGGGGGAAGAAAAATTAGAAGTATTTGCATGTTTAATCCTTTCTTTTAACATGTTCTACTTTTTTGTGTTTTCTATACTTACTATAGTATTAGCATACTAGTACATGCCTATATTTTCAAAATAAATGTCTGTTTATCAGAAGTGCCTGCTTTTCCTCATCAAAACGCACAATAAAAGTGGTTGGAGATATCTGCCGTGGTACAAAGAAGCCACATATTAGAAGCTGTGTTTTCAAGGGCCTACATTCTAGTTAGGGAGCTAAACAGACATATATACCAAACCATGTAGTCGGTAGTTGTTTCTCTGCAGGTAAACACACCCACAATGAGCAGGGCAGTGGTTCTCAAAGATCAAGACAGATGTGGGGCAAAGAACTAGAATAGAGAAGAAGAACTAAAAGCATCCCTCTTGCGAAGAAATAGGATGGGTCTCTCTGAGGGTTTGAGGTTGTTATTTTTGTGCAGATGGGGTTCTTCCTGTACCGAAGGAGAGACATCAGGAATGTCTCTATGGAAGGAAATGACAAGGAAACACAGACATCTCCATACAGGTGGCTGTCAGGACCCAAGTCATGGCAGTTCCCCAGGAGGCGGGGACTATTCTGATAAAGCAGAAAAGAAAGGCATGGAAAACTCTGATAATTCCATTTCTTTACAAAGGCAGCTTGGCTTCCCATGAGAACCATTCTGGTGCTTTTTCTTCAGTTAGTCCAAACTACACATGGAGACATTTCAGAAGTTTGCAGAGTAGAGAGATTCAAGTCGTCACAGTAGGTGCCCAGTGGCTCATAGTAATGTTCTCTTCACAGAGAACTTGTGCCAATCTCTACAGATGCCACCTCGTTTACACCTTATATGTAACAACCATAAATTGGTATCTCCCCATTTTTCAGAGAACGTTTCTGTGACCGACGCAAGGCCTCTCCACTAGCAGTGTTAAAGTGAGAGTCCCACCCAACCCTGCCTGATTCTGCCGTGTCATGCAGCTCCCAAAAGCTTGCAAAATGGCGCCCATCTTCTGATCACCCAGTGTGGTTTCTGGAATGCACTCTTGCCTCGAGGCACAGTGGCGATTCCTACTCTTTAGCACAAATATTTTTACATGTACACATCAATATATTCTAGTAAATACCACCAGATTAGCAGCCAGCAGTCATCCCAAATGTTTTATAATTTTACCATATGTGTTTGATTGTGTCATTACGTCGCCTGTCCTAATTAAGATGAAAGGAATCTGAATTCAAGTAACTGGTTATGTGAATGCCAGAGCCACTAAAATAGAATCACCATGAACCCCAGTCTCCCCAGGCCCAAGGCTGTTTGTATAAACTTCCTGAGTGATTACATGTCTGCTGTCCACGTCTCACATTTATGAGAATTGGCATTGAAACTGTTGAAAAATGAATATTCCTGTCAAATATATTCCCAGGCAGATAACGCTTATCCAGAGAACTTGGGGAGGTGGAAGTCCTAGATTTTATTGCATTGTCTATTTGCCACAAAGCTGGACCCTTCTACAGTGTTCTTTTGGTCCTGTAATTGGTGGGAGGGCCCAAAGTCATGGAAGGCACAGAGGAATAAGCGGAGATACTGAACATTGTATCTGGTCGATTGCTCTTGATGTGTTGTGACTCTTCACTAACAGAGGCCCCTCTAAGCAAACTCCGGTGAGAAACGTTTGCCCTGCTTCTGTGGGAAAGATGCGTGTTAACAACAAGAGAATGAAAGTGGCTTCCCTGTTTGATATTTCTATTTTGAATTTCGGTTTTATAGCTTTGGGGGATTTTTTTCCCCCAACAAAATTAAACAAAAGCGTTTCTGACTGCTTTTTAGAGTTTGCATAGTCTGCATGTTGAAATAGATTCATGTGAGCTTGCTTCACCTGCCTGTGATCAGCAGGATGAGTGCCAGCTGTGCATGAAAAGTCATCTAGAGCCAATAAACGTATTAAAATGATTAGAGCTCCCTTCAGGGAAGAAAAAACAAACCAGCCCTGTCCAAACAGAGATGCTCTTCGGTCTTTCAAGATCATTTAAAATAAGGTTTACATAGCCAGATGGTTTCACCAGAACCTTCTGGGTTCACTGTATGTTTAACTCTCTCATTACTAGTCATCAATACGTTGTCCCTAATCTTCAAAGCACTAATAATTTAGTTTGGCTGGACTATCCTTTAAGGGCACCAAGCTTGGGCAGGACTAAGTAGGTGTATGGTAGTAAGGAATACAAGAAGGTGTGGAAAGGAAGCGGCATCAGTCTTTATGATGCTTTTCCTGCCTGCCCCTTCTCCCAGGTGCACGCCCCTGGCAGCATGCATGTTTAAGCCTGGAAAGAGAGAGCTTCCTAAAGTGAAACATTCTGCCCAGGAGTGTTTATCCCAAGTCCACAATCTATTGTTTTCTTAGGAGAAAAACGAAAAGAATAGAAATTGTAACACCAGCTTCCTTTTGAAAAGGGTTGGTTGGAAACCTCAGCTTTCACAAATCAAAACTCCTGGGTCTGAGAGCACAGGTTACAACGTAGCTGAAAATTTATTGATTCAGTACACAAGGGGAAGAACAAGGTATTTGTCCTGAAAATTGAAAACCGGACTCTGTATAGTGAGCATTTGTATCCAGACGGAATGATGGCAACACTCTTAGCATTAAAGGGTGCGAGTCCATTACTTCAATATTTTGAACAAAGAAGTTGAAGAAAACTAATTTAGGGAAGTTCTACTTTATATCTGAGTGTCAGTATTCTGCCATTTTGCTTCATATAACAGCATCTTTCATGTAAAATGGCTCACAAATCGCTGTCTTTGGTTATTTGAGAATATTTCGATGTTTGCAATGAGCAGCTTTCAATAACACTGGATGATTGACATATAATTATTATGTTCATTTATATCCTGGGCCATTTCCAAGTTTCATTGAACACTGAAGCAGGAACTCCTACTGCATTCTCTCTTGAAGAGGACAGAATAAAACTGGTAAACAAAAATATGCAAAAACTGGAAAATAATTGGTAGTTACAGGGATGCGTGCAGAGACTGCGTCCAGGGCACGCACTGAGGGGTGGCGTGGAGGGTGAACAGCTTCACGTGGAACAAACATGTCAAATTTCTCTATGTGATTTGGCCTCAAACTTTTTTTTTTCTCTCTCCAGCCTCCCAGGCTTATATTAACTGTGTTCAGTAAAGGTCAGAAGTTGGCAAATGGCCGTGGAGGCAGATCTCTGCCTTGCACAAATCAGCCAAAGAAGTTTCTCTTCACCTCTCCTCTGCCCAGAGTCAACACTGTGTGATATCCCCAACGGCCAAAACACCTCTGCAGCTTTCAGTTCCTATCTTAGCCCAACTGCCCCCGCCACTTCTGGTCCCTACCTTTGAAAATAGATTTCACCCTTGTGGGCTCATTTTTAGAACATGGTAGAATCAACATTTGTCTCACTCGAGCTCCCTCACTACTGCTGAGCTCCCCTCTACGTGAATCTAGGAGAGCACGTGAGGCTAATAAAAATGTGGTGCTGCTTTAGCATAATCCAAATCCTGCCTCCGGAAAACAGCAACCGTGTATTTGCATAGCGCTGTCTCATTTGAACCCAGTACATTCATTATTTTCACTTAAAGTGGGCAGGGTAGGTATAGTTCTCATCTCACGGATGTCTAATTAACACTCCGGAGGCTAACCGACTTTGCAGAGAAGAAGCGGAGGGATGGAGTCTGGCCGCAAACCCAACTCATCGATGCCTGGACTTGCATTCTTGCCCTGTGCTGTGGTGTGGCTCTCAGCTGGTGAAGAAGAGGTTTTAAAGATCAGAAAAATCCTTTTCTCTCTGGCATCTTCTACCTGGTGCTGCTGTGGTAACCACATTCAGCTTGGCAACTTAAGACAGGTTCCAATTTGTGCAGATAAATAGACTAATCACGTATCCCTTAACTCAATCGAGCTATGTGTTTTTGAACACCCTGTGTCCAACCCTCCCTAAAAAGGGGTAATGGAGGGAGAAATAAGACCTCACACTTATTCTGTCTCACACTGGCTGTCATTATTTAATTCAAGAGTGTTTATTGAGAACAGAGTAGGTGTCCTCTCCTGTAAAACACAAGGATGGGAAGCTTGATCCTTGCATTGAAAACATTGCCCTATGGGTTGGCAGACACGACTAGTAGCTTGCAATAATTGCTGCAGAAAGGCAAAGCAGAAGGGAACGAAATGCTGATGTGTGCAGTGTGCTTGCTGGGGCAGTAAGTAAGGGAATAGAGTCGGGATTAGTGAGAGGAGGGTCCACAGAAGAGGCGGGACCTGGCAGGAGAGTGGGATGTAAGCAGCCACCTGGTGGGGGGGGGGGGGGGGGGGAAATCTCCAGAGAAAGGGTAAGGCTGCAAAAGTGCAGAAGTGGATATGAACAGGGTGTGGGTGTTGCTCTGAGGAATGGGATGCGTCTAAGGGACAAACACACTGGAGAGAACATGAAGTAACCTCTTGTTACAAATAGGTTCAAGTCATTTTGGCAGATGAACTACTCTGAGATACACAAAGGGCCTCTTAAGAGAACCACCACTAATGGTTGTCACATCTAGCCTAGACTGGTTATAGAGGGAGGGAAAGGAGATCAAAATGTGGCCTACAGAATGTTATATGCAGCCTAGGCACACATTTTCACGATCATTCTAACTTAAGAGTAGAGCAACAGCATAGTTTTAAGTAGACTCATGGAAAAATATGCAGTAAAAAGCCTAGGTATCTCTAAGGCATGCACAGCCCAACATGGTAGTCACTCACCACAGGGCGTTAGTGACCACTCGAAATGTGGCCATTCCAAAATGACAAAATACATATCACATTTCAAAGACTTAGTATAGAAAAAGGATATATAACGTCTCCTTGAATATTTTTATATTTCACCTTCACATGTTGACATATTTTTGATATATTGGATGAAACAAAATATTTTATTAAGCTTTTAAAAATAAATAAATAAAAATAAGCTCAGCCTTGTCCATCCAGAGGAGTGTCATCTCCTGCAAAGTGATCTCCTTGGGAGTCTTAACACTATTCCTCATAATCCTGCCTTGTACAAGTGGGTGTCGGAACTCCTCTTTAGTGGGGGGGACACTTCCACTCCTTTCCATGTCCTTCCAACCCTGACCTATCTTTCTGATTACTCCCAAGAGTGTTCTATGTGGTTTAATAGCCAGCTAAAATGAATGAGAACACAATCTGTTTTCCCTATTCCCTACTATCCATTTCCTCTACATCACATGTGCCAATAAGTTAGGGAGTATTTGTTAGGTGCTAAATATGGTTTTATGCACTTTCCAAGTGACATCTCTTTTCATTAGGCTGTCTTATGAGGCAGAAAATGGCATTATCCCTAATTTATAGAAGTGGCAACAAAGGCTTCGAAGGTTAATTTGACTAAGCGAGTCTCTCAGACTCACACAGACTTCACACAGGTGTGTCCCCTCTTCACCAGTGTGCCATATTGTCTCTCCACTTGTCCCTCTTTTCTCTTTGTGGTTGCTGTTCCCTCTCCCTGGAATGGCCACTCCTCTTTTTTTCTTTACTGCTCAATTTCTGCTTCTCCTTTAGAACCCAAACTACAACGTAACCTATTAACCAAATCCTCTAGGAAGAATCGGTGTGCTGTCTGTCCTCTCTGCATAAATAACTTTGGTTTCTGTCTCTGTAAGGGTACCTGCATTTTGCTATAACTTTTCTACCTAGATGATCATCTCCTCAGTAGACTGTGACTTCTGTTATTCAGCTTTGTATTCATAGTTTCTTGCATAGGGTATCTGGTACCAGGAGAAACCTAATACTTTTTGAATAATTAGGTGTAGATCAAATCTGACCCTAAAGATGATGCTGAGGAAGAGATCCATAGAGTTTCTCAACAGCATATTTGGAATTAGTAGGTGAACCACCATAAGTGACTGTTCTGAAAGACTTCATTTGGGCACATGTTCTGGTTTGCTTTTTTTTTTTATTTGAGGAAGACAAAATCAAATTACTGAGTGGTAAGAGCAGATTAGGTAATTCAGAAAAGCTATCCAACTGAAGAGGATAGAAAAGCTGGACAGGATAAAAGCACATATGTTTGAGGGCATCAGAAAGGGAAGAGGTCAGTGTGGAATTTCTGGACCAGGATCTGGGAGAAGCTGGAAACCCGGAGCAATAAGCTCAGACTTGGCAGCAGCTCTACCCCCAGGGGCTCTGCTGGTTAGCAAAGGGAAAAGGCTGATAGGCTGCACAGCACTTTGGACATCCTTCCCAGGCTAGGGGACAAATCAGGAGGCGGTAGATATGGGAAAGCACTAGTTAACTCTCCCCACTTTGGTTTGGGATCCTGAGTAGCCAAACCCCAGAAGGAAGAGCGAATTGGAAACTGACCAGTTGAAGAGATGCAGCCCAGCTTTGCGTCCCCCACCCCCAAGTCCTGAAACTGGATTAATGTGATTTGGCACTTTCCTAACACCCGGGAAGCACAGGAAAACTCCAGGCCTAGAGGGCTTCATCAGTGAGTTCCATCAAATATTGCAGTATTTGATGCATTACACATAAACTTCCAGAAAGCAGAAAAAGGGAACATTCCTACTTCATGTTATGAAGCCAACACAACCTTGGTGTCAATACTGGACAAGACATTATGAGAAAGGAAAATTACCGGCCAGTCCAACTCACGAACATGGATGCCATAGTTCTAAGCAAAATGTTAGCAAATTAAGTCTGGCAAAATATGGAAAGGATAACATAACATGGCCCAATTATTTTGTATCAGGGATCTAACAGTAAAATGCTGTGATCATTTCAATAGGTCCACCAAAGGTATTTACTTATATTATCATTCATATAGGCTTAAGAAAAAAATAACAAACATCTTAGCAAACTGGGAATGGAAGGGAAGGGAACTTCCCTAATCCGCTAAAGGGCATCTCAAAAATCTTATAGCAAGTATCATACTTATTGTTGAAATATTGAAAGCTTTCCCTTAGAGATTAGGAGTAAGAAAAAGATGCCCATTATTAAGACTATAGTCAATATCATATTGACCAAACCAGTATGGTATGGCTACAAATAAAAGGTATAAAAATCAGAAATGAGAGAATGAATGAAAACCATGAGCCTAGAAATAGAAGAGTATCTTTCTAAAACAAGAGGCTATTATTTGGTTTCAAATCTCCCTTTTACAATGGGACACAAATTCTAAGTAGAGTTTTTTAAAAAACTGTCTTGGGGGAGAATTAATCAAATACTTCATCAAATTCTTGCCTGTTGCGTATGTGTCAGATATTGCTCTATGTCCCGAGGATATAACATTTAATAAGGCAAAAGCCTTTCCATCTGGTTGAAGAGACAGATGATAAACAAGTAACCAGATAAATATACCATATCTTTTCACATAACAATCCAGTGCAGTGGGCTACGGCTAGGGCAGTGGCTGGCAAGAGAGGTGACTTTAGACGGTGGACAGGAGTTCCTCTGTGAGAAGGAGACCATGAACGTGTTTTCAACATGAATGAGAATGCATGGTGAATAACAAAAACATTTCAATTCTTTTTCTCCAAATGAAAAAAAATAATTCGTTCCTTATAAGAATGGTGGGTACAGCCTTTAATTAAAAAAACACCTACTGACAAGGTATTTTTATTTCTGAAGGTCATAAAAATTCTTTTAATGATCTATAAGTTTTGGGGCATCTGCAAACTACAGAGGCTAGGGCATTTAATCATTTTTTTTTTAAGTTTATTTATTTTTGAGAGAGGGAGGTAGGGACAGAGAGAGAGAGGGAGACAGAGACTCTCAAGCAGGCCCCTTGCAGTCAGCACAGCATGAGGGGCTCGAACTCATGAATCATGACCTGAACTGAAATCAAGAGTCAGGTGCTTAACCGACTGAGCTACTCATGTGCCCCAGTTAATAATTATTATTATCTCTGAGATGCTTTCTCTCTTCTCCCATATGCCACCGCTCTCCACTGCCCCCGACCCACAGCCAAGTCACATGGTTTTTTGAAAAAGGTAAATGCTGTTGGAGGCTACTCTAGGTGCTGTTGAAGGCTACTGGAATAAAATGACTTGATTGGTCAGTGTCTGAGGCAGGTCTAGAACCCTATTCCATTGGGATCATCTTGCCACTTAGGATTTTTTTGTCCACTAGGTGTTAGGAGGTATGTGGAATTCTTGTTCTCCAGTTAGGAATCCCTCCTCCAGTATCTTATAGAGAGATATTTAACTCAGAACTCAGCTGTGGTAGGAACCCCTCCCTAAGGAGAAAGAAAAAATTGAAGAAGAGAGAAGAGAAGACTTCAAGGTCACCTAGATATGGGTCCAGCTGCCTACATCCCCCATGTTCTTGTAAACTGAAACAACTTAACCAGACTACATGTTTATGTGTATTACCATATATGGGAGACAAAGAAATAGAAAATGCATAAAAACCCTATGCCATATGATGTGGGCCGCTCAGTTCTTTTGGGTACGAACCCAACTGAGCGGGGCCGGCAAAATAAAGTTGCTTCCTGGAAAGAAAAGTCTCGGTGTCACGACTCTCTGAGCGAGAATCCTGCAACACAGCCATTTCAAAGACAGCTACTTGGGAGAGATGAATAGATGAAGCACTTCTCTCAAATTAGAGAAGGTCTTTTAGCTTTCTTAAAGCAGCACAATTTGTTTCCAAAGTTCCTCTCTTTTCTCAATTTTAACATTTTTGAAGTTACAAAATAGAAAAGGCCTAAAACATCAAAGCAAAATTTCTATCAACAGGTCAGGGGAACAAATGAAGGTACCATTGATTGAGTGCCCCCAAACCACGATAGAATCTTATCAAGTTAATCTTTGCTCTAGATATGATTATCCTTATTCTACAGATGAGGAAACAGGTTCACAGAGGTTAAGGCTAAGTAACTTGTCCAAGGCCACCCCGGTAGAGAATTATAAGACTGAGACTCTAATCTGGGTATCCAAATTCTAGCTGAATTCCAGCACCTACTTCTTACCACAGTACCACATTGCTTTCCTGACCTTCAGAGACTACTATCTCAGAATGGCTATCCCCATTCCTCATTGTATTTTTTTTAAAAATGCAAAGGAATGCATGAGCAGGGGAGGATCAGAGAGAGAGGGAGACACAGAATCCGAAGCAGCCTCCAGGCTCTGAGTTAGCTGTCAGCACAGAGCCCAATGCGGGGCTTGAACCCATGAACTGTGAGATCATGATCTGAGCCAAAGTCGGACGCTCAACATATAGAGCCACCCAGGTGCCCCTCCCATTGTATTTCTTAAGAAAAGGTGAAAATATCCTCTTTTTAAAGCAGAGAATCTCCCTCTCTTCCCCATGAGTATCGGAAGCTAAACCACACATCTAAATTAGAGGTCTAATGGCATACTCCATCTTTAGACGTTTACAGATTGCTCTTGTACTGGAAAAGCTTGTTACAGGGAAGTGAGGAGAAAGCACTCTCAATCACTGTAGAGAGAGTCAACAATGAAAAATGGAGTTTCTTATCTGCTAAGGGAAAGAGTTCAACTACCCTCTCTTTTTTTCCCCAGTCCAAACTAATCAAATATACCTTTAGTATAAAAACTTTTCATTTTTATAGACATGTTGATCTAAAAGAGTCATGAACATATTGCCTTTAAAAATCTGTTTTTTTTTTTTTTAATGTTTGTTTACTTTTGAGAGAGACAGAGTGCAAGCAAGGAAGGGGCAGAGAGAGATGGAAACACAGAATCTGAAGCAACCTTCAGGCTCTGATATGGCAGCACAGAGCCAGATGCAGGGCTCGAACTCACAAACCTTGAGATCATGACCTGAGCCAAAGTCGGATAGGTAACTGACTAAGCCACCCAGGTTAGCTTTTTTTGTTTTGTTTTGAAGTCAGGAAATGCTTAAGGTCCCCCAAATTAGCCTGTTCTATACATGACTGGCAGCCCAGCACTTCCGACTTTCCATTCCTGTGCACCTATAAATTCTGAGCTGGCTGGAGGCACACTGCGAGCAACAGCCTCTACCAGAAGCTTCTGATCTTAACTGGGGCTGCTTTCTTGGGTTTGGAGAAAGCCCTTTCATTGCTAGACAGAAAAAAAACAAGAACCCAGTTCCCTATTGTATCAGTATTGTTATTGTCTTTGCCTCTACTCCTTTTAGCAAGGGGCCAACTTCATCCCAAAGACAGTATGTCTGTGTAGGGCAGGGGTCAACAACCCTTCTACTATAGTTACTATACTATTTTCAGCTTTGCATGCAGGCCCTCTAGTCTCTGTTGCAACTATTCAACTCTGCCACTGTAGCACAAAGCAGCCATAAACAGCATGCAAATTATGGGTGTGGCTCTGTTTGGATAACACTTTATTTACAAAACAGATGGTGGGCTGGATTGGGACCCCCCAACTGTAGTTTGGAAAACACTAGTATTCGATAACTATTTCCCTAAGCCCACAAATGGGCGGTTCTCAACATGTGGCCCTCAGATCAGCAGCATGAGCATTACCTGGAAAACTATAGAAATGCAAATAATCAAACTTTGGCAAGTATCAGTACCACCTGGCAGGCTTGCTAAAACAGAGAATGCTGGGCTCCAATCCCAGTATTTCTGATTCAGAAATCCCGTAGGTCTGGGTGGGGGCCCAAGAATTTGCTGTTCTCCCAAGCTCCCAGATGATAAGATGCTGTAGGTCTGGGACCACACTTTGAGAACCACTGTGATCAATAGATGTTTTCCTACATTAGGATCTGGGGGTCTTACATGGTCATAAGAGTGCAATGGTATCAGGAGCTAGAGGGGCAGGAGCAGCTGGGAGATTCAGACCTGCCGGTTCTAATCAACTTCCCGCTGGGATGAGAGTAGAATAGCCAAGGAAGCAAAAAGAAGCCAAGGTCACGGCAAGGTGAGAAGCTTCTGGAGTTGGTGCTGCCAGGAAGCTCTGCAGAGAGAAAAGCTTCGAGAGGGTTGAACTGTCCCTTTCTCCTGCAGCTGTAGCGGCCTGGCTGACTGCATTTACTTGTGTCCTGGAGTAGGAGAGAAGAGGGGAACTTCCTGAGCCATGCAAGGACCGCACAGGGAGGACTTACAAAGACCTAGCTGCCACAAGAGAGCTGCAGCACCTTCATTTTGCCCTGGTATCAGATCGCATGCCTGCAGACTGGACTCACCAGGCACATGACTGTGAAACAGCAGGCTATCATGAAACATGTGGGTAGGAGGAAGGGGGTGAATAGGCCATCAGACCGGCTCTAGTCTCTCCTCCCTGCCAGGGAGAACTGAGACTCCTTATTCCCTAAATGCCCCTGATGTGAAAGGACAGACTCATCAAAGCCAGAGGCTGGTGTGTCAAGACTTGGATACTAAGCCCCCGACTCCTGAGCTTGTCAAGGGATTTGCAAGCCAGCTGGTAAGCAAATGCCGGAGATGGTGTGGCCTGGCCCACAGGATGTGAGGTATGAGGCCTGTCCTTGGGGTTCTGCCAGGAAGAATGTGAATGGAGAGAACTGTTTCCATGGCCACTTGCTCAAATACGTATTACATAATTCACCTCTGCACCACCGGGATGCTGGCTGGGTTGAGGCTCACACTAGAACTGCCCAAAAGGGCAGACTGAGGAGAGTCAGTTCAACATCACAAAGCGTTGGGACAGGTGGGGTTGGAGAATTATTAGGATGTCTAGAACTTAATGTCAGAACCAGATCTAGGCTCCCTGACCCTAACGCCACTCCGGGTTCCTGTTAATGACCTCACTTAAGTCTTGGCTCACAACAAAAATTCCAGATAGAAGGGTGCACCTCCTATGCTTTTTGCTGGCTTACGGAGTTCTATCTAGCACTGGTGACCATGGCTATATGTCAATCAGCAGTTACTAGGTGATAGGTGACGCTGCCTTGAGCTCCAAGCTCAAATTGACTAGACGTTTCCCAGGCATGGACGTTAGAGAGCAATACTTTAACCGCAAGTCACTTATGCCTTTTCTACAAAAGTGTAATATACTCAGTATAAATAGCTCTCAAATGTTTCCAAAATTAACAAATGCAACCTGAATTTAGAGTAAATTGAAAACACACCCCATATCTGAGGTTAATCTTCTTCACCATTTAATTTAGTCCTGACTTTATTCATTCTTCACTAGGGACAGACTTTTTTTTCACCTAGAATGCTTTGAATAAAAAAAGTCCCTATCTTGCACATACTTCCACGATCTCAGCTATGTGCTCACTCCCTATTTCAGGGTTCAAAGTTTCTTGGTGTCTAAACATTGATTCACCCAAATGGCTTCCAGATGTCCCCTGCTCTTTAAATAGACCCATATTGTTAATAGTGAATATCTAGATTTTTCTTCCTAAATTGGTGAATCCAGATCTAATAATTTCTCTTTTAATTGTAAAAATATGAAAAATGAGAATTAAAAATCTCTGTGATTGGGAAACTATCAACACCCTAGAGGAGAAAGCAGGAAACAACCTCCTTGACCTCCACCGCAGCAACTTCTTACTTGACACATCCCCAAAAGCAAGGGAATCAAGAGCAAAAATAAACTGTTGGGACCTCATCAAGATTAAAAGCTTCTGCACAGCCAAGGAAACAACCCAGAAAATTAATAGGCAACCAACGGAATGGGAAAAGATAGTTGCAAATGACATATCAGATAAAGGGTTAATATCCAGAATCTATAAGGAACTCACCAAACTACACGCCCGAAAAACAAACAACCCAGTGAAGAAATGGGCAGAAGACATGAACAGACACTTCTCCAAAGAGGACATCCAGATGGCCAACAGACACATGAAACGATGCTCAGCATCCCTCCTCATCAGGGAAATACAAATCAAAACCACACTGAGATACCACCTCACGCCAGTCAGAGTGGCTAAAATGAGCCAATCAGAGAACTCTAGATGCTGGCGAGGATGTGGAGAAACGGGCACCCTCCTACACTGTTGGTGGGAATGTAAACTGGTACAGCCCCTCTGGAAAACAGTGTGGAGGTTCCTCAGGAAACTAACAATAGAACTCCCTTATGACCCAGCAATAGCACTGCTAGGAATTTACCCAAGGGATACAGAAATGCTGAGGCATAGGAGCACATGTACCCCAATGTTCATAGCAGCACTCTCCACAATAGCTAAAACATGGAAAGAGCCTAAGTGTCCATCAACAGATGAATGGATCAAGAAGATGTGGTTTATCTATACCATGGAATACTACATGGCAATGAGAAACAATGAAATCTGGCCATGTGTAGCAACATGGATGGACCTTGAGGGTGTTTAACTGACTGAGCCATCCAAGCGCCCCGTGGAAGACATCATTTTAAAAATTTTGTTTATGTTATCTCAGTGTGGTTTTGATTTGTATTTCCCTGATGAGGAGGGATGCTGAGCCATGTGTAGCAACATGGATGGACCTTGAGGGTGTTACGCTGAGCGAAATAAGTCAGGCAGAGAAGGACAAATACCATATGTTTGCACGTATAGGAGGATTAGGAGGAACTTGACGGAGGAACAAGGGGGAGAAGAAGGGCGGAAATGGTGGGGGAAAGGGAGAGAGGCAAACCATGAGAGACTCTTGAATGCTGACAAAAACTGAGGACTGATGGATGTGGGGGGGAGGAGGGATGGGCATGGAGGAGGGCACTTTGGGGATGAGCACTGAGTGTTATGTAGAAACTAATTTGACAATAAACTATTTGTAAAAAAAATAAATAAATAAATAAATAAACTATGATTTAAAATAAAAAATCTCTGTGATTGAACAATAGGGAAATGATTACAGGTCTTACACTACAGCTTTATGATGGAATATACACAGCCATCAAACATGTTTTAGAATATGATATAGGAACACCACACACTGGGTTAAAAGACAGGAGTCTGCACTTTTAGCAGAGAACATGGAGCCATCCTGAACCTCCTGTGTCAACCCCTTGCTCTTGGGCTCTACTCCATCACTAGCCTGTTTGGTTTCTAACCTTTAGGCTCATGTCTCATTCTTGCTCTGTGCTCACTCCCTGGGGTTCCATTGCAACATTCGGCTCCCCTAGATTCACCCCTGGCATTTCTGGCCCTGGGCTGCTTTAGTACCCCTCCCCTCCCCCCAGCTCCATGGCCTTCAGACCCCTAGGACCTCAGCCCTGCATCACCCACACACCTAGTACCCTGACCACATTTGCTCTGCCCCCGGCAACCTCTTAGAACACAAAGAACCTTTCACTTTTAGGAAGAGGAATTTGCAGTTTCATGCAGATTGTAGAGCAGCATGTTGGCTCTCTAAAAAAAAAAAAGAATCAGGCTCTGATTCTCCAAGGTCAGCAAAGGATGGAGACTTGATATGGAAGAGAAGCTGGGCTTTGTGGCTGTGAATCTTGTTTTCCAAGATTCATCATTCCTCTGGGATGTCTCTCAGAATGGTGGTGGCTGCCACTCATTGGTAAGAAGTCTTAGAGGATGTGGGCTCAGTTTAGGAAAGGAGTTGACAGAGTTCCTCAGATTTCCTCAGAGAGGTGAGGTAACTTTAGCCAATGCTCTGTAACTGATGAGTAAATTGGGTTCAGTTTGACATTGATATTGACAGTGAGAGTTGAATCATTTGAACCCGTTACTTAGAGGCTTGGAAGCAGCAGAAAGGGTCCTATCATCTTTTTTGGTTATTTCTTAGAGGCCTAGAGAGGTGATCAAGTCTTAATTATTTTACGACTGAAAAAAAATACTTCAAAAAAAATCAGATTCAATCTGCAGAATAAAACAAATACACAAGAAAGCACTCACTTTAATTTATAGATATACTTAATTAGTTAGTCATTATAGGGAAATCATTGCTTATGAGCATGAATACACTTCCAAAAGATTCTAACATTCTGGAAAATTTGAAGAATGTACTTTGCTATGTTTATTTTTTAAATTATTACTTAAATTAAACTTCATTTGCTGGTTTTACCTGTAATAATAGTCTGAAAGTTTCCTTCACTATAATCTATTTTTGCCTTCATTTCTCCTCATGTGAGGAAACTATATCATAACTGATTTTTTAAATCTAACTTTGAATCAATTTTCAAAACATGCTCTTTTGAAAAATGCATCAAAATAATCAATTTTTATTTTAGGCAATGTCTATACCTTCAACTTAGAAGACTTTCTTTTTTCTCCGTTTAGCCAGATCCTCCTTTTGTCTACAGGAGAAGGCCATCTTCTTCTCTAACAAGTTCTTCTTTCTAGAGTAATAAAGATCTTGAAGGCACTGGAGTCCATTTGGTCAACACAAGTGATAACAGCCTGCTGGTTGTTATCTAGACAAGATCCCTAGGGCAGCTTCTGTCTCATTCCTGGAGCTGAGCTTCCTTTGGTCACATGTTTCTCAAACACTGGCATCTCCCTCTAAGCACGACTTGGAAAACCATGAAGCCATGCTGACTGGCACCTTGGCATTGGCAGGAAGATCCAAAGTCTCATAGACATTAAAGATGTTAAGGCAAGATCTACTTCCACAAATCTTACCAAGATTAAATTCATGACGAGGCTGGTATGGCAAAAGAGCCCAGTCCAAACAATTTTAGGCTTTCTTGTTTACTTTTGCTTCCCACAGGGTCAGCTAATCCCAAAGTGAGGAAGGAGGGCAAATAACCTTTGTGGCATCCTACACGTGTTCTTATACCTTTAAGCCTTCTAGATCCCCTTACTCCTCAGGGGCCATGCTCTACCGCTAGCAGAATAAAACCTATATGATCCATCCATTTGTAAGGTTATCCCCTTCCAAAGGAGACTTCAATATAATGGATGTTTTCTGAGGAGGACTGAATTTATTCTAAGGAAGGAAGAGTAGAACGTCTGCTATTGTGGTTCCCGTGCAGGAGGGAAAATACAAAACAAGAAGCCTGTCTCAGCATTTTTCAGACTATATTCCTCGGCACCCAGTGACTTGCCTCCTATGGGGGCCATCCCTGCCTCAAGAAAGGTCCTCACTCCCCTTCCTTCCTTTCTATTCATTGCATTTAGCATGCTGTTCTCGTTTCTTCCTAAATCTGTCTCCCTGGAAGTGGATTATTCTTATTACACACTATTTTTTTGTACATGGCTTCAGGAGCAGATTGTTTCTATACCAACCTCTGGTCTGGGACCCAGAACCTTCCGAGAATTAAAGGAAGGTGATAAAGCTGAAGGCAATCTTGCCTTTCCCATGTCTCTGTCTTTTCTATTGGGCTGCAGAAAAGACGGACATTCAGGCAACCAGTTGACTTCAGAAGTATTTTCTTAAAGTTAAATATAATCTCCTTAGTCATTTTAGAATACCCTGTATAAGCCAGAGGTAAAGCAAATGCTGTATCAGCTGTAACTGCTCAGGGTTTGTCATTTTCCAATAGGTTCCCATTCGGTCCTTCAATACCTAGTTTTTCATTGCCATTTTCAGCAAAAGATCAGTGCGTTTATTTAATTGCAGGACAAAAAGTGTCTAACCTTATAATTCTTTAAGCAAATTCTTCAAATTAGATACAGACCAGTCTCCAGCATTTGCTATTTTCTGAAACAAATCTACTCTGGAGTTCGTCTATCTTGAAGAGGAACCACCCAAGTACTAAACACCCTTCAAAAGACATCTTGTCTAGTTGTCAGAACAGGAAAATTCAAAGCTGCCCTGATGGTGACAGACTGTGGCATCCCTGCCAGCGTCTGGAAACCTGGATGCTGTCAAGTGGCAGAGCTATGAGGTTTAAAACCAGCTCAGAAGCGAAAAACTCCGTTGGAAACCACCCATCTCTGCCATTGCCTATCAAGCTGGCAAAAGAATCAAACTGAGAATATTTTTTCTTTTTGGCTGGCATATTGAAATCTGTAAACCTCTTTCTGTAGAACAGAAGCTGTTGAGGGTTTATTTTTTCCTGACTTGAGCTAGAGCACATGGAAAGAGCCTGAAATCTAATTTTGCCAACTATCAGAGCGGGGGAGGGTTGGGTGGTGAGTTTATCTTTGTAGTGACGTTTCTGGCCACGCTGATAACCTGCCTTCTATCGCTGGGTCCACCGCTTTTGAGAGAGGAGATGTTTTGTAAATTTCTCCGAGGAGTCTGCCTCTGCCTGTGTGTCTCCTAGGAGGGTACCCACATAGGAATGCCTGATGTGAGAAACGTGACCCCCAACTTTGGGACTGAGTGAATGCTCCTGTTCTCGGGGACACTGGAGGCACCACCCTCTTAACCACATTGTCCTGGCCACCTCCTCGTTTCCTCAGTACAGTAAGGCCCTTTCAGTGGTGGCCCCGGGGGCTGTCTCTGAAACCCACCATGCACTTTGGTAGATCTCACGCTGTTCCCTCAGTCTGAAATGCTCTTCCCCCTTTTGCTGAAATCTCCATTCTTTAACCAACCAGGACAGGTATCGACCACCTGTCTGCAGGTTCCTCAGTCTCCAAACTCAGTATTAAATAGTTCTTTCTGGAAGTCTCTTTATTCTTGGCTGTCCTCAAGTATTGTTTTCTTCTAACTTATAAGTTAACTTGGAGGCCGTTGTCTCCCTCAGCAGACTGCACCTCGAGAGCAGGGGCCAGGTCTATTTCGTGTGTTTCTATACCTAGCATTCTGCATTGTTTCTACAGTATCTGATGCTGAATACATGTTTCTGGAAGGAAAGGGGGGAGGGAGGGAAGAGGGGAAGTTGTTTCACCATTCTCTGTTGATTCCAACCTCTCTAAGGCTGTATTTTATTTACCTTTGAGTTTACACCTCATCCCTGACCTCACTCAATTTAGCAATGATTTCATATAAGTTCTCTAGGATTTTGTTTGACATGCAGACTGAAATCTAATCCTGGTTTTCTATGAACTACTTATGCTGTTTTGAAGGCTTGGGCCTTAGTTTTCTTAAATCTACCTCAAAAGGATTCAAAATATCATTCAGAGCTTCCCAAATGAATGCTTAGTACCAAAAGGAATGCATATCACTCCCAAAAATAAATATTGGCCATGTATAGAATATATGATTCACAAACCAAATCAAGGCACCCTGAAGGAAAATGGTGGTATTTCTCTATAATCCAAACCAGCCAAGAAACTGAAGCTGCTACACTGTGGCTGCCTTGGTTTTCTGTTCTCCTGGCTGGCATGGACGATAAGAGGAAGACTCTGGAGAAGTACTAAATGTGTTTAGAAACCTCAGCTGATGGGAAGGTGTCAGGAAGCAGAAAGTCATCTTGCTGCAACGTGACTGTTCAGTGGCTGACGTATTTGCAGTGGCAACCCCCGTATCCAGAATCACGAGGCATAAAAAAGGAAGCTGCTGGAAATGTAACTTGGAGCAACCATATTCTTTCAGGCACTCAAGCTAAAAGCTTGGCATCTGCTATGGTCTGAGGGTTTTGTCCCCTCCAATTTCATATGTTGAGTTAGTACCATCCATTATAATGGTATTAGTAGGTGGGGTCTTTGGTTATGAGGCTCTTATGACTTAATGAGGCCAATGCCCTTATGAAAGAAACCTCAGAGAGCTCCCTCACGGCCTTCCACCAAGTGGAAACACAGCATGAAGTCTGCGTTTCAGAGGGGAGCCCTCACCCAACCATGCTGGTGCCACAACTATGGACTTCCAGCCTCCTGTGAAGACATGACTTTCCATTGTTTATACTCTATCCCTTCTGTGGTCTTTGGTGTGGCAGCCCAAATGCACAAAGATGGCATCCACCCTGGCTCTTCCCTTGAGTTCGCTCTTCCATACGCAACCCATCTGAAGTAATTCCTTTCTGCTTTATCTTCCTAACACACCATGGACAGTATCATTTCTCCTGACTTCCACCACCACCATTCCTCTCCTAGAGCATTACAATAGCCTCATGACAGTCTCCCTTCTTCAGCGGTCAGAGGGATAGTGCTAAAACACAAGTCAGATCCCAAAGCTGTTCTGCTCAGAACTCTCTGGATTCCCACAAGGTTTACAGAAGTGTCCAGCCCCCAGCCCCTGCTGCTTGCCTGGCTGCCTCTGTTATTCTCCATGGCTTCTTTCTACAGATACCACCCAGCCTCCTTGCTTTTCCTCCACATTATGGTCACACTCCTACTCTGAGCTGTCCCCTCTACCTGGTCCTCTTCCCTAGATGATCGTGGGATGAATCCCTTACTTCCGTCAGCTCATGAGTCACCTTTCCAGGGGTGTCTTCCCTAGCCACTCAGTTAAAAAATAGTTTCCACACCAACACCCCATCCACCTTCCTTTTTTTTTTTTTTTTTTTTAATTTTTTTAACGTTTTATTTATTTCTAGGAGAGAGAAGACAGCATGAGCAGGGGAGGGTCAGAGAGAGAGGGAGTCACAGACTCTGCAACAGGCTCCAGGCTCTGAGCTGGCAGTCAGCACGGAGCCCGATGCGGGGCTCAAACCCATGAACAGCGAGATCATGACCTAAGTGAAAGTCGGACGCTCAACCGACTAAGCCACCCAGACGCCCCCATCCACCTTCCTTTTTATGCCCTTACCACACCTAACATGGTACACATTTTCCGCATCACTTATTTTCTACTCTCCCCTAAATAAAATGTGAGCCTTATGAGGGCAGGGACTTTTTTTATTTGATTTCTTTTCTTTTTTTCCCCTGTATCCCCAGTTCCTGGAACAGGGTCAGCAAATGTCATAGGGGCTCAGGAAATACTTGTTGAGTGAATGAGTGAGTGAGTGAATAGCTAGGGGGTAGCTCACAGAACTCATAGGGGGACGCTAGAACCCAGTTTAGAAGTAATCAGCAACCTGGCTTTTCCCGGTGTTACCTGACTCCACAGCACTGCTGTGGGACACTCACAGACTTCTTCCCAGAGGGTTTGCAGCAAATGAATCAGCAAGGCCCCCTCAAACCCCATTAGCGGTGGTTGGCTGGAGATCCCATAAGAAGCGTAATCTGGGGATTTTCAGCAGAAACTATCAGAGACAGCCTTTGACTCTGAGATGGCTTCCACAGCTGTTCAAGGTGTTGGAGGCATTCTATTTTCTCTCCTGGGCCCCCCTCTTTCTGTTCTCGGTCCTCTACTGCAGGCTGTGGTTGAGACCGGCTTGGTTCTTGGCTCTCCTAGTTCCTGGGCTCAGAGCCACCTTGAAGCATGGGAAAATCTGACCAGTAAACATGTTCTGAGCATCAGCTATCAGCCAGACACTGTGCTGGGTTCCAGAGACCCCAAAATTAACCAGTCAAGGACTGTGCTATCTAGGACTCTAGGACTCCCCTTGGGCAGATGGGGTGGATGCACACAGAAGGGAAACAGCCAAGCAGGACCCCATCTGAGTGTTGAATGAGTAATGTACTGCTGGAGTTCAGATGAGGGGCGAGGGAAGCCTGAGCCAGGGGTGTCCAAAGAAGGGTTTGTGGAGGGGACAGGGTTTAAATTGGACTGAAGGGCTGAGACGAGACAGGCCAGCCTGAAGGAGCATGTTTTCTGGAAAACCCAAACATCCCTACGTAGTTCAGCACCCAAATACATGGGCAAAATTCTGGCGTGAGTGAGGTCAGGGGGCCTCCTTCAAGCACTGGGCTGGAAGCACTTGCCTTCTTTCTGTGTGGACTCTACATGTGGAGCAGCTTCTCAGAACCCCCACCTCCTCCATGTTTGGTTCTGGGATCATGGGAGTGTCCTCTCTGGCAGACTCAAATGTGGATAATCTCTACTTCAAAGCTCTGGGACGTTCCAATTCTGAAGAGCTTATAGCCTTTACTTCCCTCCTGAGTCTGTTCCTACAACTTGGTTCCATAATATCTATTTTCCTCATAATCTGCTTTGTTTTTTTTTTTAAATTATTTTTGAAGTGTGTCCCGAAGATAAAGGCTCTCTGCATGTCCACATGCACATTAATCATCCTTATTCAGAAAGCCAGGCACACTGCTCACCAACACCTTCTATAGCACCTCCCTGGAGACTTTCCCATGAATATTTACACTGACAGTGTCTCTCTCTGTGCAACACTACTGGGGCCAACCGTTCCTGCCCAAAGAAAAGTTGGGGTAAGTTATAAAAATAGGGAGACACACCGAGAATAAACCAGCTTTTCTCAGCACTTTCCATGAGCTTAGTTTGTTCTGGAATCTTTACTGGGCCTTTCTTAAGTAATGAAATTGAAGAGCTATATTCCTGGCTGCTGTGGCTTGAGTTTTCTTTGCTTCTCTGTCTCCTACACATAACGGTGTTTCCACCTCTGCCATGGGACCTCTTTCATCTCATGACAGGCATTTCTTTCATTCGTTGTCAATTCACTTTGTCAACTTTCATTCCCCCTCACTCTTACCTCACACACACAAGGCAGAGACGCCAGCCAGCTTGGACTTCCTCAGGATCCCCTCCTCCAAAGTATCCTCAACCTCTCTGTTGTTGTTTTCTATGCGTTTTACTGACCCAGCATCCTTCCCCACTTTTCTGCTAACGGCACCCTGGTTTTTCTCAAGAACTCTTTGACACATGGCTTAGGAGGGACCCATCCCACCACTAACTCGAGAGAGGCAGGTGACCAGCCAAAGCCAATCAGTTCTCCTTTTCCTCTAACTGGAATCATTGGTCGGGCATGAGCACGTGAACTCAGTTGGCTAATAAGAATTAGCTGTGAAAATTGTATTCAAATGAGAGTGTGCCTCCTGAGAGCCTCCGTGCCTGAGGGTACGAACAGAGACACAGAGAACTCAGAAATGGAGGGAGATTAAGTCCTAATCCTCTTGATCCCTCTGCTCTTAAAACTAGATCCATCCTTAGACATCTCAGTTATTGAGCCAATTAACTTCCCTTATTTGTTCAAGTAGCTTGTTTCATGATGCAAGCTAGTGATTACTTTCTACCGTTGCTGTTATTTGCAACAAAACAAGAGTCCTACCCCTATCTGGGGAAAAAGTGTCCTTACTTCTATCGACCAATGTCTTTGTCCAAGTCTCCTTCTATCTCCTTGGGTCCTTAGTCTATTATCTCCTTTCTCGTGTCCAGTGTCTTGGGTTTTCCTCAGTCGTATTCTTAGCCCTCCCATTGCCCTTGGCTGCCCCCAGACTCTCCCTTTTCCTCCCAGTCAGGCTTACTGATAGTCGTCTGATCTCAGAGGCTTTCCTTCCTTGCCTCCCATCACTCCTTACTCTCCCATTATTGACAGCTGTCTAGCTTCTTCCCTTCGACTTAATTAAAACTGTGCCCATTAAAACCAGAGGTGACCTCCCAGCAGTGCTTTCCTATGACTATCTCCTCATCTTGGTCTTAACTCCCCACAGGATGTTATAATGCTGGTCTCACCTGCCCATTCATCCTGTTTCCTGATTGTCCTCTGCGGTCTCTGAACTTTTTGCTTTTTTTTAAAATTTATTTCTGAGAGACAGGGAGGGAGGGAGAGAGAGAGAGGCAGCGTGAGTAGGGGAGGGTCAGAGAGAGGGAAACACAGAATCAGAAACAGGCTCCAGGCTCTGAGCAGCTGTCAGCACAGAGCCCGATGTGGGGCTCGAATCCACGAACCGTAAGATCATGACCTGAGTCGAAATCGGACGCTTAACCGACTGACCCATCCAGGCACCCTGAACTTTTTGCTTTCTATCTCTGCTGACCCTACCTCTTCTGTCTCCCTTGTAAAGATTGGAGGCAAGGACCTGTCCTCAGCTCTCCTCCTGAGTATGACATCATCTACCCCAGTGCCTTCTGCTATTGCTCACATACTGCCTCTACTCTTCAGTTCCATTTGGCATTTCCAACCTCCTATGGATACCCTGCGGACGTGACAGGGACCTCAAGCTTACAGAGCCCCACACATAGTAGATACTCAATAAAGAACTGTTAAAAGAATAAATTAAAGCATCCTCAAAATGTAAGACACTGAATTCAAGGCATACAGAATTTTCTGCCTCACCAGAAAAAGTATGTCAAGCTTCTGTTCTTTGCAACTTGGTTTCCCCACCACCTACTCTTCCTTCAAGTGCCTACTTATCCTTCAAATTATGATTCCAGTGTTCTTCTGGGAATCCTCCCCTGGACAATACATAGCTGTACATGTACCACACACACAGACATAATATTTCCTTTCACCCCTGGGTCCCCACAACATTTTATAGTTGTTTGAAAAGGAATAGTCATTTGAAAAGGAATATAACATTTATATGTCATAACAATATAACATTTATCATATTGTTTTGATTTGGTTATTATATTTCTGTTTGTGTCACGAGACAATGATCAGGTTCTGGTCTTGTCTCTGATGCTGGGAAAGTCATTCATCTTCCAGAGCATCAGTTTCCTCACCTAACAAATGGAGGCAATAACATCAGCCCCACTTCCATCAGAGCGTCTGGGAATGAGAAACTGCTTTGTAAGAAATAGGAGAGCTTTGTAAGCTCTGCAGAGAAGGGTTGTGGCCTTCTGCAAGGAACAGAGTGGGGACAAACTGCATTCTATTCCCTGCTCTGCTCCTCACCAGCCCTGCAAACTAGAGTTAGTCTCTTCTTTGAAGAAATTCAAGTTATTGAAGATGGAAGATGATACACTTGAAATTGCTTTGTGACCCGTGAGCATCTTAATGCAAGGCATTACTACGTTATTTTAAAAAGGTTTTTTAAAATGTTTACTTTTGTGTGTGTGTGTGTGTGTGTGAGGGAGGGAGAGGGAGAGAGAGAGAGAGAGGGAGGGAGGGAGGGAGGGAGAGGGAGAGCATGAGTAGGGGGAGGGGCAGAGAGAGTCACACAGAATCTGAAGCAGGCTCCAGGCTCTGCACTGCCAGCACAGAGTCCTAATGTGGGGCTCAAACTCACAAACTACAGGATCATGACCTGAGCTGAAGTCAGATGCTTAACTGGCTGAGCCACCCAGGTGTCCCTAGGCATTACTACATTATTATTTTGCCTTATCTGATGGACTCTGAACACAAAATTAAAGTGTATCAGTGCAACAGTCCACAAAGGGAGAAGTGAGGGACACTTACATACTGAATATAGATCTTATATATTTATATCACAGGAATGATATTGGTTTGACATTTTTAATTTATATTGCCTGTCACAAGAGCTCACTTCTCTGAACAGCAAGCTAAGCACTTAGCCTACATTAAAAATATCTAACCTTTACAAAACTTAGAAGTAGGTACTGTTTGGGGCGCCTGGGTGGCTTAGTCGGTTAAGCGTCTGACTTTCGCTTAGGTCATCATCTCACGGTTCATGGGTTCGAGCCCCGCGTCGGGCTCTGTGCTGACTGCCAGCTCGGAGCCTGGAGCCTGTTGCAGAGTCTGTGACTCCCTCTCTCTCTGACCCTCCCCTGCTCACGCTGTCTCTCTCTCTCTCTCTCCTAGAAATAANGACTCCCTCTCTCTCTGACCCTCCCCTGCTCACGCTGTCTCTCTCTCTCTCTCTCCTAGAAATAAATAAAAATATTAAAAAAAAAAAAAAAAGAAGTGGGTACTGTTTATACTCCTACGTTACACATAGGGAAAGTGAGGCTTGGCAAATTTGAGTAACTGCCATAAGGGGCAGAGCAGGGGACCTGCATGGGTCTCAGTGGGACCGAAGTCAGTGCCACTCACCATAGCGCTCTGCCGCCTGTTTCTAGTGAGAAGGACAAAGGGCCACTGGCCCCCAGCACTCGGCGATGCTGACAGCTTGCGGAGGATAGAATCCTGCCTCTAGGTTTTCTTCCCACTTGACCATGCAGGCTGTTGTTTCTGCTGCAGTTTCCCCCACAGAAGTCTTTTTGGCTGGAATGATCTCATGGCAGGAATTAAACCTCAATATTGGGGTACCTTCTACAACTTGATGTTTGACAAACAAACATTGCTATGTACAAACAGTCATGAACAAATCAAGTTTCCCAAGGCAAGTAAAATGTTCTCGGAGTGTGGTTCAAGCTCTCAAGTCGTTCAGAAACCCGTGGCCAAAGTTCGTGAGGGGAGGAGGCCACCGTGGTCTTTGCTCCCGTCCATCCCTTATTCCTCTTCCTACTTGAGGGCAGCAAATTCACAGCGGGGTCACACGATCAAAGAGTACGAACAGGAAGCTTTTCAGAGATAAACTCACCCTCCCTCCTTGTTTTCTGAGAAAACTGAGGCCCAGAGATGTTAAGTGAATTTCCTAAGGCCACTCAGCTGGCAAACATGTCGTCACGGGCTATTGTGTGACATTTAAGACCTAACTCCTCTAACCCTCACTACAACTCTGTAAGACAGGTACCGTTATTCCCATTTTACAGATGAAGAAACTGAGACGTTGGGTGACTTGCCCAGTGAAGAGTCTATCCCAGGCTTTTTGGCTCCTCTTGACTGTTTCTTTCTTCTGGATCTTCAACAACCCCCTCCATTTTCACACAGGACAGACACAGCCAGGGAGCCCATCTCTCATCTGACTGCTACAGATTCAGCAGAAGCCCTTACAACCTCCTTCTCTGGTCAATACCTCAGGCGAGTTAAATTCTTTTTGTTTTTGCTCATCAAGGCCTACGACAGTGGGGTCAAGAAAGGCCATCTGGTCCAGGGCCAATGACCAGGAAAGGTCATATTTAGACCTTTGACGTTCCTCTTACAGTCCCAGAGAGACGTAGAAAAGATGGACAAAAATTATCTTCATCACACAACCTAACATCAGCTTATCTCTTTTTTTAAAAAAAAGTTTATATATTTATTTTGAGAGCGAGAGAAAGAGCACGCGTGCATGCATGTGGGGGAAAAGGCAGAGAGAGAGGGAGAGAGAAAAATCCCAAGCAGTTTCTAGCCTGACGCAAGGCTTGAACTCACAAACCGTGAGATCATGTCCTGAGCCAAACCGAAGCATTGGATGCTTAACTGAGCCACCCAAGTGCCCAACAGTATAGCTTATCTTAAAAAAGTGTTTTCCTTTTTTAACATAAATTCTTTTGTTGTTCTATGACTGACAATTATTTGACACTTATGTTTTATGTTAACAGGGAAGATTTATAGGATATAAACATTTAAAAGCACTCAGCTTTTGTAGCCTTTCTTTTGCATTTCTCCTTTTTTTTTGTCTTTATGGGGAGGCCCCCTTGAGCTCTGAGAGTATTTTTGACCCTCCCTTCCCGGAAGCCTTTCCAAATTATTCTTTACGGAAAATAAAAATGAGATTAAGCTCTCCATTTAAATATAGGCTGCAACAAGAGAGATTAAATCTGTCCCGATATCATATACCCTGGCTCTCAGGAAATTTCCAAGGCTTCTGTGGTGTTCTCCCCACATCGGCTGTAATTGTTTTTCAGTAGATAAAATTGCTTTGTGGATTTGCCCTGTTCTGTTGGGATGAAATAACAGAAGGAGACAGTTTCAGCTGCTCAGTTGCCTTGAATCTTGTGTTTGGCCTAGAAGCTCAGGGCTCATGTGTTTTCCGAGTTAGGAAGTTGCTAACTGGTCAGTTGCCGCCCTGTAGAACTGACACAGATTTACCTTTGTGCTAAGAAACATGTGACCCAGAGGCAAAAGCAGTAAACAAGCAACAGTAGTAGTGAAATCTCACTAGGTGCCTAAGAGGCACTAACATCTCATGCCTGAGTTCCAATAGCTGATGCCTTGTAAGAGAGAGAAGGCCAGAGAGAACTAATATAAGGGGCTCATCAAGTCAGGATTTGAAGCCTCTCTGGGCACGGACAGGCATTCACAAACCATTCTTTAATGTTCCTTCACAGCCTCGTCTTGGCGTTCTCCCACCCCAAGCCATCCTACATTCCAGCTATACCCAATCAATCTCTGGTTTCTCCCTGAAATGCTGTGCTATTTCTTTTGCCTACAGTGTCCTTTGATTAGAGAGTTCTTGTTCTTGGAGGGTCTTCCTCCACCTGGAAAACTCCTATTCATCCTTTTAAATCTAGCTCAAAAGCTCATACATAATTGCTCACATACATTGTTAGCCATGTGCCACGAATTGTCCTGAGCCCCTTACCTGTATTAATTCAGAACTCAGTGGTTCTCAAAGTGTAGCATCCTGTGCCAGCATCAGCATTGCCTGGGAGCTTGCTAGAAAGACAAACTCTAGAGGTTCACCCTAGATAGACTGGATCAGAAACTGATGCAGAGCAATCTGTCTTAACAAACCCTCCAGGTGATTCTGATGCACACTCAAGTCTACAAATCACCAGCTTAACTCATTTAATCTTGACAACAGTCTTAGGAAAGAAATATTTTAATTCATTGTACAGCTGAGGCACAGAGAGGTTAAATAACTTATCCAAAGCCATACTCTCAACTACCCAAAATACCCTGTTCAGTGTTATTCTCTCCAAATTTTTTCCCCTCTATGAAGAAATTCCTCTCTCCTCTAAATTGTCCTCATTTCTGTGTTCTCCAGGATGTTGTAGCCAATCCATAACCTCTCTTTTCACATTCTATTACTTTTTTATTAAAAAAAATTTTTTAACGTGTATTTATTTTTGAGAGAGACAGAGACGGAACATGAGTTGGGGAGGGGCAGAGAGAGGAGACACAGAATCCGAAGCAGGCTCCAGGCTGTGAGCTGTCTGCACAGAACCCAACATGGGGCTAGAACTCATGAACCGTGAGATCATGACCTGAGCTGAAGTCAAACGCTGAGTGGACTGAGCCACCCTGGCGCCCCTACATTCTATTATTGTAATAAATGACTGTGAGTCTGGTTTGCAGGAGCCCAGTGAGGGCTTGTTGCAAGTAATTCACCTGAATGAAGCCTTGTGCCTCATCTGGCATAGATGGTCGATGAACGTTTGTTTAATGAAGGAAAAAATGAAACAATCACAAGGCTTTATCAACACTTCGGGGCAATAAAATAAGTTTGAAACCATTCTGAGTGTTCTCTAAGGAGCAAAGATTTATAGATCCGGCATCCTTGTTTTCATCGCCTCCTGGTCATCAAGGAAGTTTTTGTGAGGAAAATTGGCTTGGGCTCTGACCCTATTGCACACAGAGTTAGAATCACCATTGTAATTCATTTCAACATCTATTGGCTACACTGAGGATTTAGCATATGTAAAATCCTGTGAAAATGAGAGGGAAGGTTTAATTGGGTCTTACTCAAATTGATTAACATTGCAATTAATTTAAGCCCCAGTTCCCCTGATTTCTTTTTCACATGGGATAAGTCTGCCCAGAATCTCCCACCAACCCTTTCAAATTGTGGTTCTCAAAGGCTGCTGTAGACCCTGGTCCGAGGGAGCCTATTTTTCTCTAAATAGTCACAGTCAGCATGTGAGACAATCTCCACAGGAAGGAATAATGTACTGATCTGCTCAGGGTATTTGAGCAGAAAAATAGATTGCGGGGGTGCTGGGGGGAGGTAGGAATCAACAGTTGTTGAACTTCACATTTGACTTGAGCCTCACAGTGATCCTGTGATGGCCACTGTTGACCCCAACTTGTTCAGCTAAGGAAACTCAAGCTCAAGAGGTTACTTGCTATTCACAGAGTCACAGAGTGGCAACTTGGAGACTTGAACTTGAGTCTGCTGCCTTCCGGGCCATGATGTTTTCTAACCAATATTCTTTTTTTTTTTTTTAAATTTGTTTCTAGGAGAGAGAGAGAGACAGTGTGAACAGGGGAGGGTTAGAGAGAAAGAGGGAGACACAGACTCTGAAATAGGCTCCAGGCTCTGAGCTGGCAGTCAGCACAGAGCCCAACGCAGGGCTCAAACTCACGAACTGTGAGATCATGACCTAAGTGAAAGTCGGACGCTTAACCGACTAAGCCACCCAGGCGCCCCAGTGCTTTAATTTTTAAATCTGAGAGGTCAGGGACCAACCCTTGGCCTCTTTTGTCTTATACCTCCCTCCTTGTTCAGTGACCTGTTCAGTCTAGCACCCCAGTTTCTACCAGATAGAGTTTGAACAAATTCCATACCAGAACCCCATCCTTCCTAGTGCCCTATAGCATTATAAACATATCCTCTCAATGCTTCATTGTATAATCCTGGCACCAGGCTTTTGGTACTGATTAATTCAGGGCTTAAAAAACAAACAAACAAAACATTTTCAGTGGTGCCTGGGTGGCTCTATCAGTTAAGCATCCCACATCGGCTCAGGTCATGATCTCACAGTTCATGGGTTCAAGCCCCTCATCGGGCTCTGTGCTGACAGCTGAGTCTGGAACCTGCTTCAGATTCTGTGTTTCCCTCTCACTCTGCCCCTTCCCCTGCTCATGCTCTGTCTCTCATTGTCTCTCAAAAATAAATAAATGTTGAAAATAAAATTTCAGGCAGAATAATACATTTCATAACAATGTACAAAGGGTTGCACTTTACAACCACATTCTTAACGTCGCAGAGCCTTATTCGCAACACTTCTTGTTTTGGTGGCTCTGCTACTTCTCCTTGACATTGTCCCACAGGCCTCCCTCCCGGAGGAGCTTTGAGAATGGGCCGCCCAGACCTGTGGAGTTCAGTACAGCAGTCAGAGGAGAGTAAGTGCAGATGGGGGTTCGGCTTCGCGGTCAACTCCTCCCCCTCTCCTAAGGCCAGATGCAGCAGCACCCAGCGTCCTAACCCAGGAGGGGGAAGCTGGGCCCTGCGCCGGGAAATCACGGTAAGAAGCAGAGATTGTCCAAGGGAGTTCAAACGGGCATCACTAGATGGTCCCATTTATGAAAACTTTATTTTACATGAAATTCAATATATTTTATTTCTTTCCCAAATGGAAACAACTGTACTGGCATTGAGTATATCTTTGGCCTTCAAACATGATTGGTCTATGAAGTACTTATATATTTCTAAGGTTAATCTGCTACAATGAGATGGGGCAACTTGAGAATGGACAAAAATACTGTGAAGATTCATGTAAGGCAAATGAAGGTATAGATTTGAACATAAATTTTATGTAAGTCAAAACTACCATTGTTTTCTTAAATCAAATAATTATTAATTGATAAATTCACTCTATCACCACTAGATGACTAAGTGCATAAGACCTCAGATTCCCTGTGGATTCTGTTTTCTGAATTGTCTTGAAGAAGCTCTCCCTCTAAATTCAGGGGCTTCTCCTACAGTAAAATGAGTTGAAATATGTATCGATGTCTGATGAGGTTTGATGAAGGACCTAGGCTGGTAGTTCCTTCCTTTTTCCCTTTCTTATTTAATTCTGTTCTACCTCCTCCTTTTTAAAACCTATTTTCAAATTTACAATGCAAGTAATGAACTTTTACTCCACCTGGAGTTGGAGAGAGAACTCAGAGATCCTATGACTCAGCTCTTCCCTCATGTGCATTTATTTAAGAGAAACAAATACATGCTCACAAAAAGATATGAACAGGAATGTTCATGGTGGCCTGATTACTAAGAACTCAAAACTGGAAACAATCCTTATGTCCATTAACAACAAATCACATAAATAAACCATGGCATATTCATATAATGGAATATCATATGGAAACGCAAAGCTCAAATTACTGATAGACAATAACATAGATGAATCTCAAACATGAAATGTTTAGTTTCTCTTATGAGAACCTTAATAACAGGGAAAACTAATCCACAGTAACAGACATCAGAAGCGTGGTTACTTCTGGGGAGGGGGCACTGACTGGGAAGAGGTATGAGGTTAGCAGGTGGAGAGATGGAAATGTTCTTAGGTCTTGAACTGCCAGTGTTTCAAGTGTAAATGTGTAAGAAAAAATTCATCAAGTTTACACTGAATATCTGTGCACTTTACCATATATAAATTATACATCAATAAGAATATTAAAGAAGGGGCGCCTGGGTGGCTCAGTAGATTAAGTGTCTGACTTCGGCTCAGGTCATAATCTCATGGTTCGTGGGTTCCAGCCTTGCGCCGGGCTCTCCCCTGCTCATGCTTTCTCTCTCTCTCTCTCTCTCAGAAATAAATAAAAAAACATTTTAAAAAATTTAAAAAAAAGAATATTAAAGAAAGAAACAAAGACCTGTACCAAGAAAATCTACCCACTGATGCTTTTCCAAGAAGTCTGGGGATACAGTAATTCCATGATTTCCTTTGCTAAGGGGCACACCGTAGGCCACATTGACCAGTCTTATATACTGGGTGTTGGGTTAGTAGATTTATTTTTTTTTTTAAGTGTATTCATTTTTTTTTGAGAGAAAAAGAGAGAGCATGAGCAAGGTAGGGGCAGAGAGAGAGGAGAGGGAGAATCCCAAGCCTGCTCCATGGGGTCAGGGCACAGAGCCTGATTCAGGGCTTGAACCCAAGACCAGTGGGATCATGAGATGAGCCGAAATCAAGAGTCAGACCTTTAATCAACTGAGCCACCCAGGCGCCCTACTTCAGTTTTCCTTTTAATTCTCATTCTAATCTGGGAGGGATGCAGAACAGATATTTAGTGTGAGATCACGCTGCAAATAGACGTCAGAGTTGGAATTCCATCCACGACATGTTGAAGCCAAAGTGGGTGCTCTATCCATTCTACTGAGCCGCTTTCCAAGGCAAACTTTATGTGCAAATAAAGGTAAACACCCTCTCTCCTAACAATGATGACAACAAAGGGTAGAATTGTTTTTCATCTGAAGACACTGGCTGGCTTTGGGTGGCTGGGAAGGGCGGGGTCCCTTTCATGAATAGCTGCATTCACTGAGATTTCAGGGGCATAGGAAGGACTCCCTACCCAGGAAACCACCTTCCAGGGTTGCCAGAGAAAATACAGGATGCCCGGTTAAATTTGAATTTCAGACAAACAATGGCTTAATTTTTTGATATACGTACATCCAAAGTTTGCAAGGAAGGATCCTTAAACTCCTTGAAAAAATAATTTGTGACTTGTGTGAAGTCCACATTGAAGTGGGAACACTATTTAGTGTTCTTATTTGCTATATTGGGCAATCTTACCCTGTTTCCATCCCACCTTTTTCATGATACCTGCAAGTGCTAGAGCGTTTCATTTCACAGCCAGGGCTTAGGGGTAACTGCAAAAGCCCAAACACACGCACAAACACAACTTCGAAAGCAGCTTTGATGAGAGTGTTGGGGTTTCAGGATGCAGGAAGGGACCCTATGGAGAAATTGTGTCACCAAAAATTCTACCTTGTTCATTTTTTTGATAGAAGATCGTCAAATTTCAAGATGTTGGGGTTGGCGGGGGCCGACATGTCTCCTATGTTTACAAATGAATTATGACATAGTTCTTTTTCATTTCTGGCTTATCTGTCCAAGGCGCTGGAGCCTGGAAGGAGAGAAAGTGACACACGGGCCCCTCTCAAGGCTTCATGATGATGTTGTTATATGGCAAATTGTTAAAGGAAATAGAGTCGCCTCAAAATTTCCAGCTTCTAAAATAGCACCAGCTATAATTTTTGAATTATCCTTTTTTTTTTTTTTTTTTTGAGCAGGGATGATTGCTTCTTCATGTTCTCTAGACAACTTCTTCTATAAACACTCAGTGTTAAGTCAATCAGATAACTCTGAGATCCCACTTACTGGGGCGGGGGACGGGGATTGTGAAAGGTACTCATCATTCAGGCAATAACTTTTATGAACTATAGAGATCTCTATCACTTTTCCATTTCAATTCGAGAATCTAATTAAGCTGGGGCACCCGGCTGACTCTTAATTTTGACTCAGGTCATGATCTCATAGTTCATGAGATTGAGCCCCACATCGGGCTCCCAGTGGGGAGCCTGCCTGGGATTCTCTCTCTGCCTCTCCCTCTGCTCAGGTGTGCATATTCTCAAAATAAACAAACATTAAAAAAAGAATCTAATCCCCCTGCCCAGGTAGTGGATTAGCCACAGTGACACAATTGACTTTTTCCTTCTCTTGGAGGCTTCCTGTAACACTCCAGGGACTAGGTCCTTTCCTTCTGCTCACGATATGCGAATTCTCAGTAGTTAAATAATAATATTTGTGAGAGCTATGTGGTTTAAATTTAAATGCAGTGAGACTTTAAAATGAGACACACACAACCTGTATGCCACACGAGAGGTCACAGGGAGCAAAGGAGATTCCTATTTGAATGTTATTAAAATTAAGATGCAGAGATACTAGATTCCCTTCCTGGTCAGGTGAGGATTCCAAATAATAGCTCTAAACATGGGTTCAGGGCGGTGCTGCGGCAGTCTTTGCTGCAGGCCGGGGTTGTTCTCCTGTGAATTTCAGAAATGAGATGCTGGCAATGCTCAAGTCCTGATGTGGACTTCTCCCCCAGACAACCTCCTAGGAGGACATTACGGCTGCTGAGAGCGGGACATGCCGCCAGCATACTAGCCACTGCAGTGGGGCCATGATGGCCTGTCCTTATCAACCTCACAACCTCAGGAGGTCGAAAATTCTGTTCTCTATTTCCTTATTCTTTAATGGTTGTTTATTGAGCATCTACCATACACCAGGCCCTTGTAGGTGCTACGGGTACAGCATTGAGCTTGAGCAGGCCTGCAGAGTCCCTGCCGTTAAGGTGTTCCTGTTTCAGCAGAGGAGACAAACAAATCAGTGACTAAATGAACAATTCTAGATTTTCTCCCTCCGCCGTCCCCTAGTATCATCCTTCTATGCTTTCCACTTCTGCTCAATCATTCAAAGTTCACTCTCCTTCCACCCTGTCATTTGTTCTAAACACGACAGGAAAGAAGGAGAGAATAGTCACGAAAGAGAAACTGCAGACCATCAAGGTTTGCTATTTTCCATCTTCAGCATTCAGGAAAATGTCATATTGCATGCATAGTGCACATGCTCTGATATTTGTCCAACAGTTCTAATTTTGAAGGCTACAAACTTTTGTCTTTATTAACTTTTGTGTCAGAAGGCCAAGTATAGGACAAAAACCCAAGTGTTCAATAGAGAGAAAGGTGGAGGAGAGAATTCTTCTCCCCCCACTCCCACCCTTGCTAAACAGTGAGCCCACCCGCCAAGCCCTAAGTGTGTTCATCCCTTACGCTTTCCCAGTCTGCACTTACAAGCTAATTTCTGCAGTTTTTCAAAACTTGTTTGCCTGGGTTACGTCTGGTCTGTATCCGTTTGAATAGTGTGAGATTGTGAAGTCTTGGAGGCTGGGACCTTGTCTATTTTCATTCAATTTAGAAAGGGCAGAGCTGGGGCTAAATGCCCTGCAAGATAATGAGCAATCAAGAGTAGAAATTCAAAATGAAAAGCCTCAGGCCCTTTCAGACAAAATGATTTGTTTGGCCCCGGCCCAAGGCCCTCTCAAATCCCAGCAGACAGAAGAACACAATGCATCGCTCAGCGGGAGCCCAGACTCAAAGGGAAATGAAAAGAAAATATCTGAATATGAAAGCATGCAATCACTAGGATCACAATTGTGGAAATAAGGAAGCATAAGAGAGAACTTCGGAGGGGGTGCAAAGCTCAGAGAAGCGCTGTTTTGGAAAGGGAGAGCCAAGGGCAAAATGCCTTAATTCTGTTGCTAACATTTCAAGGGGCTAAAACAAGTTTAGTGGCAACTTGTTTCCTTGAATCAAGAGGAAGATGAGCCTCTTTGCACTTGTTTGTCTCCTATTCTACTCTGCACACAACACAACACAGAAACCAAGTTATTGACACTGTGTACCGGGCACCACAGAGGTGTACTATCTTTAAGCATCTTAACCCCTTTCTGATGTAGGTATTATCATTGTTATCACTGTCTTCATTTTTCCTAGTTTATAAATGGGAAACCAAAAGGTTCAGCAAACTGACTGGGGTCACACAGTAAGTAATGGGTAGAGGGAGGACTTGAACTCTCACCTGGTTAGTCCAAAGCCCTGCTTTTAACTCTTTTAATACACAGCCTAGATTTGGGGCAAGCTTCTTGCCTCTGGAACAAAACCTCCAGAAACCCCCCAGAATTTCCTCTTCCTTCTCCCAGCTCAGGTCTCAGCCCCTCAAGTTAATTAGGTTACATTTCATTTCTGGACAAGACGCTAGATCTCCAACACTAATGGATTGTGTTTGATATTTAGTTTTGATTTACCTCTTTCCTGACATTCTAACCTGCACCCCCACCCCAACCATGATTTCTCTTTTAACCCTCTTCCCTAACACTAAAAAGGTACTTTTAATGAAGTCAATTTTTTAATATGGTCTCTTTCCCCGTTCAGATGGCTATATTTGTTTGTGTCGCAGCTTTGACCCACACAGAGGCATTTTGTTTCTGTGATGAGGGGCACCTCCTCCAGATTAAGTCCCTCTCTGCATTGTCACCAGCCGATGATCATTTGATATTCATCAAAGGACTGGGTTTCCTGCTCAGCTGAGGCCTAAGGGGAGAATTCCTGACATGAAAAATGGACTGAGCTTAACTAGAACTAAGCACTCTAGCCTGGTGTTCAAACACACCTCATTTATCACACATACATCTCAATTGCTCGGAGAGGGTAGAGGACTGTGCCGGTTCAGACTCTTAATTGTACAATTCAGCCTGAAGCCAGATGAATGAAGCGGACTGCCTCCGATACTTCCTTCAGACTGGGACTCTGTGCCCACTCGGGCATGCTACCCTGCTGCCTCTCTTCGAATTACAAGTGAGCAGGTAGTGACTGAAAGCCTTGGAAAGAATGTGAAGTATTGTGTGAAACTGAGAATAAGAAGTATTCAAATGTCAAATATGAAAACAAAGCACACCTAAGACACTAAGCCAGACTTGTAGTTTGTCACTTCTGTTTAGCTGTTGAAATGGAAATGGAGTCACGGAGTCTTGCCTCAGAGCATTCTGGTCTCAGCCTTGGAGAGCAGGGGTTCATGTGGAAACCCTGCAGCCCTCTGTGTAGCTGCCTTGAAAACATCCCTAACCCTCAGAAATACAACTGCTGAAGTGTGGAATTCACAGATGACTAAACAGTTATTCCTGCATTAAGCAATATGCTCAATCAAGGTTTAATTGACTTATTGGTAAATGACGATGATAAAATGCTAAGTGGGAACATTTTCAATTAATAATGTAATTGGTTTGGGCTAGACATACAGTCAGAGAGGGAAAAACAAATGAACAAATAAGTAACTCCCCAAGCATTTCTTAGGCTGAGTTTGGGAAAGTATAACCACTTGGCTGACTAGAGCATCTGAATACATTTTTCAAAGAATTACATATGTTTACCCAATACACAACAGTGTTATTAATTGTAAATGTGATCTGGGGCTGAATTAATTATTTTTTCTGAGACAATGTAATGATTTCTCTAGTTAAGGTAATGAACTTCACATCGGGCGTCCACGCACTCACACTGGAGTGCCAATTAGACAGATTCATTTTCAACGCTCTTTCTCTGTCACTGCACAGGAGGCAATACCCTGACTCTCTACTCACGTGGCCAGAAAACTGGCTTCCACAGACCACACTGGAGACAGCTGTGAGGACTAGCTGGGCTTCTCAGGGTGGACTGCTCCTATTCTCAGAACTCATCTTTAATTCCTGCTGAATTTGCCAATGGAAGACCTTACTATAAATAAGTCGTTAAAATGTGTGCGTGTGAGAGTTCAGTTCTAAAGAGAAGCCAGTAGATGCATAATGCGATGGTCCACAAGGAATAAATCCTTCCTCTTTTTCATTCAGTAATGATAAGGATATCTATAATGCCAACAATAATGGTACTTATCACCAGTTGAGTATTCTGTGTCTTGCACTGTTCCACGCACCTTACATGTATTAACTCAAACCTTACATCAACCCATAATGAAGATACTCTTATTATTTCCAATTTTCAGATGAAGAAACTGAGCTATAGAGAGAGGTTAATTAAGGTCACACATAATGAGTAAGGATTAAAATCCAGGTAATTTGTCTCTAGCAATCTCTTAAATTCAGTGCCTCACTGCCTCAGTTAAGGGCAAGGCTATAAATGTTTAACATGTCATTATATGTTTGAGCTCACAGGGACACAGGATAGATGTCAAGGTTTCCCTTTGCATTTAACTGTTCCTTTGTCCTCTTTCCTATCTGCATATTTGCTTCTGATCACAACAGTAATCATATGACAATTTAGAAAATGTAGACAGTATGGAAGAGCACAAATAAGGAAAACCACCCATAATCCCATCATGATTCACTTTCCCATTTTTGATAGGTAGATAAAGAGACAGGCATATGCAGCTGTACCCATGGACATATATGTACATGTACAGATAGGGATAGAGATATAAAATAAGGCTTCATAAGAATAGCATCTTTGTCTATTTTATTTACTATGATATTTCAAGTTTCTAGAACAATGTTTAGCATAGGGTGGGGGTTCAGTAACATTTGTTGAATGAATATAAATAATTTACTTACTGATTCCAAAAAACTTACTGAGAGCTTTTTCTATGTCAGCCACTGCTCTGGACAGTGGGGTTGGAGCAGTGGTAAACAGAGATCCCATCCCTATGGAGGGTAGTGGGGAGTGGCTAACAATGAACAAGTAAGTACATATATGCTTGTGTTTGCATGTGTGTGTTTATATGCACATACATACCCACAGAGGCACATCAAGTGATAATATCATATGATAAGCTTCATGAAGCAAAATAAAGCAGGGAGGGGGGTTACAGAATGTGGGGAGTGGGTGGGTAGCAATATGAAGTAGAGAGCCAGCAAAGACCTCACTGAGAAGGTGCCATTTGAGATGAGACGTGAAACTGGTCAAGAGGAGATCACATGGACGGCTGGGGAGAGACAGGCAGGGAGATGCCCGTGCAAAGGTGTTGGAGCAGGACTGGGCTTAGTCTGTCGGACGAACAACCAAGAGGCCGGTGTGGCAGATGCAGAGTGAATAGAGGTGGAAAGAATGATGAGAGCCAGGAATTATTGCGGAGCTGGGGATGTGAGATCACGTAAGGCTTCGCTGGACCATTGTGAAGGCTTTAGCTTTGACTCTGAGTGAAGGGGGAGTCCCTGGAGGATTCTGCACAGAGCAGTGCAGCAGGAGAGAAAAAGAAGGATCAAGAATGGTTCTAAAGTTTTAGTTTTTATGATTGGAAGGATGGAAACAGGGAACTGAGATGCAGGATGCCTGAGGAAAGACAGTTTGGGTGAGAATAGGGGGAGATTTGGAATCTGGTTCTAGATATACAAAAATCTGAGGTCCAAGTAGAGAGGTCAAGTGGGCAGTTATATATACAAATCTAGAGTGTGAGGGAAATTTTCAGGCTGGATCCAGTGATGTGACTATCTAATTACAAAATTTAGATTATGAGTAATATGGCAACCTACTATTCTCATTTAGCAATATATTATGAAAATTTTCTGATGTGGTTAAAGTTACATATATTTAAAATGAGTTCAATCTAACACTTAAGAAGAGTCCTAGAAAACCACATTCGTTATCTTGTTTAACTCTCACACAAGCACCGTGGTGTAGATATTTTGACGCTCACTTACAAATGAGGAAAATGAGGCTTGAATGGGGTACAATGACTTGCTCAAGGTCACCACCAGGGAGGTCATCACCAAATGGGAGGCTAGCATACAAATATAGATTTTCTAGGGCTTTTTCTACCACACTAAAATTTGCTGCTAAGGTGACATTCCTATTTTCACTTTTCTCAAACTATGACAAATCTATAGAAAGTTTATTGCAGTTAAATATCCGTTAAGTATCTCAGGATGTTGGTCAAAAATAGAATCTATAATGACACACTACGTATTGCATAACATGGTGGTGTGCAGCTTTTATCTAATCTGATCATTTGCAGATGGCATAAATTCACATAATGATACATACACACCATGGTGATCATTTCCTCACTGTTACATAAGAAAAACGCTTACTGCTTTCCTGGCAACCTTTTGGATCCTGGTTGAAGGTCACTGACCTTTCTGACCCAGAGGCAATAAGAATCCACTGATCTGAGCTGGTGGGCTGAAAGGAAATCATTGTGTATTCACAGGGCTTCATTCCGAAATTTCTTAAAACACCAATGAATATGTGTCATGGGAGAGGATGGACAAGGTGTAAGGCCATCACAAATTCTCTTAGAGTCATGGAAGCTTGGCTTCTGGTGTCCCTTCCGAGCCACCCCCTGAGGCTCATGGTACCACAGGATGCCAAGAGGAAAAACTAGGCGACGTAAAAAGAAGTCATGAGCTCATACAAAAAGGCAGATGAGTGTCCACTGGCAGAATTTGTACTTTTCTGCCATGCAGGGGGTTGCATTCATTTTTCAACAGAATGACTCAAATGATCCAATTTAGGAAGAAGGCCTGCAGGTAAGATATACTACTCTTCAAGTAGGGCTTGGATAGTGCTGCTGCCTGTCACATTCACAGGAAATGAGCCCAAGACATGTTTATTTCAAAATAAACACTTTTTTAAAAACCAAATCATGCAAGGCATTTTCTTTTTGAGTTACCCTAGGATATTCTGTCCCTAAAATACTATTTTATGCATAGCAGTTACATACTTCTTAGTTGATAAACTTTATGAGTTCATAGTCTAAAACAACAGTGAAGTTCTTTTTCGAGGACTTTTTATCCACCAGACTACCAGGGAAGTGTTTTAAAAACAAACTCATTTCATCCTCTTTGAAACCATCTTTCACTGAGAGGGAACTGAGTCATTGTTTCTGAGGCCACACAGGTGGGAAGAGGGGGAGCTGGAAGCACAATTTAAGGGCAGCCCAGGCTCTTTCTTTAAAAAAAAAATGGGGGCGGGGGGCGCCTGGGTGGCTTAGTTGGTTGAGCGTCCGACTTTCGCTCGGGTCATGATCTCGCGGTTCGTGGGTTCGAGCCCCGCGTCGGGCTGTGTGCTGACTGCCAGCTCAGAGCCTGGAGCCTATTTCAGAGTCTGTGTCTCCCTCTCTCTCTGACCCTCCCCTGCTCATGCTGTCTCTCTCTCTCTCCTAGAAAGAAATAAAAAAATTTTTTTTTTAAAAATGGGGGTGGGAACATCTGGGTGGTACAGTCTGTTGAGTGTCCAACTTGATTTTGGCTTAGGTCATGATCTCACAGTTTGTGGGATCGAGCCCCATGTCGGGCTCTGCACTGACAGTGCAGAGCCTGCTTGGGGTTCTTTCTCTCCTCCTCTCTCTGCCCTGGCATATGCCCCTGTCCCATTCACATGTGCACTCTCACTCTCTCCCAAAGTAAATAAACAAATATGAAAAAAATGAGGAAGAAAATGTTGAGGGAAACTGAGTGATCATTTCCACAGGTGTATGCAGTGTTTTCTAATTTTCTTAAAAACCTCTAGCATTTCCCAAGGGTCTTCCAAGGAAATTTCAGAGATCCCAGTTGCTGCAAATCAGGCGTAGTGTCTAGGAAGCAACATGAGGGAGGGGAGTGGAAAGATGTAGCAGGAGGTAAGAACACGGAGAGTGGGGCCTTGGCTGCCTCTGGGCTCCCCCTCTGGTCTCCCACTCTGGCTTCTCTGTTGTCCTTCTCTCAGCAGGAATTAGAACACAATTCCCTTTTTCCCTACCTCCTTTCTCATGGAAGAAATGGAACTTTTAAAACCCTAGACAGCTGTTGATGGAGGGACAAAAATGACCAACCAAAATCATGTCCTGACCTTATGGGGTTTTTTGTTTTCCCTTTCTTGTCATAATTGGTTTGATTTAAGTGAAGATATACTGTGGAATAATGAAGAAAAAAATCTCAAGCCTCATTTGGCCAAAAGTTCTTATCCTTTCAAATAAATCCACGTGGGACTTCTGGTGAAGATGTTTGGGTAGGAAGAGCCTAAGCTCACCTGTTCCCACAGATACAACTAGATGACACCCACATTGATGTAAATAACCCAGAAATGACCTGAAAACTGGCAGAATAGACTCCCCACAGCTAAATGTAGAGATGAGGTCATGTCAAAGAGTGTAGGAAGGGTAGAGATGCAGTCAGGAGTTACATGGACCTGTGGGACTGTCTCCAGGAGGGAGGAACTCCGTAAACTCAAAGAAGGAAGGGAAACAGACCCTCACACTAGAAACCCCAGGCAAAGGGAACCTGCACAGGGAAAATGACATTTGACATTCAAAACCTAAGGGGCAGAATTTCTCCAATTCTTACAATCAGCAAGGCCTCACACCTGCAACTTTAAAAGCGGCTGATTCAGCTCTGGGAAAGTTGGAAGGCTAAGAGGAAACTGAGTCCCTCCCCTTAAAGAGACACCACAACAAACAGCCCCATGGAGATACAGCACAGAAGCAGTGGTTAGAAAACCACCTGGGGTATATAGGAAGGAGGTTTATTTTATTGATCTCAGAGTGTGTACTAGAGAAGCAGCGATCACTGGGAGATTTTTCTAGGAACAAAGGAATTGGTGGCCTCTATTTCCCTTCCCCACCCCTAGCCTAGACACATGGACACCTGTGGGAACCAGAGCAGGGCCAACACTCACCTAATTTGCTAATAGAGTGCCCTACCCCCATGTTCTCCGGTGGACATGCCCTCCGCCCCCCAGCTTGGTCTCCACTCCCACAGCAAACCTATGCAAACCTTGTTGACACGGCCACCCCACCCCCAAATTCTCCTGCAAGCCTGCCCCTTCTAGTATGCCTGTGGCTGGAGCCCATCCAAAGTGGTGCCAGGAGTCTGGCAGTATGCAAGCAGCACCAACAGGGACCAGCATCACTCCAAATTTACTTCTGCCCTGTGGAGAGGAAAAGATAACCACACACATTAGTCTCACTGCAGGCCACATCCACCAACAAAAGATTCTCAGGGGACAATACAGGGACAGCACGCTGTGGTCTAGTGCTACCACATCTTTGGAAAGCACTTGGTCTGAATCAACTCAAGCCCAAGGCAGCCCCAGACTGGCCCACTAACAACACAAGGATCAAACCTTGCCTGCCCACAACAAGCAAAGAAAGCCATTGTAGACAACTGGACCGAAGGCAAACATGACTCAGCCACAATAATAGTGTACATCCAGCACACATGGGAGACATCTGTGAAGCACCAGTTTCTGGTGAACAGGGACACTGCACTACAAGACCCTCTCTTTATAAGTCCAATACTTTCAAGAGCAGGAGACATAGCTGAATTTCCTAACACATAGCAACAGACAGAGAGTTAGGCAAAATGAGGAGACAGATGAATATGTCCTAAATGAAAGAACAGGACAAAAATCACATAAAGAAGAACTAAACAAAACAGGTAAACAATATACCTGACAAAGAACTTAAATGGTCAAAAAGATACTCCTTGGGCTTGAGAAAAGAGTGGAGGACATCACTGAGAAGCTTAACAAAGAGAAAACAAAAAGAACCAATCAGAGATGAAGAACTCAACAACTGAAATTAAAAATACACTAGAGGGAATAAATAGTAGACTAGAGAGGAGGCAGAAGAATGGATCAGGGACCTAGAGGACAGAGTAATGGAAAGCAATCAAGCTGAACAGGAGAGAGAGATAAATAATACAGAATGAAAATAGACCTAGGGAACTCATAATAATATGCACATAATAGGGATCCCAGAAGGAGAAGAGACAGAAGAGGGGGCAGAATATTTAAAGAAATAATAGCTAACCACTTCCTGAACCTAGGGAATAGAATCCAGATCCATAAGGCATAGTGAGGCCCCCAACAAAATCAACCCAAGGAGGTCCACACCAAGGCACATAGTAATTAACATGGGAAGAAGTAGTGATAAAGAGAGAATCTTAAAAGCAACAAGAGATAATAAAACAGTTACATATAAGGGAGACCCCATAAGGCTATTGGCAGATTTTTCAGCAGAAACTCTGCAGGCCAGAAGGGAATGGCAAATATATTCAAAGTGCTGAATGGGAAAAACCTGTAACCCAGAGTACTTTATTCAGCAAGGCTATCATTAAGAATAGAAGAAGAGATAAAGAGTTTCCCAGACAAAAGTTAAAGAAATTCATGATTGCTAAACCAACCCTACAGAAAATGTTAAAAGGCATTGTGAGTGGAACGGAAGTACCATAAGCAGGAGTAAGAAAAGTAGGAAGCACAAAAGCAGTATATCTATAAAATTCAGTCAAGGGATCCACAAAATAAAAGGATGTAAAGTATGACACCATATACCCAAAACACTGGAGATGAGGAGAGGAGTAAAGAATGAGTTCAAACTTAAGTGACCATCAAGTTAATATAGACTGCTATATGCAGATGTTATATACAAACCTAATGGTAACCCAAGTCAAAAACCAGTAATAGATATGCAAAAAATAAAGAGCAAGGAACCCAAATATATCACTAAACAAAGTCAGCAAACAAGGAACCCAAATATATCACTAAACAAAGTCATCAAACAATGAGAGAAGAAAACAAGAGAATAAAGGACAAGAGAACTACAAAAACAAATATAAAGTAACAGAATGGCAGTAAATACATACTTATCAATAATTACTTCAAATTAAATGAACTAAATGCTCCAATCAAAAGCCATAGGGTGATGGAATAAATAAAAAAGCAAGACTCATCTATATGCTGCCTACAAGGACTCATTTCAGATCTAGAGACACATATTAAAAGTGAAGGGATGGAAAAGTATTTATCATGCAAATAGAAGTGGAAAAAAAAAAAAAAAAGCCAGGGTAGCAATACTTATATTAGAAAAAAATTAGCTTTAAAACAAAGACTATAACAAGAGACAAAGTAAGACACTATATAACCATAAATGGAACATTCCAACAAGAAGCTATAACAATTATAAGTATTTATACACTCAGCATGGAAACACCCAAATACATAAAGCAGTTATTAACAAACATGAAGGAAATAATTGATAATAATACAATAACAGTAGGGGACATTAATACCTCACTTACATCAATGGACTGATCATCCAAACAGAAAATCAACAAGGAAACAGTGGCTTTGAATGATACATTGATCTAATAGATATAGTCAAAACATTTCATCTGGAAACAGCAAAATACACATTTTTTCAAGGATACAAGAAACATTGTCTAAAATAGATCACGTTAAGCCAAAAACCAAACCTCAACAAATTCAGAAAGACTGAAGTCACACCATCTTTTCCAGCCATGATGCTATGAAACAGAAATCAACCACAAGAAAAAATCTGAAAGAACACAAATATATGGAGGTGAAATAACATGCTACTAAATAATGAATGGATCAACCAAGAAATCAAAGAGGAAATCAAAAGATACATGGAAACAAATGAAAAGGAAAGCACAATAGTCCAAAATCTTTGGGATGCAGGAAAAGCTGTTTTAAGAGGGAAGTTTATAACAGTACAGGGTTATCTCAAGAAGTAAGAAAAATCTCAAACAACCTAACATTACACATAAAGAATTTAGAACAAGAACAAACAAGACCTAAAACCAGCAGAAGAAAGTAAATAATAAAGATTAGAGCAAAAATAAATGATATAGAAACTAAAACAAAATAAAACAAAACAAAAAAAAAAACCCAAAGTAGAACAGATCAATGAAACCAGGAGCTGGTTCTTTGAATAGATCAACAAAATTGATTAGCCTTTAGTCAGACTCATAAAAAAGAGAGATAAAGAAAACTCAAACAAAATCAGGAAAAGGAGAAATAACAACTGATACCATAAAAATAAAAAGCATTATAAGAGAATATTACAAAAAAATCTGCCAATAAATTGAACAACCTAGAAGAAATGGATAAATTCCTAGAAATACAGAACATCCCAAAACTGAATCAGGAAGAAATAGAAAATTTGAACAGACTTATTACCAGCCAAGAAAATGAATCAGAAATCAAAAAACTCCTAGCAAGCCCAAAGTTCAGGACTAGACAGCTACATAGGTCAATTCTACCAAACATTTAAAGAGGAATTAATACTAATCCTTCTCAAACTATTGCAAAAGAAAAAAAATAGAAGACAAAGGAAATTTGCCAAAATTATTCTATGAGGCCAGCATTACCCTGATACCAAAACCAGATAAAGACCCTACAAGAAAAGAGAACTACAGGCCAATTTCTCTAATGAACATAGATGTGAACGTCCTCAACAAAATATCAGCAAACTGAATCCAACAATACATTAAGAGAATCATTCATTACAACCAAGTGACATTTACTCCTGGGATGCAAGGGTGGTTTAACAATTGTAAATCAACCAATGTAATACATCATGTCAATAAGAGAAAAGACAAAAACTATATGATCATTTCAACAGATGAAGAAAAAGCATTTGACAAAGTACAGCATCCGTTTATGATTTAAAAAAAACAAAACAAAAACCTCTCAACAAAGTAGGTTTAGAGGGAACATTCCTCAAAATATTAAAGGCCATATATGAAAAATCCACAGGTAGCATTATATTTGATGTTGAAAAACTGAGAGCTTTTCCCTTAAGATCAGGAACAAGATAAGGATGTCTACTCCCATCACTTTTATTCAAGATAATACTGGAAGTCCTAGCCATAGCAATATGACAAGAAATAAAAGGCATCCAAATTGGTAAGGAAGAAGTAAAGCTGCCACTATTTGTAGATGACATGATACCATATATAGAAAATCATAAAGACTCCACTAAAAAACTGCTAGAACTGATAAGTAAGGTCACAGGATACAAAACCAACATACAGAAATCCATTACATTCCTATCCACTAATAATGAAGTAGCAGAAAAAGAAATTAAGAAAACAATTCCATTTACAACTACACAAAAATAATACCTTGGAATAAACTTAACCAAGAAGGTGAAAGACCTGTACTCTGAAAACTGTAACCCATTGATGAAATAAATTGAAGATGACACAAATAAATGGAAAAATATTCCATGCTTATGGATTAGAAGAACAAATATTGTTAAAATGTCCATACTATCCAAAGTTATCTACAGATTTAATGCAATCCCTATCAAAATACCTGCAGCATTTTTCACAGAACTGAACAAATAATTCTAATATTTGTATGGAACCACAAAAGACCCTGAGTAGCCAAAGCAATCTTAAAAAGAACAAAACTGGAGGTATCACAATCCCATATTTCAAGATATACTACAGAATTGTGGTATACATATAGATCATTGGAACAGAATAGAGATCCCAGAAATAAACCCACAATTGTATAGTCAATTAATCTTTGGCAAAGCAGGCCAGAATATGCTATGGGAAAAAGACAGTTTCTTTAACAAATGATGCTGGAAAAACTACTGGACAGTGACATGCAAAAGAATGAAAGTGGTCAACTTTCTTATATCACACACAACCATAAACTCAAATTGGTTTTAGGACCTAAATATGAGGCCTTAAATTATAAAAATCCTGGAAGAGAACATAGGCAGTTACTTCTCGGACACAATGTTGTACCAACATTTTTCTAGTATGTCTCTTGAGGCAAGGGAAACAAAAGCAAAATGAACTATTGAGACTACATCAAAATAAAAAGCTTCTGCACAGCAAAGAAAAAATAATCAACAAAACTAAAAGACAACCAATGAATGGGAGAAAATATTTGCAAATGACATATCTGATAAAAGGTTAGTATCCAAATTACATAGTTTATAATAGAATTCATTCAACTCAACACCAAAAACCAAACAATCCAATGAAACAATGGGCATAAGATATGAACAGCCATTTCTCCAAAGAGTCTGTTCTCCATCAAGATGGCCAGCAGACACATAAAAAGATGCTCAACATCACTCATCATCAGGGAAATGCAAATCAAAACCACAAAGAGATATCACTGTACACCTGTCAGAATGGCTAAAATCAACAACACGAGAAACAACAAGTGTTCGCGAGAATGTGGAGGAAAAGTAACCCTTGTGCAATGTTGGTGGGAATGTAAACTGGTGCAACTACTATGGGAAACAGTATGAGTTTCCTCAAAAAATTACAAATAGAATTACCATATGATCCAGTAACTCCACTACTAGGTATTTACCCAAGGAACATGAAAACACTAAGTTGAAAAGATACATGCACCCCTAGGTTTATTGCAGCATTATTTACAACAGTCAAATAATGGAAGAAACCCATATGTCTATCAGTAGATGAATGGATTAAAAGGAGGTAGTATATATATATATATATATATATATAATGGAATACTGTTCAGTCACAAAAAGAAAAAAAAGAATAAAATCTTGCCATTTGCAACAACATGGATGGACCTAGAGGGTATAATGTTAAGTGAAGTAAGTCAGAGAAAGACACATACCATATGATTTCACTCCTATGTGGAATTTAAGAAACAAAATAAATGAACAAATCAAATTGGGCAAACTGAAAAACACACTCATAACTATAGAGAACAAATTGATGGTTACCAGAGGGGAGGTTGGTGGAGGTTATATATGAAATAGATGAAGTGGATCAAGAGTACACTTATCATGATGAGCACAAGTAATATATATAATTGTTGAATCACTTTATTATAGACCTGAGAATAGTATAAAACTGGTTTTCTATACTGGGATTAAAATAAAATAAAATTTTAAAAAATGTTAAGAGCCAATTTCACAAATCCTTGGTGTCCTTTGTTAAAAAAATTATTATGAGGATAACAAACATCAAACAAGTAGAGATTATTTGGCAAGGTAAAGAAAAATAATACAATAAACCCATTTGCAGGGCGATTCATGGTGGCTCAAAGGATGAAAAGTTTTATTATTCTAAGCCTTTGCTGTCTAATATGATGGCTACTAGCCACGTGTGTCTATTGTTCACTTGAAATGTAGCTAGTGCAACTGAGAAAGTTAATATTACTTAATTTTAATTAAATATAAAAAGTAGTACTCAATTTAGCTATCTTAAGTATGTCTGGAACAACTTGGAAATGTGAATGAACTTTTTCAAATGTAAATTTTTGAAAGTTAAATGCAGATTAAGGATTTCTGATTAAAAATTTAACATCCAAATTAATGGTTTTATTTTGTTTTTAGTAGTCTCCATGCCCAGGGTGGGGCTTGAACTCACAACCCTGAGTTTGAGACTCACATGCTTTACTGACGGAGCCCGCCAAGTGCCCCCAATTTGAGTGTTTTAAATTAAAAATACCTACCAGAGGGGTCTGGGTGGCTCAGTAGGTTAAGCGTCCAACTTTGGCTCAGGTCATGATCTCATGGTCTGTGGGTTTGAGCCCCTCATCAGGCTCTGTGCTGACAGCTCAGAGCCTCAAGCCTGTTTGTGATTCTGTGTTTCCCTCTCTCTGCTCTTCCCCTGCTCATGCTCAGTCTCTCTCAAAATTAAATAAAATGTTAAAAAAAAATTATAAATAAAATACCCACCAGATTTTAAAGATTTTGAAGATTTTGAAGTTAGTATGAAAAAATAATGTAAATATCTCATTTTTATATTCAGTCATTTTTAATTTCATATAAAACTCATAATTTTATATTCATTATATATTAAAATGGTAGTATTATAGATACAGTAGATAAGATATATTAAAATGAATATCACCTACTACTTTTTACATTTTTTAAATGTGGCTCCTAGAAACTTTTAAATTACGAATGTAGTTTCATTATATTTCTCTTGGAGAGTGCTGGTCTAAAACTTGTTAAATAAAATGTATCAGATGGTATTGTGAGCATCCAATTGGTTTTGGTGATTTTTAATAAGTTGTGTAAATGAGAAAATAGTAAAAATCTTGTACCACACACCACACAGTCACTAGATTTGTGAAACATTACACTGTCATACAGAAAGCAAGAAATGGAATTCTTAAGTGTCTAATAAAAACAATTAATAGTTCTCCCTAATAGCACAAATATTATGGTTTTCTTTTCTACCTGTACCTCCCTTCCAAGTTCTTAATGCAGAATGAGACTCTTCTCCAACCAGCCAAAGGATTCACTGTGGCAACTTTCAGCATTTTTATTAAGAGGCAACATGCATCAATTCAAGCCTGGTAACAGAATCCAGAGTTTTCAGAACAAGGGTGTGGGAGAGAGACAGACAGACAGGGAGGTGTGAGTATATGCTCATGAAACATTCCTATTTCATGACTTGGGCCACTGAGACTGTTTCTTCCACATCACCATCTCGAATAAAACACCCACCGCACCACAACACACTGGAGGCATTGTGCCTGCTGAGTGGGCAGTTACAGGAACTCCTGTTCTGTGTAACTTGAGAAGACAAAGCCAAGGGGACAGAGGCCTTCTTCCCCAGAGCGACTTCTGAAGCCATAGTCCCTCTCCTCTAACCTACTCTGGTCTCTTTAGGTTGCATCCTTGTTGGAAAATCCAGAGAAAAGTTGCTCTTTGAGCTCTTCTTTAAACTGCTAAGAGACATTTCTGCAGAAACTTGTGCAGCCAGTAAGGGAAATTTACTTAGAAACCTAATGTGTACTTTGTGGGGCCAGTGGAGATCAATCCCCAAGTTAATTGCAGATTTGGCTTGTGCTGCATTTCGTTGTATTGTTTTCATGGAAGCTCCGAGAAAGGGAGCTCTGAGAGTTGTTTGAGTTCTAAGCTTGAAAAACAGGAGCCTCCTGGGTTTACAAAAGGCAGTGAGTGCCATCTGATAGTATGCAACAAGAACACAGCATTACTTCTCAGGATATTCCTTCCATAGATGCACAGCCTGAATCTCATCATGAAGAAACATTAGACAAACCCAAACTGAGAACATTCTACAAAATATCTGGCCTTTATATTTCAAGTGTCAAATTCATGATAGTCAAAGAAAGGCCGAGAGGACTGTTCCATGGGAAAAAGACTAAAAGGGCCTGACAACTAAATGTATCCTGTGATTCTAAGCTGGAGCCTTTCATTTCAAAGTCGTCATTGGGACAACTGAAGTTTAAATGAGTTCTGAGGATTCAAGTTTAGTTATATATTCTTGGGAATTCCTTGAATCCAATGATTGTATTTTAGTTGTGTAGGAAAAACATCCTTGTTTGTAAGAAATACATGTCACAGTGTTCTAGGGTGATGAGACATCAGGTTGGCAGCTTGTCCTAAATGATTCAGGAAAAAAAAAATAATTGTATTCCTTTCAACTCTAAGTTTGAGATTGTTTAAGAATTGTAATTTAAATTTACTTTTACAATCAATAGCAATCCTTTAGTATTAATCATATACATTGTTGCTATAAATATATTGTTCAATTCAGTAATCCATGTGGCATTATAACGCATTTTATTGGATCACCTGACAAATGATGATAGTACAAACTGTCACTGGGGTTTTGTGAATATTCATATGGGCACGTAGCATATTGTTTCCCCTTTTTAAGAAAGAAGAGAATGCATTTTGATAAAGTCTATTGTTAAATAGAAAAAAAAAAAGGCAGTGAGTGAAAATCAGGAAGCTTGGGTTTAATTAGTGTCTGATTGCTGGTGTCACCCAGGCTCTCTGTGACTCTACTGTCCAATCAGCAATTTGGGCAGATGACCCTGCCTAAAGCCAAGGGAATATCAACAACTTCAAATGAGCTCTAGAAGGAATTATCATCTTTGAAAAATGAAGGCAGAATTTATTTTCTGTAGTCACCAACTTCCCCTTACCTGATGCACTGTGGAAATTGGTTTTGCCGTGTGAAAAGTGTTCATGCTCACTTGCACCCCCTCTATAAGTGATATATTAAGATGGGTTTCCAGGTTTTTCTTCAGTGATTTCTAACTTGGGGTCAAAATTTCTGCAGTATGAAATTCCAAGCAGTTTAGAATAATAAAATAGCAATACCTGAGGTTCTGAAGGTTCAAATTCAAATCCCCCCCATGTGACTGCAGGTAAATATAAAAAATCAAGTACACTGTACGGAATACTCCTAAGTTACATTTTGATCTTGGAGACAAATTTACTCCTTGACAAAATTAGCAATTAAATTAGAAGTTTTTGAGTCTTAGAGTACATTTCTTTAAATGCTTTTTTTTTTTTTTTTGAGAGAGAGAGAGAGGGAGGGACAGAGAGAGAAAGACAGAGAATCCCAAACAGACTCTGTCTGCTCTGTAAACACAGAGCCTGAAGCGAGGCTTGAGCTCCCAAGTTGTGAGATGACTTGAGCCGAAACCAAGAGTCAGACCCTTAACCTTAACCTTTTTGGTTCAGGCCATCTCAGAGGACTTTTGAGGGCCTCTGCATTAATGCTTATGAGACTGAGTTAGAATCTAAGGATGTGTGTCTCATTTCAATGCTGGCAACTAGTACAAATTAGTAGACCCTTTGGTCATGCATTCTGTTGAAAATAATTAGGTATTTCCAATCTGCATTTGTTTCTTTAAAAATGATGGCACAAGTGTGAATATACTCTTTAAAACCACAAACAAATTGCACTGCAGAATCTGTTTATATGACATGTTATTAATCTCTTAGAGTGAAACATGAGTTGCTGTAACTCAGGTCTAGCAAACACTGAAATCTCAATCAACTTCATCTCAAATGCAATATCCCAAGGCAGCCAATTAGGAGTGCCTTCAGACTTCCTCTCATCTGACACTATAACTGAGTAATAACTGGTCTCGTAGTCTAGATTCTTGAATGGAAATCTTTTATTTGGATATTGTAGTGTGAACCACTTTCTTAAAGTTGCAGGTTTCCCTGGTTAGAAATCTGAACACAAGCATATTGAGTCGAAGTAGATATATCACAGGTTGTAATGCCTTAGTTTCTCTGGAACTAAATAGGGATGCATACTGAGCTGAATATTCAATCTTCAGTTGAATGTACTCTAAATGCCTGGCTGGGACTGGTCTTTTTTGGAGATGGGTGGGAGGATGTGCTGAATCAGGATTGGTGAGGTTATCTCAATTCTCCATGGGAGACATAAACGGAGAAGTAACTTTTGGCAAAGTTGGGACACAGGAATAATGAACCACTTGTCCTTGGGGCTTTGTGCTAATGCTCCTCAAATTTCCTCACCTGCCTTCCTAACTGAACCTTTAGGAAAGGTAGTTGATATTTTTAACCCACTGTGCTGGGCCAGGTGATTTGAAGCCTAAAGGTTTTTAAAGATGCTATTGTAAGACCTCCTTGGTAGGCAGCCTCTAGCATCTCCCAGAGATCCCTGCTTCCCCGTGTTCATACCCCTGTGTAATCCCCTCCCCCTGATTGTAGGCTGGACCCAGAGACTGGTTACTAACAAACAGAATACAGTGAAGTGATGGCTTCATTCTACCCTCTCTTGCTCACTCACTCTGATGGAAGCCAGCCTCCATGTTGTGAGCTGCTCCATAGACAGGCCCTTGTGGCAAGAAAATGAAGGAGATCTCTGGCCAACAGTCAGCAAGCAGCTGTCAAATGTTCAAGCCTGCTGAGAATAACATGAGTGAGTCTAGAAGTGGATCTTCCTCCAGCTGAGCCTCAAGATGATTGATGCCCAGACCTACACCTTGACTGCATCAGCTCCTAAGATGCCCTGAGCCAGAGGACCCACCTAAGCCATACCTGGATTCTTAGTCCCCAGAAACTGTGAGATAATGTGGTTTGGGGGTATCTGGGTGGCTCAGGCACTTAAGCGTCTGACTCCTCATTTCGGCTCAAGTCATGATCTCATGGTTTGTGGGATCAAGCCCAGTGATGGGCTCTGCACTGACAGCGTGGAGCCTGCTTAGGATTCCCTCTCTCCCTCTCTCTGTTCGTCTCCTACTCATGTTCTCTCTCTCTCAAAATAAATATTTAAAAAATTATATGATTTCAAGCCACTAAATTTTAGAGTAGTTTGTTACACAGCAATAGACAACTAATACAACCTCTAACACTAATAATAATGTATTCACTTGACTGTGAGCATCCTGAGGCTAGGATCTGGGTCTCATTTGTCCTTGCCTGACTGGAACCTAGCACACTGCCTGGCACATAGCAGAAGCTCAGGAGACATTTGAGGAAGGAAAAAGGAAGAGAAGGAGAAAAGGACAGAGACATGGGGAGAGGATGGGGAAAACCATAAGTGTCCGTGAAAGACTGTAAGCTCAAGCTGGCAGAAAGCTGAGAATTAACAGATGACCACCTGAAGAATAGTCACTCCCTTGATAGATTTTACCTCCACTTCTAACTAATTTTCTATCCGGTGAACGACTTCACAATTGCTTGTAGCAGAGTTCTCCCCATGGCTATGCACTGGAATCATCCGAGGAGGAGTTGTCACCCATGGGAGTGCAGAATGCCAGGTCCACTCTCTTGGTGCTCAGGCACCCCCACTGCCCCCCACTGGTGCCCAGCGACAGCAGCACGAAGGCAGCCCACAGCCAGGCTTGGTAACATGCAGCCAATCCCACTGCCACAGTCCTAGTGGCCATGGGGAATCCCTGAGGCAGACGCTTCCCAGAGAACAGGGAAGACAGCAGAAAGGGGCCAGCTGGATTTTAATGGAGCTGCAGCCTTTCCCTGCCCAGTACCTGCCAAAGCCTTTCTTCTGTGTGTGTGAGTTGTTTCCTTTTCAGGCTGCTCACCCGGGGCCCGGGCATCGAGGAGCATCAAGGGAACATGGAACAGATGTGTTGAATGTGACCCCGAGGTCAGAGGACCAAGGTATGGAATGGATAGGACGGGGAGACTTGGTAAAGAGAAGACAGTTGGCAATGGAGGTGGTTGGCCCAGGGTTTAGTGTGGTTCCTGCCACTAAAGTATTAGATACAGTAGAAAGGACCTACGTGGGGTGACGACTTGCGGTGAATTCTGAGCTTTCAACTGGGTGAACTGTGTGTCGACATGATATAATGACATATTCACTGAAGCGTCTTTCCCTTACATTTCCTGTACCTCAACCTTCCCGCTCCCCGCCTCTACTCCCATGATCATCTCGTTTTATTTTTTTAATGTTTTTTTTTGTTTTTGAGAAAGAAAGAGAGAGAACGTGCATGAGTGGGGGAGGGGCAGAGAGGGCGGGAGTCACAGAACCTGAAGCAGGCTCCAGGCTCAGAGCTGTCAGCACAGAGTCCGACGAGGAGCCTGAACCCACAAACCGCAAGATCATGACCTGAGCCAAAGTTGGAAGCTTAACCGACCGAGCCACCCAGGTGCCCCATGACCATCTCATTTGAGAAGCTGGAGCTACGGTATTCACTGTGACAGTGACAACACGGAATGCAGAAGTTCACCTCCAGAGAAGAGGGGAGGCTCTGGGCACAAATAAAGCTTTGGAAGAATCTGTGATTAGGCACAGCCCCTATCCTCCCAGCGTGTGCACAACACTGTCTGAAGAGGGACGGAAGAGAACCAGACATCGATGTGGGTCCCTGAGAGGAGCTCCCAGGAAAAGTGTTATTGGCAGATACTCAGAGACGTCAGGGCGACAGTAAGTCTGAGGGCACAAGTGTGGCCCAGGAGACAGCAACGTATCCCCAGTGCTCTGGGCCTTCCTGTGGACTTGAGCTGGAAGGGCTGGTAGGAAGCCAGGGCAGATAAGCCTGAGCCACCGCCCCCCCTCCCAGCCCCCCGCAGAGCTCCCCGGAGGATGGAGACTCCAGCCCCAACCCGTGCTCTCCCTGACACTGTGCTAGTCCCCCAGAACAGAGGCACAATCCAGAGGAAAAGCAGCAAGAGACCCTAACGGGCCTGTGATGCTTCATATACGCACTGGGATGGGGGACAAAATCAATAGAATGAAGCACAGTTCCAGAAAGGTCAAGAATGTCACAAATCTCACACAGCTTAGTCGACAGGGTAACGTCTGCCCACCTTAGAGCTTGCCATTCATTGGGAGGGCAGATTAGAGAATTTGTGGAATGACGGGAGCTTCCAGTCATAATCCACGACCCCAGGCCCCTCCACGCTCGAACAGGCCAGAGATTTTCTGCAGGAGTCCAGGAGTTTGTACTACCAGTTAAACCCTAAATGAGGACGAACAAGGAAAAGGAAACCAGGGAGGGCAGTGAACAACAGGATAGCAAGTGCTGAATTAGAGATCAAGTGGAATTTAATGAACTGACGTCAGGTGGATGCTGGGAGATGGTGGACTGAGCCCACCACACCACACAGCACAACGGAAAGCCTGCATCTGTTCATGCACTCCTCATCCTCAGAATCCCACGTACTCCCGTGACGTCGCGCTTTCCTTTATTACCACAGAGCTGTCTGCTTAGCCCTGACTCTTCTGTACCAGAGGCTTCTGTTTGCTTTCGTCGCTCACCTTTCCCCCGCTCACACAGCACAAGGCAGCTCAGTGTTGCCAACTAGGAGAGTAACAATAGCATTGTTGTGTCTGCTCTGAGACTCTTGAGCAACTGCAAAGATATTTCTTACGAGAGCTTCCAGAGTAGTTCAGGTATTCATTTGCTTTCCATACTAGATGATTAAAAAATTAAGGTGCCCTCCTCCCCAACCATGTATTCATGTGTGGGATTCCGTTCCTTCCCCGGATGCCTTCTCTGGCACCTCATGCATATCACTCACAGAACCTTTAACACCCAGTGTTCCAACTGAGGAGTCCCTGCTCTGTTCCCCTCTCCAGGGGGAAGGCAGAGGCAGCCCCTGTCAGCACCTCCCCAGAACCTCCCCCAGGGCCAGGGACACAGCAGGGATGAGGAATTCTCTAATTCAGCCAGGTCTTACTGAATACTTAAGCAGAAATTTGGACCAGGGTTTCTGACACCACACACATATTTTCCAGGGAATTTCGGTGAATCAAAAACATGTCTCTTCATGGGCTTATGTCTTAACTTCTGAAATACTTTATTTTTATTCCTTGCTCATGCCCAGGAGGCAATGGCTATGAAGTAATTTAGAATTCCAGTTTTCTTTACTCAACCTCCCAGGAAAATGCTCTATAAACAAAGATCTAAATGTATTAAGAACACTCCTTTCCCAAGAAGAATTTTTCCCCATGAAGAAAGCCATCTTTCTTTACTGATCTGTTTGATGAATTCACCTTTTTATCTCTTTATTTAAAATTCAAAACAAACAAACTTGCATTTCTGTGTGCTCAGCACCAAACCAAAGTTTAATTATCCTCACATGCTCACTGTCTGCTAAGGTTTTTCAGAATGAAGTGATGGCAGGTACAGGTAACAATAACATCAATATAACAAGCACCCAAATGTTGGCACATGTAAAACAGAACATTTAGCTCTACATTTTGAAAAGAGTTTGAAAAAGAGAAACAAAATCCCAAGTGATTACTGTCTTACGTTCAGAAACTAGTTATCTAACTGCAGTAGGGCTTAGTCTATGTGGGAATAATAGGAAGACCAAGAAATTATGGAGAGGAGGAAAGAACTCAGTAGGAACTAAAAAAGAAAGAAAAGCAACAGCTGGAAAATGTGAAATAGACCTAGTGGGGTAGAAGGTCACCAACAATTCCCTCAATGCCACTGATGGTCTTTTCCTCTTTAGAAGGTACCTGGGACACAAACAACTGAAACAGGGAATGTTGCTATGACTTCATGTGGGACCTGAATGGGACTGCTCTTGGGTGGGTGGTCTATACAGTGCTGGACCAGAGGCAGAAAAGGTAGTTTCGGTGGCAGTCCCACCAATGACTGGAACATGACATGAATGTACTGCTTCAAGATTTCTCTGCATTTTGTTTTTCTCCCACTTGCCCCAGATAATCTCACAGGGACAAATTAGTGCCTCTAGAACTGATTGCCATTTCCATTAGTCAATGTAGTGTAATGAAGTGTTTAAAAGTTCAGGAGCTATATACCCAAGTACAACATACTTACCCTTCCTGTGCCTCAGTTTCCTCATCTGTGAGATGGGGGAAAGAGCAGCTACCTCATGGGGTCATTGTGTCATTGTGAGTAGATGTGAAGTGCTCAGAACAATGGCGGACGTACAGAGTGCTCAGTGCAGTCATCATCACCACCATCCTAACTATACTGCCATCAATACTACCATCATTATTATCCTTGTTACCATACTGAGCAAAGGGAGGGGCTGCAAACTCAAATGCTGCCTCCTTGGGGCCAGATAGGTAACAAAAATGAGAAAAGCAGCCAGGTATACAATAGGAAGTAAAGGAGACTGTGCCTATTTACAGAACACATGCTTGTCTAATATACGTAGTACAATATTCAAAATCCCTATGCTTGCCAAAACCAAAAAGATCTTAAGTCCAGATGTTAGTGTAATGACCTCTGGTATGATATAATCAGCAATATCCTCAATGACATCTTTATGGTATAAAAACAGAGAGGGAGGCAAACCATGAGAGTCTTTTAAATACAGAGAACAAACTGAGGGTTGCTGAAGAGGTATTGGGTAGAGCGATGGGCTAAATGGGTGATGGGCATTAAGAGGGACATTTGTTGGGATGAGCACTGGGTATTACATGTAAGGGATGAATCACTAAATTCTACTCCTGAAACCATTATTACACTATGTTAACTAACTTGGATTTAAATAAGTTTTAAAAAAAAACCACATCCTTAGAGTAAAGAGCAGGATAAATTCCTTATATGGTTTCTCCTAATGTGCAGAGTATAGGCTGATATCATCACCTAATGAACATCATTCTGCTTTGGTCCAGAGGAGAGTTTTGGAAGGCCCAGGGGAATAGAAGAACTCTCCATAAATACTAATTTTTAAGCTGAACTTTTGAAATGGAGAGACGTACCAAAGATGAATACCATAAAAGGAAGCTCCTTTACTTTCACTCAGTGGAGGCCCCAATTTAATTACGGGCCTCATAGAGAATCCCATCCATTCCAATGGATTCAATAACAATATTGAATTTATGTTGATGATGTCCAAAATTCTTTCTTCAGATCTGAGCACTGTTTTGAGCTTCAGACACAAGCATATCATTTTGTTATAGTTCCACATGTCATACACAGATTTCTTGACGTTACACGACAATGCAACCCTTAATTGGTTTTTCCCCAAAATCTGTTCATCGCCTCAGTAAATGATAACCATCATCCCCCCAATTACTCAGGCCAGAAAGCAGTGAAGGCTATCTCATGCCCAATTTGCCAGCAAAAACTGTCATGCCATCTCCAATCTAAGTCTCAGTTCTAACAACTGCCCTGGCTCTCTGCTGCCATCACCCTAATCTAATCACCAGTGTCTCTTGCCTGGACTACTGCAATAGTCCCTCATCAGGTCTGCTCCATGCCATTTTCCCAAGCCAAAGTCTTTCTCCACTCATGACTTTTGCATATGCTGCTTCCACTTTCTGGATACTCTTCCCTCCCACTCGTGACTATCTCATTTTTAGACCTCAGCTTAAATGTCACAGCTTCAAAAAGCCCACCCTGAGCACCCTATCTTAAAATAAGTCTCCTCTTGTGATTTTTATTTTTTTAGCTCTGCCCCTTTGTGGTTTTTTCCTGCTACAGCTCTTACCACTCCCTACGTTCTTTTATTAATGTATTTGTTTTTGTTTCCTTGTACCTTGAGAACAGGACCCCTGTGTACCCTATTTTGTCTCCCCACCGTCTAGAACAATGTCTGGCTCTTTGCTAGACAGATAGATCGTCCTTATATATTTCCTGAATTTAAAAAATGACAAATGGACCAAAATGCTCCTGATTCCTCTCTTTCTGGTTTCATTGATTCTGTCCTATTGGATCCATACTGCACACATTGAGAATTTCCCCTGGAAATCTCACAGAAGCACTAAGTTAGTTTAAGGCGTATGAAGATACAGGAATTGTGAAACAATTTACAGGTCATAACTTTGAAGAACTAGAAATTCATGTCTGAAAGAAAAATATCACTCAGAAATGACAGACAAGCTTTCTCAATTAGTTGTTATCTGAATCTGAAAAAACTCGAAGGCTTGAAATTTCTAGATTCCTTAAGTGCTATTTTGACGAATCTTTTCACGGAGGCAATAAAATCCTATAATGAACCCATTTCTGTATATAATGTGCTAACTGTGGATCAGTTTCTTATATGAAACCAAACAAGCCCCATTCTATTGATTCTTGAGCTCTTTCCAATGAATCAGGTTCTCATCGTTGACAAACCCATGAAAGACAGAGACATCTCAAAGTCTTAGGGAGCATGCAAAGGACTGGAACCCAGAAAAACGACCTTTACCTCCAACAGCAAGAAACCCACCTGTGAGGGTGGATTCCCAGGGGTTGAATTTCCTCTGAGCTTCTCTACTACCAGTCCAAAAATAATGACATGTAGACCTTAAACTGTAGTTGTTTTCAGGTGTCGGCTCTAAGAGCTCTTTGCTAATAACTATTCCAGAGCATACAATTAACTCTAGGAACACGGAAAACATACGTATCAGACTGTAGCAGATGCAAACAGTCGCTATTATTTCAGGAAGGGTGAGCACTTCTGGTATTCGTTTAACTGAAGCTTGGACTCCCCCATTTGTTCCTAAAGAACGATGAGATGGATGCAAAAATCAGGCTTAGCAAAACTGGATTTGTTTTAATTCAGTTAGCTCTGTGGTGCAATGCTGCCCAGGAGGGCAGCACCAGACAGCTTCGTCGACTTATTTTCCTCTCCTTACTTTCTCTGTCTTTTCTCTTTTCTCACCTCTTTCATGCACAGGCTAAAGTTGGTGATTATTCTTCTGTTTCTAGTTCAAAATAGAGATGGTAAAGAATACTCCAACACTGAGTTTCCCAGTTGGGAAAGAGTCCTTGCCTCAAGTTCTCCCCAAGTGCCCCCAACAGCCACATCCCCACTGTTATGCTACCCTTCTATCTGTCCCCACCATCCAGCAACTGGGTGGTTAAAACCCTGCTGCAGCAACTAGGGCCCATGTAGCAAGCCTGGGCAAATTAGAGTTTGTTCCAGCAAAATGTAATAACACAAATAGCTTCTCACATTTCTATTACCTTGGGCCCAGGGATCTTAGATGGAACATTCTCAAACTAAGATATTTTTGTTTTGTAGCCCATAATGTGTTCACAAATCCATAAGTCTATTTTTTTTTCCAGAAGTCTGTTTTAAATTCAAGTTTCATAATCTCAAATTCCAGAGCTCTTGAGTGTCTGTGAACTTGAGTTTCTCCTCATGTTAGCAAAGATAGGGTATTTCTTTATTCTCAATTGTGTAATAAACTGAGAGAATTAGGGAACATAATTAAAAAAAAGTAGCCAAATTAAAACAGACCTTTAAAACTGGTACATTTATTTTTAAAACCTCATTCTACTTTTTTCTCCCCAAAACAAACATTATTAATGGAGTAATTCGTTTTTCCCCTTTGTCACTGGGAAAGGAGAATTATAGTGTCTTCTGAATCTCATCCACCGCCTGCTGAGCAAATCATGCAATTAAAGTACAAATAAATAAAACAAATTATGCTATTTGTTTATTCTTCTCATTCTGGAAAAGATTTTAGACAGCTTATTGTTTATGATAGGGGAGAATGCCTAGAAACAATGTGATTTTAGTTGGTTTCGCCTGTTTAGAATGTGAGCTCTAGGGGGAAAGGGCCATACTTCTGGGGGTCCTATGTGGGTGCCCAAAAGGTCAATAATCCATTTCATCATGGAGGATGAAGAGTAATTGGGTATGATTAGCAAAATACGTTGGAAGAAGCAAAAGTTCATACCAAAGAAATCTTTTGGTTTAACATTCAGTAGTTGTGTGAGATTCTAAACTTTATTCATCCTTTAATGACCCATGGCACCCTTATCCTCCGTTAATGGGCACTGTATGTTTCTGTTTCTTTCTTGAACAGGTATTAGGTATATTGTGTTGGGTTCAGATGTGATTGCCCCGTTGACTCAATGGGATATGGGACACTCTTCCAGTGAAAGGCGAGGCCTTTGAAGAAATAGAGGCATTATTATCAATCATCAAAGAAAGAGGCCAGCTTTAGAACTTGGATGGCTAACCTTGGATAGGAGAGGGCAGGAAAGCCTCTGTTTTTGGACCTCACCCTCTGGGTCTAGAATTAGCAGTAAGTAGAGGGCTGGACCTGGACATAAGGCAGGATGGGCTCTCAGAGGACAATTTTACAACCTGATTCTAGTTAATTGTATGTGATTCTCTCAGTTTATTTCTTATTTATTTATTTTTTTTATCTCTTAGCTAGTGTTTCACAACGTACAGCTTTTGATCAGACCAGAATCATCCTAGATGTACTAAAACAGAATCTTTGGGATTAGAACCTTGTTATCAGATTAAATGGACCCTCCAATTTGAGATTTACTGCCCTGGTCTTTAGTAAAGAATAGTTTAAATATTCCCATCTTTTCAGCTATGACTGTGAGCAGATCGTAGGTATACGTGTGGTAAGAATGTTAAGAAGGAGCACCCAACACCTATGACCTGTGGGCAAAGGGTGAGTGGTCAATGGAAGCTAGTGGTAGTTTCCAGAAGGAGAAAGTAGCTCTTGGCAGGGAAGGAGAGAACCAGAGCAAGTAAGAATCTGGGCTGGGAAGTGGAGAAGTCCTTTTCCACAAGGTAAATTGCCCTCTCTTTCCAACCTTAGAGGACAGAGTTTGATTTTATTAGGGGAAATGGTCCTTTCCTTTTCCATCTTATATTATATGTGGTTCACATAAATGACTCCTTTAAAAAGTTAACCAGAGAGAACTCAAGAGGCTGTGATACAGATTTTTCTAATAAAAAGCAGCTTTGGGTGGGTGTCTCTGGCCAAGACAAGCTCCACTTCAAGTATCAAAAGAAGAAAAGGGGCTGTGTTCCAAAGAAAGGGTTTCTTCAGGCTGTTCTAGAAGAGGACTCTGAATGCCTACCTGATGGATTCAAGACCCTGAGGTGCTAGCAAATGATGGAGAAGGAAAGTGATTACATAGTATCTCAGCCAGGGCATTAACTGTTAAAAACATTTAAAGAAAGCTGAACACGTCAGAGCAGATCTTCACTCTCCAGCAAGAAGAGGCAGGATACATTTTTCCACTTACAAGTTCTTTGTTTTCTTTGACTTCCTAGTATTTCTTGATCTATATGTTTAGGTACATTAGCCATTATGGTGTCACTGTAAATAACTAGCCTTTTTGTATAGTCACTGGGGTTTGTTCCCTGGGCTTATTCAATTCTCCAGTCCTAAAGATGTTGCTGCCTACACCACAGTGCTTTTGAGAACATCAGAACCAGCACAGAAGTCAGTCAGCCATGGGCGCCAAGAATGGAATGTCTCAGCTGGAGTAAAAACCCACCGGGGACTTTCCAGCAGGGCCCACATCCTCCCATCATCTGAGGACACTGAAAGAGCTCTGAGCTAGGAGGCCAATTCACTGAATAAAGCTTCTCTATAGCCAGAAGTCTTAACCACACCTTTTCTTCTGACCCCAGGTCTCTGAGGAGTCTTCACAGGATCATCGGAAACTCCCACATGTCTGCTTGCCGGCTTAAGTAGTCACAGAGGGGATCTCTGACCACAGGCTGATTTTTCCTAAGGCTGAGGCAGCATTAGCATCATCTGAAAGCTTGTTAGGAATGCAGAATCCCAGGCCGCTCGCCAGACCTACTGAATTTTAGCCAGAATCCTTAGGTTTAATGATTAAAACTTAATCCTTAAGTTTAAGAAATGTAAGACAGGAAGCCATCAAAATCTTTGAGAAGAAAGCAGACAAAAACCTCTTTGACCTTGGCCACAGCAACTTCTTACTCAACACGTCTCCAGAGGCAAGGGAAACAAAAGCAAAAATGAACTATTGGGACCTCATCAAAATAAAATCTTCTGCACAGTGAAGGAAACAATCAGCAAAACTAAAAGGCAACTGACGGAACGGGAGAAGATATTTGCAAATGACATATCAGATAAAGGGTTGGTATCCACAATCTATAAAGAACTTCTCAAACTCAACATCCAGAAAACAAATAATCAAGTGAAGAAATGGGCAAAAGACATGAATAGACACTTCTCCAAAGACGACATCCAGATGGCCAAGAGACACATGAAAAGATGCTCAACATTACTCATCATCAGGGAAATACAAATCAAAACCAGAATGAGATACCACCTCACACCTGTCACAACTCAGGCAGCAACAGATGTTGGCGAGAACGTGGAGAAAAAGGATCTCTTTTGCTCTGCTGGTAGGGATGCAAACTGGTGCAGCCACTCAGGAAAACAGTATGGAGGTTCCTCAATTAAAAACAGAACTACCCTACAACCCAGAAATTCCACTACTAGGTATTTATCCAAGGGATACAGGTATGCTGTTTTGAAGGGGCACAAGCACCCCAATGCTTATAGCAGCACTATCAACATTAGCCAAAGTATGGAAAAAGCCCAAATGTCCATCGATGGATGAATGGATAAAAAAGATGTGGGGTGTATGTGTGTATATATATATGCATAAATATATACATATACACACACACATTATATGTATGCATATGTACACACACACACACACACACACACACACAATGGAGTATTACTCAGCAATCAAAAAGAGTGAAATCTTGCCATTTGCAACTATGTAGATAGAACTACAGGGGATTCTGCTAAGTCAGAGAAAGACAACTATAGGACTTCACTCATATGAGAACTTTAACATACAAAATGGATGAACATGAGGGAAGGGAAGCAAAAATAATATAAAAACAGGGAAGGGGACAAAACATAAGAGACTCTTCAATATGAAGAACAAACAGAGGGTTACTGGAGGAGCTGTGGGAGGCAGGATGGGCTAAACGGGTATTAAGGAATCTACTCCTAAAATCATTGTTGCACTATATGCTTAGATGTAAGTTGAAAAAAAAAAAAAGAAAAAAAGAAATACAAAGCTGCAGCAGCTAGAGAGTTCCATATTTGAAACTGATTTTAGGAAGATCTAAGTTCACAGTCTAGAAGGTAGACATTGATTGAGAAGGTGGGGATAGGAAGGCAACACAATTCTTCATAACAAAGGGAGTCTGTGAAGATTATGTTGTATATAAAAGTTTATTCCTCAATGTGCATGTAAAATGCACCAGCTTGAGTAATGAATGATTTATCTTTGGGAGAAGTATGTTATCTGGACAAATCCTCCCTCTGCTCCTCAGGGCAGTGACAGCATCTTGAAGAGAGTTGAAGGTGGACACTCCCCACCTCCCTCCTGAAGTGCCCTGGAGATCAGTCCAGCCCAGGGTTGCTTTGCCCTGGTCATTCATCAGAAACACCCCAGAGTACTCAAAACCACCACCATCCCTGCTCGACCTCAGACCAGTTAAATGGGAATTTGGGGGTATGAGGCCCTGGGAAGGGGTATTTTAAAAATCCCTTGGGTATGTAGGCCAGGCTAACTCACAGTTAAGTAACTAACAGTGTGGTGGCACCTGGGTAGCTCAGTCGGTTAAGGACCGGACTTCTGCTCAGATCATGATCTCAGTTCCTGGGTTCGAGCCCCATGTCGGGCTCTGTGCTGGCAAATCAGAGCCTGGAGCCCGCTTCATTTTCTGTGTCTCCCACTCTCTCTCTGCCCCTCCCCACTTACCCTCCATCTCTCTCTCTCTCTCTCAAAAATAAACATTTTTTAAAAATTAAAAAAAAGAAATGAACAGTGTGTTAGAGACCATGGGGGCGTGGGAAAGTGACATTTACATGTGTTCCTAGGGTAACCCAGGGGTGAAGGTCTGCAGTGTAGAGGCAGGAGGAGCTCAGAGGTTTAGGGACAGGGTAGGACAGCTAGACATGGGGACCCCACACGAATAACTTAATGTCTTTTGGTGCTTTCCCTTGGCTGAAGAGGACAGGCGATGCAGCTTACAGTCATCAACTTTCCTGTTGAACATTTTCATTCCTTTTAGGCCTCTCCAAGCCTGGAATGTAGGCTACCTCTATCACCACCCGTGGTGCTGGCCGGGTAGAGAGGAAAAAGAAATATGGATGTAAAATGAGGTTTGGCTTCCCCCACTTTCACACTTTGTTTGAAATTCATGTGTTTGGTGACCATAGGGTATTACTGAGGAGCTTCAGCCAGGGGTTGCCGGGTAGTGTCCCTGAAGAAGCTGAGGGCACCGCAAGCTCCCCTTGGAACATAGGGGTCAAGGAGCATATGCCAGGAATGGCTGTGATGTGGGTGTGGGAGAAATCTTTCCCGACATCCACTAGCTGGTATTCATCAAGTTGATGGCTGTGACCCATTAGTGTGTCATGAAATCCATTTTAAAGGTCATATCCAGTATTTTTAAACAGGATAAAATGGCATGGGATAGGACAGAAAATATCAGAGCTCACAGCCCATCCACCATTGTTTTTTTTTAAACTTTGGCTTACGGTATGCAGGTACATGGATATGTGCATTGGTTTACGATGGAAAATGTATTTCTTTCTGTGGTCATGGTCAAAGCATTTGAGAGCCACTGAATCGCATTTCTCTGCAGGAGAATAAAACATAAACTTTATTGGACACTGTCTGTGGGTACAGCACTCCGTGCTGCTGTGAGACAGGCGACAGGGCAGATAAGCTGCAATCTCAGCCTGACAGGCTGTATGAACAAGCAGAAGAGGGGCAGAAGGTCTGACAGCCTGTGAACTGATGTTCAGGGCAGGGGGCAGGCCTTAACTGCAGGACAAACTCAGACCGTGTTGTTAAGATGGGGAGAAGTGAGCTTGCTACCAGAGCACTTTCTTGCTACTCACCCCCAAAATGAAATATACCCTTAACTGAAAAGAGCTTGACCCATTGTCTAGACCTGGTTTTTATTTTATAGTTTCCTTCATTGAGAGTTGATAACTTTCTACCAGTTTTCAGCCCTATCAGTTATCCACGAAGGGGGGTATGTTACTCCAAGGAAACTAATATTAGTATTTATTATAAATACCTATCTGTAAATAGTCACTTTACATCACAAAAGACATTTTTGTATTTCTGATAGTCATTGAGTTTATAAGTGCATTGCATATGATTAAATTTACCATAAAAATATGTGTGAATGTAGGAATGTGCTACATTTTTGAGACTGGTGTATTGCATTAAGGGAGGAATGTCTCTTTTCATTAATAATTATTTGATAAAACCAAGATTTCTCTAATTCTTCACCTTAATTTGGGGGAGGTGGGGAGTGTGGGAGGTGACAGCAGAGTCTAGTTCTCTCAGTAAGAAACAACGATAACAGAAGTGAAATTCCCTACTATTACGTACAAGGAAGATAAACTGCTACCTTGGCAGCAAAGATGCCCAACGAAGAAATGGCAGTAAAGGTCTGGGCAGACACCCAAATTATAAAACCCATTTCCTCTCCTCACACTCACTGACTTGGCCCAACCGTTGAGATGATCACGGGCCCAATGAAGACGCAGGTGGTGGTTCCGCATGCAAGGTCCCTGAGTTGGCTTTTCATTTCAGATAGCCCGGTCCGAGGGGGCAGGGAGGACATGCCAGGTGGAAATGGGAAGGAGGTACCTGGAGCTCTCAGAAAAAGAGCTTCCCATTGGGGATGGTGGGTGTGGGGGTTTTCAAAGCTCCCAAACTCCGAAAGAGGTGTTGTGTGGTTAACACACGGCTTCTCCCCCTTTTCAGAAGGAATCCTGAATCACTGCTAAGGGCTTAAGGGATTATAATTATTTAGCTTACCCAGAAGTCAGTTCCCAGTGGATTTTTCCTTTGACCAGAGCTGGATGCTAGTCAAGATGGACTTTTCCACTGGGCCCCAGTGAAGGATATTGTGGAGCCACACTTTTATCCCAGCAACAAGATGTGTATGATTCTTTTGTGAACTCCTCAGAAATGCTTCCCGCCACTAATATGGAGGAAGAATGCCTCCCTAAATTTCCCTTGGACATGAACCATGATAGTATACAGCAGTCTGCCTTCAGAAATTGTGTTTATGTTACATTATGACTTTGGAATCATATTTGATGTTTATGACAACCTTTAGAGTGAGATTGAACAGATATTATCATCTACCGTCACAGATGAGAGAATGGAGACACAGAAACTTGATAGGAGTTTAGGAGTCTCCCTCATATAATCGGGTAGCAGAAAAGACCAAATAAATCAGATTCTACTGTCTTTTAGCATCATCTCTTTCCAAGACACCACACAAAGAAGGGGGGAAGCAGTCATGAAATCAGGACTGGGGCTCCTCATCCCCGGTGGGCTATGAGCCCCTACCCCCGTAGCCGATCCAGTGGGTGACAGGAGTGCAAGGGCAATAGAAGGCCCCCACAGTGGGGCAAGTCTGCGGCTATTACTGGTACACTCAGTAGTACACGCCCTGCTGCCGGCCTGAAAAAACCATCAGACTACAGACACAGGTGCTATCAGACTACAGACACAGGTAATATTGTAACTAAAACAGGCTGGCCTTTGAATTGACGTAAGCAAAATCATGGGGTGAGCCCACGGTCACACAAGCGTTGGAGCTACACATGTGAAATTCAAATAATGGCTCTGCCACCAATTACACATGAGGCTTTGGACAGGCGCTTCACCTCTCTGAGCCTCAACTTCTCTTCTATAAAACGGGATGGTAGTTAACATTCAAGGTTGATGTAAAATCAGAAATTTGCACATAGTAGGCGCTTATATAATTGGAGGGAGAGTGTTATTACTATTATCTCAGACCCCAGTTGGGGCAAACTATACTTGGAGTGGACTCTGTTGCCACAAGCTTTATTATGGGAACTAAAAGAAATAGTCCTTACATTCCAGGATATCAAAAAGAATGGGTAGGGTATCAAACATTCTGAAATATTTGATAAAATAGAGACACCGTGCTCATACTTGGCCTATAATATGGAAGTCCACATTTTTGCTTTCTTGGAAAAATCTTCACAGTCATTTAGTGTAGACCAGCACCCTTGAGCTGTTCATCTCCTTAACCAGGCCAGGCTCCTGCCTGCCCCTTCAAATGTGAGGGCCTCCATATCCTTCATCATGTCCTCTCCTGGGAATTTCTCTGTATTCTGACTAAATCTTCTTAAAGGCAAGCATCGGAAGTGTTGGTGGGGTCTTGGTAGTGTTGTGGAGACCCAGGAGTGGCTGGTCCCACCCTGTGGCATCCTGCCTGCCCATCCGCAGGCCCCCCATGAGATGCCAAGGCAGATACAAGCACAGTACAAGGACTAACATGAGTGACGAGCATAACGCCCACATTGCTGCTGGCTGGGGGTCCACGGGAAGTCCCAAAGCAGAATCATGGAGACTGGCAGCTAGGATATGGGCAAGGACAAAACTCTAAGAAATCTGGGGGCCCCTGGGTGGCTCAGTCAGTTAAGTGTCTGACTTTAGCTCAGGTCATGATCTCACAGAGAGTTTGACTCCCACACAGGGCTTTGCACCGACAGCACAGAGCCTGCTTGGGATTCTCTCACCCTCTCTCTGCCCCTCCCCCACTTGCTTGCTCTCTTGCACGCTCTCTCTCTCAAAATAATAAACTTAAAAAAAATCGAAAATGTCTGTGTCCTCCTCGTTCAGCTTAAACCTGAAATTGATCACACTCTGGGAAGTTTAATGAAATGAAAGCAAGTGGAAATGGCAACAAAAGTAAAATGACTAGCTTCCTAAGTGAAAGTGGGCCATCATTTTTCAAACTAAAAGGAAGAAAAGAGTTCTGTGCTCACACGTAAAACCTTTGAACATGCAGTGCTCCTGTCCACTAGCAAACCAGCAGCCTTGACCCAAATCGTGTGTCCTGGAACTGAACCAATCAGCATTGTGACTCCCTCCCTGGACCGCAGGCAGTGAGGGGAGGGGCAGTGAAGGGAGGGGCGCTGAGAGGCGGACCTTCCCAGTTTCTGGAGGGTGGCAGTATGGCTACGACAGTATGTATCACCTAGTGACTTGCGCCATCACTGCTGTGGGACATAATCATCCTCCCAACCGGATGATAAACTTCTTAAGGATAGGATCTGCTGTTAGTTCGTAGTGCACAGTGTTTCAAACAGAGAGACAGACAACCCTTTGAATGTGGAACGGGGTAAAGGAAGAAACGAGGATTTATGAAACACACACCACATCACCATGCTAGGCTCTCAACCTGTCACTGTGTTTAACTCCCGTACGTTCATTCGAGGTAGTCATTGCTGTCCCCGCTTCACAAGTGAGGCTCAGGGGCTTACCTAACATAAGACTGACAAAGATCAAGTGGAAAAGGTAGGGTCAGAACCCAGATGTGTCTGATCCAAAGTTGTGCATGCTCACCATGCTGCCCTAGAAGGTCTGAGTGTGGGGACAGGACCACGTGTGCACTGCATGCACATGTCGTAGGACAAAGCACAGGGGCCACAGGGCATCACCCAACACTGTAGATGCTATGGCTCTGCAAAGGGATTTCACTAGCGGAGAAACAGTGTCCACTGATGCCTCTGGGCTCCCGGGGGGAGAAGGAGAAGAAGAGGAAGAAGGAACAGGAAACAGAAGAGTGAAGGAATAAGACAAAAGGAGAACTGAGAGGAAGAAAGATTTTAAAAAAGGAAAAAAGAAGAAAGTGAGAGCAAGTTACACCACAGTTTTTCTGTTCTCTGACTCCGGTAAGAAATGCTCTAGTCTCTCCCAGCAGATGGCTCCAAAGCCATCAACCCTACTCCTCGAAACAGCAGCTTCCTCTACCCACAGCCCCCAACTACAGCACCCAGTTGATGATTTATTTCCTACTTATATATAATGATAATGAAACTTTATTTCTAGAGGAGGAGTTTTGACCTTTTATGGCAGAAGTAGACAATGTGAATAATTTCTGTGCATCTAAATGCCATGCGGCTTAAGTTAGATTTAGTAAGGTGGGTGGCAGAGACAAGAAAAAAAAAATAAGGCAAAACACTCTGATTTTTACCAATTATGTCACACTGTAGTAGCATTCTCCCTGGCTCCTATGCACAGTCCTGGCCATCATCCTCTAAGTTCCTCTGCATGTATCACACAACTTTTAGTTTTGAAATTGTGGTCCCTGAGTATCATCACATGAAACTTGCTTATAAACCCAGGTACTCTGAGCTGTGTATACCAATGCACTGAACCCCACAATTGGTTCAGCACAGTGGGCTGCTCACGGGGTGTTCTTCCTTCCTACCCCCTCCTTGTATTTCTTTCTCAAGTTAGAGCACCTGTCCAAAAGAGGAAAACCTTCACAAGAAGAGGGGTGAGCTATAATCTCTCCTAGATTTTCCAAAAATCATCTCCTTGTTTGTCATTGGAAATTTCAGGACCACATACTCTACATTACTCTAATTTTTCATCACTATAAACATCAACAACCAAACTTCCCTAATCTTTGCCATCCTGAACAGGTAAAAAGTCATGGATCATCAGAATTGAGCTTTAAATGATCTTCAAGTTGCTGACCAGAATTTTAGGCTGTAGTTGAGTTTACAAGAATTTTGATTTTTTTCTCCCTATTAATTATGAAACTAATTGAATAATAACCAAGATTTTATCACTATAATTAGCAGTACTGTTAATCTTAAATATGCTCTTGGTATCAAAAATTAGACAAATAATGACAGTTCCATGAATTGTAATGGATATTTCTGATATTTTACTCCCAAGTAGATAACTACAAATCAATCTCATAAAAATGACATCTCACAGTAAAATGTAAGATGCACAATGTTAGCCAAAGGGGTGTCAAGCTATTATTTTCATATTTGTGTAATACAAAATAAATAACGAAAAAAGTCCTCCAAAGCAGAGTTTACAGCACCCTACTTTGACAAATTATACTTTTTAAAAACGGTATTTGTGCTATGATCACAGTACAATTTGATTAATTAGCTAATGTTTTATAATGGGCTTATGTTATAAAATACCAAAGAGGTGAAATGCTGATAGTGAGAAGAAAAATGGAAGCTCTTTCTCAAGGCATCTTGATATAAGCTAAAAAGTACATGTGCCAAAGGCAACAATGAAGAGGAAAAGGAATTCTTTTACACCATTGGTGGGAATGTAAACAGAGTGGTGCAGCCACTCTGGAAGACAGTGCGGAGGTCCCTAAAGAAATTAAAACCAGAATTACTATATGATCCCATAATTCTACTACCAGGTATTTGCCCAAAGAAAATGAAAATACTAATTCAAAAAGATATATGCATCCCTATGTTTAGTGCATTATTTACCATAGCCAAGATATAAAAGCAACCTAAGTGTCCATCAATAGATACATAAAGAAGAAGTAGTGTATAGATACAATAGAATATTATTCAGCCTTAAGAAAATGAAATCTTGCCACTTGCTAACAACTTGAATGGATCTGAAGGGTATAATAATTAAAATAAGTCAGAGAAAAATACAATATGATTTCACTCAAATGTGGAATTTAAGAAACAAAAAGAACAAAAAACCAGACTCTTAATTACAGAGAACAAACAGGTGGTTTCCAAAGGGGAGATGAGTGGGGCGGAGGGGAGTGGTAAAACAGGTGAAGGGGATTAAGAATACCCTTATCATGGTGAGCACTGAGTAATGTATAGAAATGTTGAATTGCTGTATGGTATGTTACATTTTGTGTTAATTATACCGGAATTTTTAAAATGCAAAATAAAAGTGTTTTTGCATGTCCCAAAGCCTGGAAACCCTACTTCAATTGTTCCTCACCTGGAGGCCCAGAAAATGTCTGGATATTAATGAATGAATATTTAATTTTTTATGCCTAATTTTGAAAACGTTCCATGTACTAGCCAACATTCTAGGGGTAAATAGAGCTGTAGCCCTCAACTGTAGGGAAATCACCATCTAGGAAAAGTCAGACATGGATAGGAGTAATTTAATACCATGGGATGATAATGGAATGTCATGTGATAAGTAATAGATGTAATCGATTATATTCAATGTGTGAATAAAGTGTTTACTCAAAGCCACTCTCCTTGGGGCATCTGGGCAGCCCCTCTGCCCCTCTCCTGCTCGTGAGCTCTTTCTCTCTCAAAATAAATAAAGTTAAAGAAAAAAAAGCCATTCTTTCTGGGTAGAGGCAGAAGCAGAGGCAAAGTAGTGAAAGAGGTGAGTAGGAGAGGTATGTAAACTTGTAGAGAGGAGGTGGTAGAAGTGGGAACATGGTTTTGAGATACTGTAAGACCATTCCAGGTGAAAGGATAAGGGAAAGACCATTCTGGGGACGGGAAAGCCGGGGAAAGCCACAGAGGTGTTGGAAAGAATAGCCTGTTTGGACAATCTGTAAGCACCTCAAAAGAAGGCTCCAAAAGCCAGCAGGAATGAGCTCACAAGAGCTTTCTTCATCATGCAGAGACATTGGGGTTTTACCCTTTAAGCAGGGAAGTAAAGGGATTGGATTTGTTTCTAGAAGCAGAATTTAGTAATTTAGGAGCAAGCCCAAGCATGGATTTGGAGAAGGACAAGGCTGTAGTCAGGGAAATGACTGAGTCAGGGGAACGATCAAGAGTCAGGGGAATGATCAGGAGGAAAGTGTAGGATTTTAGTGCTGAGGTAAGAAAATCTGGAAGTTAGGTTTGGGCTTAGAAGTTCACAATAAATGCATGTGATCAGTGAGTTCTGATGGGTATAGTGGAGAGAGTCCCAGGTAAGATTTGGTGCAGGAAAAGAGATGAGTGGGTTGTGAAGAGGAGGCCCAAAGGGGAAGCTAGGGACCATGATTCCTGACTAAGGTGGACTCCTATTTATAAGAAAACAAAATCCAAAGGAAAATCAAGGATTAAGCTAACATTGGGCAGCTTTCTAGATGCTCAGCACCGTGCCAGATAACATTGTACCCCTTTCATGTCTTAACCCTCACAAGATCAACGACGTGGTGGAACTGTGTTCCTTAGTTTCACAAATGCAGAAATTGAGCTCAGATAAAATAACTTGTTTGAGGCTTCACAATTCACAAGGGTGAAGCAAAGTTTTATTTCCAGGTTTGTGTAACTCTGAACCCATGTTGCAAGGGAGATACAAAAAAGAAGGCCCTTCTATGGGTCCTACTGTTGAGAAGCCAATAGTATCATTTCAGCAACACATTATACATCTGTCAAAAAGCCTGGAGTCAGAGGGGTGAACCTGTGGGTCAGTGAAAGATACTCATTGATGGTGTCACTGGTCTAATAGACTCTGTAGCTCTATTTCCTGGGGCCTGTGCTTCTACAATTAGGAATGGTTTTCTCCGTTTTTTGTTTTTTTTTTAAATAAAGAAACACACTCTCCACATCCAAATAAATTCCAGAGAGATCAAGGATTTAAATGTACAAACAAAAACAAACAAAAACCTGAAAGGTTTAGAAGAAAATTTGGGATTTAAAAAATGATCTGGAAGGATTTCAAAGCATGCACAAACTCCAAATCCTGATCATTTAATAACGTAAAAACTAAACATTTCTGGAAGAGAGACAAACAGCCGAACTGAAAAGTGAACACATTCCCAGAAAGCTGAATAAAGGAAACACAAGTAAATTTTGAATGTGTGAAAAGACACAAGTTAAAACTTCACATCAATACCACTTTTTACCTATCAGATTAGCAAAGAGCAACAAGTTTGATGTTATTATTCATTGTTGGGCATGGAAAATAGGCATTCTCAACACTATCAGGAGTGTATTATGAAGCAATCTTATTACAGAGCAATTTGACAACATGTATGAAAAGTTTAAATGCACATTACCGTTGATCATGCAATTTCATTTCTAGAAATTTTTCCTATGAATATACTTATACCTAAAAATGCATGTATCTTGCTTTTCAGTACAGCTATTGTGTGTGTAAGTGTGCATGAGTGTGTCCACAGAAAAGAACGAGGAGCAATTTATTTACTGATAGGGACCATCCTGTGTCAACTACAGTATAGCTACACATAGAATATCCTACTAAGATGAATGAGGCAGATATATACTGATGTGACCTGATCTCCAAGACATATTTCTCTCTTTAATGTTTTATTTATTTATTTTGAGACAGAGAGAGTCAGCAGAGTCTGACCTGGCGCTCAAACTCACGAACCCTGAGATCATGACCTGAGCTGAAATCAAGAGTTGGATGCTTAATCTTCTCAGCCACCCAGGTACCCCTCTAAGATATATTTCTAAGGAAAAAAGCCAGATGAAGAACAATAGGTATAGTATATCATTATTTTTAAGGAAAAAAGGTATACACACATATGCATATATGTGTATACTTGCATATTCATAGACTATTAAAATGCATGGAAAACAAGTAACAGTCCAAGGCAGAGGCGCCAAGAACAGGTTAAGGTGGGAGATTTATTGGGACTCTGTCACTGTACCCTGTTTTATTGTTTCACTGTATGCATTTATTTCTTCTTCCAGAATAAGAAGAGTAGGGGAAGGAAGGGCACAGGGAGTGAGAAATGATGTGTAAAAGGGAGAGAAGTGCAGGAACATGACTCAAACAGATTAGCTCTGCTCCCGTTTTAATCTCAGGCCAGCTTCAAGGATCTGTGAGGCTTTACACTGGTAAGGTCAACTCTGCAGAGGGTTGGCTAAGGAACCAAGGAAAAGATAAGCATTTTGAGAACTGTTTTATAGGTAGGCTTCTGACCAAATGTGGTTATCTAAACTTAAAAATGAAACTCATAAAATCCAAGGGTGAAATCCATCTCCTCAGAGGAAGTCACAAATCTTATGCACAACTGTATTGCTATTTTGCCCAATTAACCTAAGGATAAGGGAGTTTTCAAGACGAGCAAACACTCTTAAACAATTTCATTATTGCTTTTAAGTTTTATCAAATGGAGTTGTATCACAGTGGCCATGTTTTCTGAAAGGAAAAACAGGCGTCTTAAGTGAACGGTGGTTTGAGCGCAGGTGGAAATCGCTGCATTTCTGGTAAGGGTGTATGTAAGTGTACTGTGTATGGACGCCTCGACACTGTCGAGTGCAAACATGTTCACTTCAGAAACCAAGATGTTCTCTATGTAAACCCGCTTGTACCAGAATGAACCAGGACAAATACTGGTTGAAACTGACCCACACGCTAGGGGGCGCACTAATCCATTGCGAAAAGACGAAGTGAACACACTGCACAGGTACATGGGTAAATACGGTACAATTGAGGCTCTTTAAGAGAGAGGGGTATAAGGGATCACCATTATAGAAGTGGGATCCTTGTGTGAAAGAAAAAAAACCTGGCGTCAAATTACTTATGCCTGACCTTTTTCCTCATATGTAAAGTTTCATTAGTGTTTTCTCTTTTAAAATATACCAAATAAAGGAATGTCCACAATCTCTAAGAATCCAAACACATAAACCACCACACACACACACACACACACACACACACACCTTATTTTAATCTAAAAAACTCACACTATTCATGGCTTTTTTTTTTCTTTAAATAAACTTTTTCAAGAGATGTAAATGATCAGAATTACACCCAACTGGGGCAAATTAGAGAAAGCCTACGGGGAAGTCCTACTGCATTTCAGCCTTAGAGCCCTGAGCTCAGGCACCTTCTGAGGGGAACAGAACAGGGAGAATTTCTAGATCCCTGCGGACGTCTGTATAGGCAGACACCTCCATCCCCATCGCCACGCCCACCCCGCCTCTTTTAATAGTCCCAGTGGGTCGCAGGACACAAGACTTGTTAGGGAAAATTCAACTCCTTGCTGCCAAAACATGGCCCACAGGGAATTCATTAACACTAGGGGTTTCTAGATGTCTGGATCTCAAGTAAATATTCTAAAACAATTTGGGGATTAGACATAAGGTTGCTTTTATTTTGCCACATTAGGACATCGACAAACATGCAGACAAAATGCCCACCACCATCTGCTATCACCAGGGTTCCATAAATTAAAAAATACCTTTCGATACCACAAAAAGTGAAAGAAAATACTCTTAAATTTTGCTTTAAAAATCCTGTGTATGCTCTCCTTTATATATGTTAGTATATGTTTATATGTAAAAATAATTTTTAAGTTATCTTAAGAAGGAATTACGAGAAATTCTTTTGGATTGAACGGTTAGCCTTAAAGAACACTTCACTCTGCTGTTGCAGTCTTTCCTCATCCAGCGTGGTCTGTGGAAACCTTCCTGAACCAGCACAGAACTTGTGCTGCCGATTGGGCCCCTCTGATCTGCAAAACACCAGCCCCGTTTCTGTCTTTCCTCAGCCTGACCCCAGCCCTTCTCTAGCAGCCCCTGGATGCCATGCCCACAGAGGACAGCCTCGGCCACTGTCAGACCATCTAGGGGACAACTGAGACCAAGTACTCGGAGAGAATCTCAGGATGGTTTGAAAGAAGTGCTCAGAAAATGTTTGCAAAGACAAGTCCATCACTTCGTATCTTCTAGGAGCACATTTCCAGTGCCTGAGTGTTGACGGTGGACAAGGAGGCCCTGCCCGGCAGTGCCCTGGCGCTAGAGCCACATCCACACCCACAAGAACCTCTTCCTGGGCTGAGGTGAGGCTGTACTCAGGATGAGGAAGAGGTTCAGTCTCCTTACCGTTTTCATTACAACAGAGCTTTAAGGGGAGCTAAGGGCACACTCTCAAAGAGAAACACCAAAGTAATATAACCTAGAATCAGGAATGCTGGGGGGGTTGTTACAAAGCCTATAAGGCCTGCAAGCTTCAAGAAGGCCTGTGCTGTGCCCTGGGTTGACACAGTCAGCGAGGTCAGGTTTACCGAAAGTACTACAGGACTACTCAAAAGCCCCAGGGACTACAGAAGAGGATTCTGGGAGCACTCGCTCATTCAACAGACATTTTCTTTGTGCGAGGCATAGTCTTAGGAGATTGATGAAAGGATGGTCACTGCTTGGGGCAGGTGCTGTATTATGACTGGTGATAACTGGAAGCAAAGACTTCTCGGCTTTCCTTGTGAGCATATCTTTCTCCATTAAGGACGATTTTCTCAAGGTGAAAATGTCAGCAGAAATGCCTCTAAGTGGAACTGAGACCCAGTATTGGGAGCAAGTATAAAACAGCCCTGTGGCTCTTAAAACAAACAATTCTAGAAGACTTCTTCTGGGTCATCATCTGTGAGGTTAGAGACCCAGACTCTAGAGCCTGTCAAGGGTCTGGGAGAAATCACGGGGAGCAGAAGTGCCTACAGGCAGAGACAGGCAAATGCTGCCCTGATTTCTTAAAATGAGAAAGAATGGGCCCTGGAGACTTTACATTGGTACGTCTGATGCTGATTCAGGACTAGTAATATGCACTTAGCGGAGACAGAGGTGATAACTCAAAATTAGCCACTAGCATGGATAAGCATACAAAGCTAGTCCTATTTTCTCACTTCTTACTGTTTTACTATGGATGTGTGGCAGATGGGATATAGTTTGCAAGGAAGTTTTAAATGTTTCCTGTAACTGTCTGAGGGTCTCATTGTCAGAAAACTTAATCTAATTATATTTGGGGAAAGTCAATGAAATTTCTAAGATTTCAAAGTCATTTTGCAATTAAAACTTGGTCTTATTAAGGATGTCTTTCTCTATTTGCTCCCCATCCCCTGGGGTGAATCATAAGCTCTGGGTTTATGCAAATGTCTGTGTTGAATGAGGAAAGGTATTTACTTCTAGGACCTAACATAGCCTGGTCTGGATTCCCTTGAAATGTAGAATAGACTTAAGATAATTAAAGGACAGTTGCCTCTATGTCCACATCTGCTAAGTCTCTGGTTTGGTCCTTCTACTGTCTTCTATTGGGCTGTCTCTGCCATTCTCTTCTCTGGTGTCCTGTCTACACATGTAAGATGACTTCACCCTTCAATGCTTTCTCCCCTAAATTCCCACTTTACTTGGCATACTGGGGGAGTTCAGTTGCTTGCTCAGTCTCGCTCCTTGGGGAGCCCACACTATCCTCTTCCCATGCCCCTGGTGCACACAGCCTGTCTGCAAAAGCAGCTTCCTTCCAGAGCCCCAGCTGGGCAGCAGGTCCCTGGTTCCTCTACTCTTGGATCCCTAAAGGTGGTGTTCAGTCATCTCCGCCCTCTTCTTGCCTTGACCTGTGGCTGTTGTCAGGAGAGTCTAATTCTCTTCACTTTCCCCTTCCCAGCTTAGAGTATCTGTATGTGCACCCACACAAGGGGGAAGAGGAAAGCGGTAGGAGAACGGGGACTAACTCTGTCTGGTCTCAAGGCATTCTGAATATTTTCCTCTGTCCTTTGACTTTTTGATCCATAAACAATTTCACTTTTGTTCCAAAACCCCCTTGAGGTTTTGGAGAGCTCAAGTTGACTGGCTGAATGCAAAGTGGTCACCAGCAGAAAGAAAGGGCAGCAAAAGCAAATTTGTTTAAAACTCACGGTAACTTCCTATCTGGAAAAGACTTACATTAGAAAATCTGAAAAATACACAAAGGTAGACTCATTCACCGTTTCAATACTAGATATTCTACACATGCTAGATTGGGGGATTAGAGAAATGGTGTAAATATCAAACACCTCCATTCCATTTAGGCAAAGACTCACCACATGAGCTGTGGAGTCCAGTGGTTTATAGCTGACTGAAAAACTTGCTAGTAGGTTCTTGAATTATAGATCAATTTCTCCCTGGGAGGGGATCGTTAATGCTGTGCAGCACAGTTTTGTACTGTACTGCATTCTGTTCAACAACTCTGTTAATGATATTGCTGAGAACAGAAGATGTGATTACTGAATCTGTAGTTGGTTCATGGCTAGGAAAGACAAACTGGCCACAATAATGGGCTGAGACTAACTTAATGAAACTCAACTCAATAATAATTAGGTCTTGCAGTTATATTTAATATAATGTCATATTTATATTTAATATTATATTATATTTAATATCATATTATATTTAATAATGTCACAGCTACAAGATAGAGGTGGCCCAGCAAAACAGTAAAGGGACACCAAATTCATATCCTGGAAGACTGAGCCATAATAGTAATATGTTCCAAGAGGGAGACATGACAGTTGGGAAATCTAGTGGATTTGGACTGTGTTAACAGAAGATCTGTGTTAATAGTGTTCAGAGAAGTGTCCATCTCATTGTAGTTTATCCTAGAAAACTACATGTGTCTTCAATCCAACCTCCAAGTATTATAGTTCCTCCTCAAAAGCAAACCATAGCACTTCACTGTCTTCAAAACAAAGCTCAAACTCTTTCCCAGTATACCATCCCCTTCATGATCTGCTTCAACTCTCCAGCCTCCTTTACCATTGGTCTCCTACCTGCTGTGCCATTCCAAACCAGACGCAACTCTTTCCACATGCATTTTTGTGCCTTTGTTACTCTGTCCAGGTCTTTCTTGTCTAAATTCTCACCTCTGCTACGAGGTGTGGGAAAGTGTGGATAGGAAGGGATGCTGACTGTTGGCCCAAAAGTTTGGGGTGGTAGAAAGGTGCAGGCAACAGATTTCTGTGGATTCAGGAGCTAGACAGAATGAGGACCCAGATGAAGTATGAGACAAAGACAAGAGTTATGCAAAATTGGGGAATCTCAATGCTGGGTGATGCCAAAGGGAGACATCAAAACTATGGTAAAGAGACAAGAATCTGAAGAGAGAGACATATGTGGGAAGAAAGGGGACCACCTACCGGGAATGCCTGCTACCTTTGCTATCATAATTATCTCCCCAAACCTTTTTGGTCTTTATCTTTTTCATCTCTCCTGACTCCTAGACAGAGCTGACCACTCTCTTCTCTCAGTGGCAGCTCTGTACTTTAAATATTTCCCTATTAGATCCCATATGGCCCAGATTTTCAATTATTTGTTTACATTTCCAATTCTCATATTGGACTGAACACATGCTTGATGATGGGGCTGTGATTTATCTATGCAATCGTAGGGTCTAGCCCATAGTACCACATCCATACCACAGCATCTGGCACAGCACACAAACGCTACTCACACATACATTTATATTTATATATACACACACATGTATACAAATATGTACAGGTGTTTAATGAATGGTGGGTCTATCTTGTTAACTCTTGTTTGAAAACCATACTTCTCAAGGTATTGTGCCAATATTAGCACATAAGAACCACTACACCTTTAACTCATTGTAAAAGAATCAACTTAAACATTATTTAAAAAAAAAAAACACTGAGTAGAAAATGCTTTTCAACCCATGTTCTCAGTGAGTCATATCTCCTAAAAGGCATTTAGATCATATGGTGTCATTATGTATACTTATGACTACTTAGTACCCATTTCAGTTGTAAGTCTTCTACTGAGAAGGAAATAAAGTACTCGATCTTAACACAAAAACACTTCCACTGTTCTTCAGTCTTGAATATGTGAGTGGGCTGAATCCCTACCACAGAAACGTGTTATTTTATTATTGCTCTCACATTTGCCTTTTCCATATTTACATATATGCTTAATTTGGTGGAATAAATGTTGAAAAGTGTTATATCTTACTTAGACACAGAGAGGTTCATGGGCCACCACTCAGGTCAATTACTTTTTTTTTAAGTTTATTTTTGAGAGTGAGAGAATGTATGAGCAAGCAGGAGTGGAGAGAGGTAGAGGCAGGGAGAGAGAGAGAAACCCAAGCAGGCTCTGTGCTATCAGTGTGAGCCTGACACAGGGCTCGAACCCAGGTACCATGAGATCGTGACCTGAGCTGAAATCAAGAGTCAGATGCTTAACTGACTGAGGCACCCAGGTGCCCCTTGTCAATTATTTCTTATCTGCTTTTCAGAGCATGGAGTCTGAACTACAACATTATAAATGTTCCTTCTACTCTTAAGTTGGTCATTCATTTATTCTACAAATATCAGTTGGATACCCACTATGTATTAGGTGCTATTTGAGGTGCCTGGGAATACATCAAGTAACAGAACTGACAACATTCGACCCTTAGGGCTTTATATTCTAGCAGGGAGAAGAGGAAAAAAAAAAAACCAAACACAAATAATTAAATAAATATACATTGTTATACCAAATAGTGACAAATGCTATAAAGAAAAATAAGTGGGGTAAGGAGGATAGAGAATGACAGTGATTACTATTTTAGATAGCCTGTCTAGACAAGATCTCAAAGGGTAGGTAATATTTAAGCAGAGAACTGAATGAAGAGAGGGAGGGAGGGAGGAGTGCTAATTTCTGGGATTAGAGCATTCCAGGTGGAAGAAACAGCAAGTGCAAAAGCCCTGAGGTAGGAATGCTTGGAGTGCTTGAGGAAAGGACAGACCATATCACTGTTAGCATGGTAAATGGGGAGATAAGAACTGAGGTTGGAGAAGTTGCCAGAGGCCAGATCTTATAGAGTCAGAGTGGAATTTCAGGCTTTATTCTGAGTGTGATATGGGAAGTCATTGGAGGTTTGAGCAGCCTATGACATGATGTGATTTGAATTTTAAAAGGGTCCTTCTAGCTGCTGAGAAAGGGACAGTGGTATAAAGCCAGATGGTGGTAGATGGTGAGAAATATGGCAGGACTGATGTATCCAATATACATTAACTTTTTTCTTCATTTTGTTGTAGAGAGAAGCTATTGTTCAGCCAATCTACCCTCCCAAGTCTCTACCCTCTGAGAGGACTGTCTTATGAGCAGCCCCATGATGACAGCAAGTCCTCTATTGGGGTCAGCAAAGAAGGCAGATCTGTCTGTCTTCTCCTCCTTTGCACTCTGGTCTGGGATTTCCTCAAAGGCTGACACTTGTCTTGTATTGGCTTGAATCAATGAAAGTCTTTATCAGTTCCAGAGCTTTTCTATTAACAGAATTTTCCTAAACTGCCTGACATTTTCCTTCCTAGGAACTCAGTTTATTAAACCAAATCCAAGGTGAGAGAGTGTCAGATCTGCTGATTCACTGCACTGTGAAAGAAGAGGGGCAGAAAGACCATGTCTGTGGGCCTTGGGGTCTTGTCCTCTACCTGATCTTTCACACAGGACTAACTTTATGATATCTGAATAAGGTCCATCTGTTATAAGGTTAGAGTGCTGTCCCACACAAGGCAGTATGCACCTTGGGCCACTGACCAATGCTGGGGGTGGGTGGGAGGGAGGGGAGCTCTGTCGAAACTGTTTACAATGTCATCTACAATTTGCAAAGTGGCCAATTCCACTTCCTGTAATGGTCACATAAACTCCTGTCAGAATGATCCTCCTGAAGATGACAACTATAAACTCTAGAGAAAATAAAAAACAGCAACTACCTGAAGGCCCTGCAGAACAATAAAAAAAAAGACACATTCTGGGGAGTGTCAGGAGAAACCATCTGCCATAGGCCTTGGGGGTCCCTGCATGTTCTTTCTGGGTACGCCCAGGATGGCAGGCCCTGCCTGCTTATAACCCTGGGCCATTACTCAGAAGTGAATTTGCAGTGAGCAAATGAGGGATTATACAAGGTCTCCCTGAGACAAAGAATAGGCTTCTTCACTGCATAACATCAAAGAGTTCGAGTCCCCAAACTCAGTGTTCCTGTCCTGTAATGGAACCCACTGTGCAATACAGGCAACCATCTGGGCCCATGGGGCCATCAGTGTGGGGCTTGGGGGCAAGGGGAATCAATGCCAGCACGTGGAGACCCATAATGCTTGCTGTGCCAGCAGTAAATAAAGCCCTTCTTTCTGACCCACGAAATAGTGACTGGTTTATTTATTGGCTGGTGGGTACGATAAACTAAAATCTCAGACCTGGACAGAACTTGAAAGAAGGGAATGGCACCGGATCGACCTCCCATTTCCATGAACTCTGGCCTGACAGCAGGTTTCAGTCCATGTCCCGTGGGATGGTGAAGACTCTGATAGCAAGCTTGCAGTCTTTCTGATTTAAAGAATCAGAGGGCAAAGTTTGGACAACCACGCCCACTGGAGAGTGAGGGGAAGTCACAGAAATGAGAGCCAGAGGGAGGAACTATAAATTCTGTCTATTAATTCTACCCAAATGTCTGGCTGACCTCGGCACCATGCACTTGCAAGGCAGACTCCAGATGGCCCAGGAGAGACTACAATTTCAGAAATGAGATGGCAGCTGCTGCCCAGGAGACAGAGTTTGCACTCGGAATTCAATTATGTTAAGCGCCTGCCGTAAAACAACTCTTTAGAGAAACAGAATAGCATCCGGAATCTGTAGAACACTTACAATGTCCAGAATATAATCCAAAGTTACTTGATATACAAAGAAACAGGAAAATAAGACCCATTCTCAAGATTTTAAAAGACAAACAAAAAACCCAACAGAGAATGACCCTAAGAGGACCTAGACGTTGGAATTAGCAGGCAAGGATTTGGAAGCAGCAATTATATTTCTGCTCAAGGGTGAAAAGGAAAACATGCTCATCATGAATAAAAAGGAAATTTCAGCTCACAAATAGAAGCTATGCATATCTTTAAAAGATGCAAATTCCAGAATTAAGTAATATCATTTGTGGGATAATAATCACTAGATGAGATTAACATGAGACCAAGGAAAAATAAATTTGGAGCTCCATAAAAAGAAGTTGCCCAGTTAAAATAAAAGAAAAAAAAAACACAGATTTTAAAAAATGATCAAACTCTCAAGGACTTAGGGGAGAATATTTAAAGGTCTAACATACATGTTATAGAATGTGAGAGAATGCACTTTAAAAAGTAATTACTGGAAATTTCCCACATTTGGTGAAGACATTAATTTACAGATTCAAGAAGGTCAGCAAACTCTAAACAGGACAAAGAAAACCATTCCCAGGCACATTATACTCAAAGAGATAAAAAGCAAATATGTAGAAAAACACTTGACCAGAGCCACATAATATATTATCAGCAGAGTAACGATGACTCAAGTCATCTAATTTATCAATACCAACTGTAGAGGCTGAGGACCAGTGGAATAACCTCTTCAAATTACTGAGAAAAAAATTCGATTCAGAATTCTAGATCCTGAAGAAACAGACAGAATAAAAACATTTTCAGATAAAGGAAACCTTATCCCCACCAGATCTTTAGTTTAAGAAATGGTAAAGGAATGGGGCGCCTGTGGTTCAGTTGGTTAAGCATCCGACTTTGGTTCAGGTCATGATCTCACGGTTCCTGGGTTTGAGCCCCGTGTCGGGCTTTGTACTGACAGCCAGCTCAGAGCCTGGAGCCTGCTTCGGATTCTGTGTCTCCCTCTCTCTCTGACCCTACCCCACTCATGCTGTCTCTCTCTCTCTCTCAGAAATAAATAAAAAACATTAAAAAAATTTTTTTTAAAATGCTAAAGGAGTATTACATTTGCAAAGTTTCTACATTATTTAGAGTTAATATTTGAACACTACAAGTATAAACTTAAAGAAGGAATGTATACTATGCTCCCTAGAGAAACCACTTAAAGATAATGTAAAGTTGTGTAACTAAAAAGACATTAAATAAACTAAAATGCATTTCTTTAAAAAAAAACAATTTTAAAATGCCAAAATAAGACAGTAAGAAAGAACAAAAGATCAAAAAGCAAAAGGACAAACAGAAAACATATTCCAAACATAAACCAAATGTTATCAACAATTATTATTAAATGTTAATAAACTAAACACTCTAATAGGCAGGATTTGTTAGAATGAAGAAACAAAATCCAAATATATGCTGTCTTTAAGAGATGCATTCTCTATATAAAGGTATGTTGGAAGTAAACGGATGGAAAAAGTTACACAATGCCAGTAGTAAGAAGAAGGCTAGGGTGGCTATATTAAGGTATATTAACAGAAGGTAAAGTAGACATGAAGACAAACAGTGGTATCAGAAATAAAGTGACACATTTTATAATGATAAAAAGGTTAATTCATCAGGAAGACATAACAGTCATAAATACATACATCCTAATAGGCCTTCAAAATGCACAAAACAATTGAAAATGAAAGAGAAATAAGCCATTCCACTTTCAGCAACTGATAGAACTAGACCAAAAAGTAGGAGTTACAAATACCTAGTCTACACTGAAGGCCCCCAGTTACAAAGCCCAGCCTGTACAACTATTCATGACAGGGTTCTGGGGACACCTTTGGAATTTCACATATGGACATAAGTGTCCAGAATAAGCTAGACATGTCCACTGAGGCACCAACTGTGCCTTTAGTCCTATTTCATGGAAAACGTCACACTCGTGATCTTGCTGAAGCAGCACTGAGAATGTCAACATCACGAGAATCCCACTTGCTGCTATTTCCACCCTAGTGCACTGCAAGCTTGCTGGGGCAAGAATGGGCATCTCCCTACTGGCACGGAGATGTCTATATTCCTGCCAGCACTCTCTGACATACGGTGTCAAGGACTCTGCCTGCACAGAGACAATGGCCATAAGCTGGACCTATCTGATGCTTTCTCACAGACCTTTTTAGCTAGGAGATACTGAGAAAATGAGATTGTTAGTAGGTAGTACTGGAGCTGAAAAGATGTATAGGAATGTCACGGCAAGGAGAGTTAGGAGTTATGAATAGGGAGATCCAATCTGCTAGGTGAAAAAAAAAAAAAAAAAAAACAGGAAAGAAGAAATAAAGTCAGAGGTACAGAAGTAGAGAGCAGACACCCAGACAGTAGCTAAGTCTGACTGGTGGCGAAGCCCCCACCATTAGAGGATGATGCACCAACTCCTGCTTCTGAAATCTCCAGGGCTGCCTGGTATCCATCCTGGGGGACAACTGACTGTTCTATGGTTATTTTCCTTGGAGTCCTAGGAAACTTGTCATTCATGGTCCATTATGTAATGGGTATCCAAACAGTAAACCTCATCTTACTTGAGGCAGAGCAAGGGGGCCTTTGTTTTGTGCAATTAAAAAACCTAATTAGGTCAAAGTTATTAATAAAATTCAGGCTCTGCTCAATGCTTACCAACTCTAGGAGTTGATATTATAGTTTTAATTTGGTGAAGACATTAATTTACAGATTCAAGAAGGTCAGCAAACTCCAAGCAAGAGAAATACAAAGAGAATCATCCCTAGGCATATTATAATCAACCTGCTAAAAACTAGAGATACAAAATTGAATGCAGCCAAAGACACAGGACACATCTTAGGCTTTGATGTGATGCTGAAGCCTTTACATTCCTTCATGTAGAAACAGCACTATTTTAAAAAATAAAATTTGCATTTCTTAATATATAAAATTTATTTTTTAACATGGAACAAGTATTCACAAGAAACCAAGAGAACTTATTTTCTTTATTTAATTTCCAAATCTTTCTAAAATGCATTAAATAATAGTACCCATTTCTTCTTCATCTATGAGTCACGTTTATTTTGAAAGAGACTTGTAAGAGACATATGTTTCTCAATAAAGTCTAACAATAAAAATAGTGGCATGTACACTGCAGTTTATAAATAAGAATGAGCACAGACTAGAACTAGATCCATAACTTGCTATAGAGTAATTACTGAGGTGCAGAAAAATGTAAAAGCTCCAGCACCAGAGGCAGACAAAGCTGGGTTTGGGTCTTAGCTTTTCCATGTATCTATCTACAAGATATCAGAATAGCTCCACTGAGCCTCAGTTTCCTCATCCGTAAAACTGCAACAATAGTAGCATCTACCTCATACGGTTTCCTGAGGATTAAATGAAACAATATGTATAGAGTGCTTCACATCACATCTGTCACAGAATGAATCTTCAATGAATGAAAACGGTCGTGCCTCGCACTGTTTGGGCTTACCCAGCAAATGAAGCTCAGTGCTATGAAGTTAGGGATTGCACCCTCATAAACCCGTCTCGGAGGAGGAAGGGGAGGGGAGAAACACTGAGAAGGAAGTGTTTGAAGAAGGTCTAAGTAGGATTGCAGGGGAGTTAGTAAGAAGATAAGCTCTCTGGCTATCACTCTCAAGGATAGGATTTCAGAAGAGCCTGGGGTAAGGCTCTCAGGGGAGGGACTACACTTGCCTTTATATCCCTTGTGCATGGTAGAGGTCCTGGCCCAATAAATGTCAGTTGAATGAATGAACAATATTGTGATGGAAAACCATGACAAAATGGCTGAGGCTGTGAGGGTCTGGGACAAAGTCCCCCAACTAGCAAAGCCGCAGGAAATGGGAGTGGCCTTGGGCAGCTGGCTCTCCCTTGGTGCCAGTGGGAGAATTCTGCCAGCCAGGTAAGTGTATGGCATCAAGTTATCGTCCTTGGCACAATAGGTGCTCAATAATATCTACTGATTGATGAATATATAAATAAATAAGGCATCCTCTGAAAAACCAGTTGACCAAAATCACTAAAATGTCCTTGATTCGTGGGAAACAGATTTGGGCAACATTTGTGGATGTTATAGATGGATAGGAATTATAGAACAGAGTTTTAAATGGAATCGCTTTGTACTTCTCTATATTGTTTCCTAATTAAAGTGCTTTGCTCTATAGATCACTTTAGAAAATATGGCTTGGCCTACCGAAGGCTTGAGAACCAAACTGTTGCCAAGGACAGCATGAACTTGAATCATTTAAATGAAAATACTGGTCTCTCCATTCAGCTCAAAAAGATGCTGACAGAGCAGCATCTATATTTTGGTTTTTATTTCCCTAATAATTCTGACTCCCATTTCTGACAAGACCCTGAAAGCATACCTGATTCTTCACATACTGTCATAAAACATATGTGTTATCCTGAGAACAAATGTTTAAAAATGCAAAAGAAATTCTTCCAGTTTTTGACAGTTATTCTATATGAGGTTCCTTGGCCTTAAGAAGTAGAAATAACGCTATGTGAAAGAATTAAAAAGAAAATGTTCTACGTGTTTGAAAGGCTGTAAAAATCATGAGAACTTTGTTTATAGTACCTGATACAAAGCCATTTCCATAATGATTCTCTTTTTGGTTGTTCTAAAAGCAGCACGAGGTCTGAAAAAGGCAGCCTTGGAGTAGAAATGCAAATTCCTATTATTACAAAAGTATGGAATGATTGTTTGGGACCAAGAAAGTCAAGGTCTGCCTAGGCTATTAAAACAAGAACCAATATGGGATTGCCACATGCAATGTTCCTAATGCACTTCTCTGGGTTTTTCACAATAAGCCATTACCATGGCAACTTAACCTCCAACCACACAAAAGAAACACCTCAAATTTTTTCTCCAGAATGACACAAATCTCACATAGGATCAAGGGATTTGTTTTAAAAATACTTCTCTAATGCTATTTTTAATGGCTGAAAGGTAGATTTAGGAAGGGGGTAGTCAGTGGAGGTAGAATAAAGATGAACCAAATACATGAATGATTGTTACACATTTCTGCAACTTTAAATGGCTTGAAGTTCTACTGTGATGATGTAAATAAATACCTTATCTGTGTACACTGGTTGAAGGAGTGTAGTGAACGAGTTATTTTCACCCCCAAATACCAATGGAAGACAAGTGTTACAGTTTTATGCTGTTTTGAAAGGCACTCCCAACCCACATCGGTCTTTGTCCTTAATATCTGCCGTTTTACTTAAAGAATCTTCCTGGCAACCAGTCACTTACATGCATACAGCAACTCATTTCCTATGTGCGTCCCAAACCATGAAAAATTAAGAAGGATTCAGGAGTCAAACAGTGGAGGTGAAGCCAGCCAGATAGCCCAGGGACCTGTTGACCAGGGCACAAGAGGCAGCCAGTAAGAAAACACAGCTTAGTTAACACAGATTCACCCTCTTGGAAAAACAACAGAAACTATGGGCTTCCTCTTGGCACATCACAGCATCATCTTTTAATAAAAGGAGAGCGGATATGTCATAATCCGAGCAGCTTCCGCTATAGTGTAATGTCTCCCTCAAATAGGTCAGGCCCGAAGTGAGCTAAGACAGCAGGCTCAGTAAGTGAGATACTCGAGACCTTGGAAGCCCTTTGAGTCATCCAGTAATTCCTCTGTTCCTGAATGTCATGTTTCTGGCGGAAATGTTCTTGGAGACCTGTGATTTTGCTAAATACTAAAGTGCTCTACAGAAGTGGGTGAGAATGTTTGTGTGAATCTTTATTTTATGTGTGTGTGTGTGTGTGTGTGTGTGTGTGTGTGTGTATTTTAAGAGAGAGGGAGACCACTTGTGCATGTGGGGAGAAGCAGTGAGAGAGGGAGAGAGAGAGAGAATCTCTACCGAGCTCCAAGCTCAGTGCCGAGCCCAACTCAGGGCTTGATCCTATGACCCTGAGCCAAAATTAAGAGTGGGACACTCAATTGACTGAGCCACCCAGGTGCCCCTGTGTGAAGCTATAAAAATCATTCTGTAGTCCTAAGTATTTCAGTGTCCTGCCTGACTATACATATTTGGAGTTCAGTCACATCAAACCTTCATTTAACATACTCTAATTCAACAAAAGGCACTGAGTCAGAGAAGTGAAAGGAGCAGAAATAACTCAAGCTGTTCTGCTGATGACTTCCTTCATCCAAGGACTGTTCTGGGATGATAGAAGTCTGGTGTTCCCTCAGTGGGACCTGTTCCGTGGCTGACACAGAGTAAGCCCTTCCTTTGGCTTCAGGGATCCTCAAGTTCACAGCCCTTACACAAAGGCTGACTTCTTCACCTGGTGTGCAATAGTACCAGAGGGAAAAGTAGGCTGGGTGATGGTACAGTGGCCTCCAACGTACCACTGAGGAAACCAACGTACCACATAGGAAAATGTTCCTAAAGGATCTTCAAGGATGATTTTGACTACACCTGGCTTTCTCCTTACCTGCTAACTTTGAAACATAATTGACATGTAAGATGCAGGTACCTCCACTATTTTTAATTTTAGGATATATCAAAAGGCCTTGACTTTCTAGAACCAGCCTTCATGGTCTCTTTAAAATATTGTTTTCACTACCTGAAATTTAAAACAAAATTCAAAAAATATCCAGCTTATAAATAGAGGCTCAAAAGTTTATTTGCAAGCTGGCTGTTTGGAACTCAGAATGCATTTTGGTATAAAAACAAACGTTATAAATGGTGCAAAAAGTATGTGGGTTCCCAGAATAGCCTACATGCATCTTTGTTCTGAAACTTATATGTTTGCAAAGGAAGAGTAGAAGGAAAGGGTAAAAAGGGTATAGATAAGTGTAGTAAGGAAGATAAGAGCAGGAAGGACAGAGGGACAAGTGAGAGCTCCTTCCTACCTACTTCCTGGGGCTCACCCCTCCGCCCTGCCTCCCTGCATGCGGCCTATCAAGCCGGTCGCTGCACACAGTCATGCTGGGTGGCCTCTCACCTTCTAGATCTTCTCCACGATCTCTCAAATGTTCTCCATGGAAAATGGCAAAACATTGTGGGTTGTGTGCAGGTGACAATACCTAGAATCCTGTACGGACCCTCACCACATAATCGATCTCAAGAAAAGCACCCTCAAGTAAAACACATTTTGGGGAAGAGGATAGTATTTCCTGACCTCTTTCAGTGCATTAAAGCACATAGCAATTGCTTGCACCATCCATCCATTCACCCGTCCAACCACTTATTCAATAAATCTGTAGTGTTTAGGATCATGGTAGATTTTGAGAATACCTTTTGGAATTTCAGATAGTACATATTTATAATATGATATTTAAATCTTTAAGGAGTTAATCTTAAGCATAATTGCCACTCTAACTCTGTATGTAAAGCCAGGTGCATAATAAAGCAGAGACACAGCAGAGAAGCCTGCAGTTTACAGAGTGTGGCTCCCTAGCCTCCTCTGTGCACAGTGCTGTCTGACGGCCTGGAGAATCCTCAGAGTATGTGGAGAGGACATATGCTGTCTCTGAACACACTTTTCATCATCTAGAATAGACCCAGCTTTGCTACTGCCCTGAGTGATTATGCTGGTCATGTGTACGTACAAGAGGCTCATGGAGTTGGGGAGAGCCTTTACAATCAACATTATGACTACTTCATCAAGGAGCGCCTGGGGTGGCTCAGTTGGTTGAGCATCTGGCTTCGGCTCAGGTCACGATCTTACAATCGTGAGTTTGAGCCCTGCATTGGGCTCTGGGCTGACAGCTAAGTCTGGAGCCTGCTTTGGAGTCTATGCTTCCCTCTACTGCCCTTCCCCCACTCACGTGTTTTCTCTCTCAAAAACAAACATTAAAACAAACACTTGGTACTATGCATTTAACTTTCCTTTCTACCCTTTCATGGCTTGTTCATTTCTTTTTTAGCACTGAATAATATTCCATTATCTGAATTAAAGTAGCTCTTAAAAAAAAGCTACTTAAAAAAACAAAAACTACTTCATCAAAAGAGACTGTATACTTATTTGGAAATCTACAATATATGGTACTAACAGTAAAGCCATGTTTCTAAGCTTTGTGTTTCCTTCCACTAGATAAGCACTTGATTACCAGGGTATTTGGAACAATTTGAAAAAAAGAGATTGTAAGAGAATACGCAATAGGAAATGTTGATGAGTAGGACATTTAGTTTTCCTTTCACTAGCCTCTGTCTAAGAAATAATCACATAGGCATAAGTCGGTGCTGTTTGACAGGGTGCATTTTTCTCAGAGCTCTCAAGTTGTGCTAAGTGAGGTTGGATGCTGTTCACCGGTAGTTCTGACCACTGCATTCCACACACTGTTTAGATGGTAAGATTGTTCTTTGCTGCCCTTTTAAATTTAGGCGTGGTCACGTGACTTACGAGGCCAAATGATGTGTGAGCAGAGGTGACAGGCATCACTTTCGGGCAGCAGCTCTAAGAGCCAGTGTGCTGGTTGCCACACTCTATAAGTTTGCTGTAGCAACGGACAAGGTCTTAGAGGTGGCTGCTTGTTAGTTTAGGGCCTCCGAGTCAGGAGTCCTGGAGTGAACCCCCAGCTGACCCATGAAGAGATGCAACATGAGCAAGAAAATACACCTTGTGCTTGAAACTGCTGAGACTCGGGGCTGTTTGTTCCTGTAGTGTAACCTGGACTCTAGGTTCTAACAGACAAGATGTGTGCCAGGAGGCTTCTGTCTCACTGCCAGGCTGACTGTGTAGAAATCATTGGAAAGGTTCCTCCTGTATATTTCCAAATTGCTGTGTTGCTCCCGTGTAATTTACCTTTTAATTTCAAAGCTCTTGACTGTCCTCTGACCTCTGAAAAAGAAATATAGCTTCATCTCTTGTTGCTGCTGTTGATTTTGTATTTGTTTTTGAAGTAGTGGCAAGGTGCCAAGGAAGCGGAAGCTCTAGATGGGTGATTACAGGGTGAAAGTTGTTGGTTTACCGACTCTGCTCTTAACCATCTGTGCGACCCCTGAACAAAGCATTGATGTTTTGGAACCTTGCTTTCTCCCAAGTAGCTTAGGCAACTTGGATTAGACCCCAGACGGCAAAGTAGCATCCCGTGATGAATTGTACCCAGCTCTGAGATAGGTTTTGTTCAGTCCACATGCGGGAGGGGGTTCTCCTGCTCCCTCCCTTTTCATTAAACCGTGACCACATAAAAATCACTGTGCTGCTTGCTTGCTTGCTCACATGCATTCATTCAATAACTATTTCCTGGGAGCTTGCAGTGTGCCATTCATGCTTCTAAGCACGTGGTTAACAGTCCTACACAAGACAGGGTGAAAATCCACACCATCTTGGAGCTGACATTCTAGAGGATTCCCAGCTTCTCTTCAGTGGAAGATCCAGCAACATGAGGCCTATATTTCCACACAGCAAGGACTTTTGTGAAGCTGAGGAGCAGCTGTACCTCCAAACTGGGCACTGGATCCTGCTTCTGCAGGTTGAGGAAGGACCAGCCAGGTGCCCACTTCCCCTGTCTATGCCTGTGAGTTGGCTGTGTTTGGATGCTCAGACTGAGTGACCTCACAGAGTCCTTCATTTGCAACAGCCATGATTATAAAGTCTATGGCACGTGAAATGAAAACCGAGTATTTCCAAGCATCTGACAGAAAATCTACACCTTTATACTGTTATGAATTGTGTAAGTTTGGCTGCAAGTATATGTCAAAAAGAAATGGCCTCTGCCCTCTCTCCCTTGGAGCCCCACTATCTCTCGCTTGACTGACTCCTCGAGGAAGAAAGAAATGTACCCGGCACCCTCCACATCTCCATCTCCATCCTGCGCCCTGCCTCCATGTCACTGCTCTCCTGGCAGGCTTTTATTCTGGATGCAAATTAGCTTTGTAAATAACCAGGGCTGCGTATACCTTAGGTCTCTTAAATATTTAACTACCTGTCTAAAATTGTAATTCAGCAGCTGGGTAGACATTAGCATATCACTTTAACAAGATTCTGGAAAGTCCTGTTTGCTCTGCAACATTATTTACTAACTGCATTGTCGTTCTCCTTTGCAGTGAATCTAAGAAGACATGCGGGTGCGGAGTAATGGTTATGTGTTTCAGCTCCAGTGGGAATAGGCTTTGTGAAAAATATGTGGGCTGGTAGACACTAAAAAATTATTCGCAAGGTTATTATAAGTCATCTCTACTAAAGCCATTCTTTCCCCTCCTTCCTTTTCTTGTCCTTTTGCTCTTTCTTTCTTCCCTCTTCCTTAGACGGGATTGTAGATGAGTCATCTTTTTGAGTAATTTCCTTATTAAGTAGCAGGGTTAATGGTATCAAGATAAGACAGAGGTAAGACAGAACATCAGAGCTCTTACCACATGCATTAACAGAGAGATCTACACATATCTACGCCCACAATGCACACACATATATTCCATTACTCAAGTGAAAGACAATTAAAAGGTCATTTTTCTCTGTAAAAATTTTCATCTCAAAGCTGAGACAGAGTAAGGCAAATTTCCGCCAGAGCAAAATTTTATAACCAAATTATAAAAGCTTGAAAATAGCAAGACACAACGGAAACCCTGCCACAGTCTTAATTACACTGTCACCAGACACAATGTTAAAATGTACACATAAATGTTCCTTTTTAATCCTGTGAATTAGCCCTGGAGAGATGTCTAGAATTATTTTTCTAATGCCTGACATACCTATCCCACTTCAGAGCAGAATTATTATTCTAGGTTCCAGATCAAAGTAGGTTCTGTTCAGTCAAATTTCTAGAAATATCACCCTGAAGCTGAAAACCACCACCACATATTGATGAGAATAATAAAAATTTCAGCAACATTCATTGAGAACTTGTTAGGTTTTAGGCCCCGTGATAAGCAGATTACCTGCCTCATCTCACATAATCATCATGACTGCCCTCTGACGTGGTCCTTCTGCAACTGATTTTCCATTTGCCCCCCCAATCCAGTTTCTCTCCCATCTTCCTTTACCCAGCACTGCACCTTGGTGCTGACCTTTACGGATGTCATCTTCTGAGTTCCTACAGTGGGATAAGAGTGAAGTCTGGGTATTTATTCTCCCAGCTCTGTCTCTTTGGGGCCCTGTGTTGGCATCATTTTCCTATTACCCCAGCACTTGTCAGGGGCCCTCTCCCATGGTTACCACACTCCTGTCTGCTTCCGGTAACTGTTCCCCATTCTCCTATCTTCAGACAAGGATCTGCTTTGCTATTCCCAGGATGCTTTACTGTCCTTTGTCTAGTGCTCTTAATTCTACTGACACTCTTGTCATTAGTCTTAGTAAATGTTCTCAATTACTTTGAGTACCCCATCTAGTTTCTGGACTCTGAATAATGTACTATTGTTTCCCTTTTATAGATTGAAAAATCGAGGCTCTGACATGTTTTGTGACTTGTACAGCTAGTAAAGCTGTACAAGATTGTACAGCTAGTAAAGCTGTACAAGATTGTACAGCTAGTAAAGCTGTACAAGATTGTACAGCTTGTAAACACTAGAGTCAAGATTTAAACTGAGACCAGCCCAGGCTCTTACCCAATCCAGTGTCTGAGGTCTGGAACAGAATCCTCATTGTGGTGGTTTTCTGAAGTTTTCAAGAAAAAGATCTGGATGTCCAGCCCAAGAAGAGGAACTGGCTTTCCTTTAGCACTGTTGAGCTGGGTCATGGTTTTCTAAAGCTACTTGCTTTCGCTGTGCCTCGGTCTCCTCTATAAAATGGGGGGAAAGACTTGCTCTGCTTATTGTTCAGGATTCTTGTAATATTCAAAGTGAGATAATAGATATGAAAGCGCCTTAAGGTGATGTGAGTGCTATGTAAGTGTAAGTTATTTATCCTGAGATTATAGAATTTGTAACAGTATTAAAGTGTAGCTCTCTCTGGGGCACCTGGGTGGCTCAGTCAGTTAAGCATCTAACTTCAGCTCAAGTCATGATCTCACAGTTTGTAGGTTTGAGTCCCATGTTGGGCTCTGTGCTGACAGCTCAGAGCCTGGAGCCTGCTTCCAATTCTCTGCTTCCCTCTCTCTCTGGCCCTCCCCTGCTCACACTCTTTCTCTCAAAATATAATTAAAAATTTTTAAAAAGATGCAGATCTCTCCATATACTTGTGTGTGTGTGTGTGTGTGTGTGTGTATGTGTGTGTATACACATGTGGAATTTATGTCTTATTCATCTTGTAGGTTAAAACACCGTTGCTCTTCCAGGATAAACTTTTGTTAGGGTATCTACTATTATTTGTCCACAGTTCAAATTTGCAAATGTTCTAACTATTAGGATCCCATATTTATATGTAATCATTTTAAAGAGTAAGAAAATTTCATTCATATTGATAATTTTATGTGTAACAAGACATACCAATAACTTTAGGGAATATGATAATGTAGAGATGAAGGTGCATTTTATAAAATGGCTTTATCTTAAACAGGTAATGAGGAACTGTTTTTCTTACTTTGGGCCCATTTATATTACAGATACAAAATACGCATTCGTCACAGTTGAGATAAAAAATAAAAGGCCTCACAACAGAAAGAGAAATCAAGAAACTAATCCCATTCACAATTGCACAGAAAAACATAAAATACCTAGGAATAAACCTAACCAAAGATATAAGAGATCTGTATGATGAAAACTATAGAAAACTTACGAAGGAAATGGAAGAAGACACAAAGAAATGGAAAAACATTCCATGCTTATGGATTGGAAGAATAAATATTGTTAAAATGTCATTACTACCCAAAGAAAACTACACATTCAATGCAATGGCAATCAAAATTGTACCAGAAGAAAATTGCATTCTTCTCAAAACTAGAACAAACTATCCAAAAATTTGTATGGAACCACAAAAGACCCCAGAGTCAAAGTAATATTGAAGAAGAAAAACAAAACGGGAGGCAGCACCATCCTAGACTGTAGCCTCTACTACAAATCAGTCATCATCAAGACAATATGGGATTGGCACAAAAACAGACACATAGACCAATGGAATAGAATAGACAACTCAGAATTGGACCCACAAATGTACGGCCAACTAATCTTTGACCAAGCAGGAAAGAGTATTCAATGGAAAAAAGACAGCCTCTTTAACAGATGGTGCTGGGAGAACTGGACAGCAACATGCAGAAGAATGAAACTAGATCATTTTCTCACACCATACACAAAAATAAACTCAAAATGGATAAAGGACCTGAATGTGAGACAGGAAACCATCAAAACCCTAGAGGAGAAAGCAGTAAACAACCTCCTTGACCTCAATCGCAGCAATTTCTTACTTGACACATCCCCAAAGGCAAGGGAATCAAGAGAAAAAAAATGAACTACTGGGACCTCATCAAGATAAAAAGCTTCTGCATGGCAAAGGAAACAATCAATAAAATAGGCAACTGACGGAATGGGAAAGATAGTTGCAAATGACATATCAGATAAAGGCCTAATATCCAAAATCTATAAGGAACTCACTAAACTCCACACCCGAAAAACAAATAATCCAGTGATGAAATGGGCAGAAGACATGAACAGACACTTCTCCAAAGAGGACATCCAGATGGCCAACAGACACATGTAATGATGCTCAGTGTCCCTCATCATCAGGGAAATACAAATCAAAACCACACCGAGATGCCACCTCACCCTGGTCAGAGTGGCTAAAATGAACAAATCAGGAAACTACAGATGCTCGCAAGGATATGGAGAAACGGGCACCCTCCTACACTGTTGGTGGGAATGTTAACTGGTGCAGCCCCTCTGGAAAACAATATGGAGGTTCCTCAAAAAATTAGCAACAGAACTCCCCTATGACCCAGCAATAGCACTGCTAGGAATCTACCCAAGGGATACAGGAGTGCTGATGCATAGGAGCACATGTACCCCAATGTTCATAGCAGCACTCTCAACAGTAGCCAAAACATGGAAAGAGCCTAAGTGTCCATCAACAGACGAATGGATCAAGAAGATGTGGTTCATCTATACAATGGAATACTACATGGCAATGAGAAAGAATGAAATCTGGCCATGTGTAACGACATGGATGGAACTCGAGGGTGTTATGCTAAGTGAAATAAGTCAGGCAGAGAAGGACAGATACCATATGTTTGCAAGTATAGGAGGATTAGGAGGAACTTAATGGAGGACCATGGGGGAGGAGAAGGGGAAAAACGGTTGGGGAGAGGGAGGGAGGCAAACCAGGAAAGACTCTTGAATGCTGAGAAGAAACTGAGGGCTCATGGGGGTGGGGGAAGAGGGAAAGGGGAGATGGGCATGGAGGAGGCACTTGTTGGGATGAGCACTGGGTGTTATATGGAAACCAACTTGACAATAAACTATTTAAGAAAAATAAAATAAAATAAATAAAAGGCTTCTGTAAGGGATGGTGAAGAGATGGATTCTACTCCTTTAGATCAGCTGGTAGGTAGGTAGATATTTGACGATATTCTAGGACACTGGCTTGGAATGGGAATCAGTGCCTAAAACTACAAAGCTTCAGGTCGTGAGGAATTCCAGGACACCTTGGTAAGCAAGATGCTGTAGAAGTGGTGGCTAAGGGGACTCCCAGACTCCCTCAGCAATTTAGCTCATGTTAAATTGTCAGACACTCCTGAGTGTACCTGGGTCACCAGCCCACTCTGCTTACAGATCCATTGATCTCCTCCCCTCCAGACAAGGGTGCCTCAAGAGATAAAAAGAGGCACTTATTCAGCACCACTAACATAAGCCTCTCCTTTGGCCATCATTCCCGCTTATTTTCTGGTATTGAGAATATCATTTAATTGTCTGATGCCTCAATTTTCCTATCAACAAAGTATGTACCAGCTTCCTGTTTCTCACTCACAAGATTCCTGAAGATTTTTTAAAGACCCCAAAAAGGATGCCCAGAAAGATGAAGGGCACTGAATTCTTTGTATCTTGTGCTGGAGTTATCCACGTACTTGTCACATGCTCCTAACCTACGACCAGCTTTTAATGAGACAATAGGCATTTGGCATTTAGGGTCTTTGATGTTCAAGATCCTGATTCAGGGCCATGAAGGCTCCTCATCACTGAAGATTGTGTTCACAGTGCTTTCTTGTGCTTTTTTGAGGTAATGATGCAGATGCCGGCCTCTGGAGTCAGGCAGGTTGGGTAACCTTCGATTGATTTCCTAAGCCTCAGTTTACTCACCTATAAAATAATGATCATAGCATCAACCTCATAGGGATGTTGAGAGTTTTAAGAATAAATATAAGCACTTAGCAATGTGACTATACATTGTAAGAACCCAGTAAATGTTAATCCCCCTGTATATTTTTGACATAGCATATAATCTCTTACTAAATTTACTTACATTTTTGTCTTTTCACCTGTACTTCCTACTCTGCCCTTCCAGTGCTCTGAACTATGCCTAGTATATAGCAGGTGCTCAATAAATTTTGAATGAATCAGTCAAGGAAAAATACGGGATAGGGGCCCTGCACTCCAGAAAATTACTATCAGGTTGGCAGATGAGACATTTACCCACCAGATAACTAGTAGTTATGCCTGGCAGAAGGTAAGTGGCATGTAAATTTTATACACAGAGGCAAGAAGGGAAGAATCCTTCTGAACAGATGGGAAAGAAAGGCTCTATGAAGAAGGGGGCTTGGAGCTTAAATCATTATCCCTTCAGTTGGGCAATGCTCACAGAGAATGTCATTGCACACCCTGGTCACTCAAATTTCTGTTTCCTCTGTTTTCCTGGTTTAAGCTTAGCAGGATGCAGTATAAGTTTCCCATTGCTGTTGTAATGAATTACCACAAACTTACTATCGTGAAACAACACAAACTTATTTTCCTGTACTTCTGAAGGTCAGAGGTCCCAGATCAATTTCACTGTCAAGATGCAGTCAGGGCTAGTCCTTTCTGGAGGCACTAGGAGAGAATCTATCTCCTTGCCTTTACAAGCGTCTACAGGTTTTGTTTTTGTTTGTTTTTTTTTTTTTTCCATTCATTGGCTCTCTGCCCTGTCCTCTATCCCTAAAGCTAGTAGCATAACATCTTCAAATCTCTTATCACTTCCGTCATTGGTTTGCCTTCTGACTCTTCTCTGCCACCCTCTTGTAAAGATACTTGTGATTACATGGAAGACCTACTCAGATAATCCAGCATAATCTCCCCGTCTCAAGATCCTTAACTTAACCACACCTGCAGTCCTTTTTGCCATGTAAGGTAACATTCACAGTTTCCAGGGATTAGAACTTGGATATCTTTCAGAGTCATTATTCTGACTACTACAGTAGCCAAATAGAGGAGAGAGGAAGTGCAGACCAAACACTTGGATTTTTTCCAGTCCATCTTAATATTGAATCTAGCAAATGTGTTAGTGAATTAATATGATACATACACGTCATACTTGTCTACCATTAATCAGAATTTGCTTAATATCCTCTACTGAGGTATATTTGAATGTACGGATTTGAGCTAATGTTTGCTACTGACGCTGTGGAAGTGGAAGATAGTCAAGATTTCCTGCGAAATAGAAACAGGAAGCAAAAGAAGCCAGAGGTATTGGGTAGGGTGAGAGGTTAAGGAGACCTGGGGGCAGGGAGTAATGGTCACAATACGAGTGAAGGCTTCAGGGCTCATTCTGGCTGGTGCCAGGCCTGTGGCCATTTCTGTCAGAAAAGGCAACTGCTCACATTTCCCCTTCCCTGAGAGAAATTTCCACAAAGCATGGGGAGATGGCCAAATGAGCAGTATCGTGCACCCTCTGAGCTTGCAATAATCATCCTACTTCCTTAGAGTCTGGGCCATTCAAATAAACGCAGATCTATGCTCATTATTAGGAGATATTTGATATCTCCACAACACGCCTTGGGAACATTTAATTTATTTTAGCATATTAAAAGTGTCTTTCTTTCGGATACTTTCAATACTTCCCCTTCCACGCTATTTCAAATCTCTGGGAACTTGTCTTCTTCAAGGTAAAGATGTAGCCCTGTTTTCTGTTTAAGTGTAAAATCCATATCTTCTACCAGAGGTTATGTTCTACATGTCTGTCGTCACCATACCTGTCACCTACTCATTGAAGACATCCACACTGCCAGCTGTCACATAAAACCACCTTAATGCTGCAATGGTGAATATCACTAGGCTCTGCCTATTCTAATAGCATCATGTTTCCATAGTTACTAATGCATTTCCAAGGGGGGAAGCATAGAGCAGTTTGGAATTATAGATAACAGGAGGAAAGGAAGAAGCATAAATAAGAGTGTGTCATGGATGGGGTGCTCCAAAGCAGATCAGTGCATATGTGAGAACATAGAGTGCTGGCTTCTGCATGGAGAACTATAAGCAGGCTACAGAGCTTCAGGTGCCTTCCCCTCTATCCAGTGAGCCCTTGAATGCTTAAGAGGAAGGGACTCATGGGCACAGTTGCATTTTTTATAGTCAATAAATGGAGCTAAATAAAAGTAGGGGTATTTGGCTGTGCTCTTGAGTCCCTCTCCCCCATACATGGGGTTGGAATAACATTCTAAGGTGCACCTTTTCCTCTCTTCTCTTTCACAGACCAGTCATCTTCCCAAGGCGCTCGCATTATATTGGTCGGTCCATAAGGATACGCACTGACCACTGGCTGTCTTCCTGGCCACTCCCCAACTCCTCATCTGTGAGCTAAGGACACCTCTGGACCAGGCCAGCTATGTGGTCACAGGCTTATCACATTTCCTGGGCCAGCACTCCCTCCAGCTGGATCCCTCTCCACCCAACAAAGCTCACCTGTTCTCCCCTTCTCTAGTAGGACTCAAGCCCCACCTTCTCTTTGAAGCCTTGCTGATAATTCTCTGAGCAGAATGGACCTTTCCCTTCCCTTCCTGCCCACAGCATATACCCTTACCTCATATCATTGGATTATGAACGCCAGTTTTCTTCATCTTACTGCTTTCAACTCTACTCCTTGAACCTTTCTTTTCTACCACGGAGGGTATGGTGGCTCAACTTCCTACCTTTTCGGTAACTTTTCTTAAAACTTTCTCAGACTCAGGCCTGTTCCTTTTTAAATGTCAACCTCCTATCTAATTCATATCTCTCTTCTCTTCCCATCCCTGACCCTACCATAGTCAAGAGGCCATTGGCACATGAGAATGGAGGAAGACAGGGCCTTCTGCCTCTGAGACACCTCTCCCTCTCTTCCTTGCATGCTTCTTCTGGTGTTAGTCCAGGAAAACAAGGGATAAAAAGAAGAGAGAGAGAGAGAGAGAGAGACATCTTCTTGCTGTTCTGCTGGTGGAGAGATCCAGTCCTTTCCACATCTAGGGCCTAACTGCTGTCCTTTGTTGTTGTGTTAGAGTTCAGAAGGTGGGGCCCTTTATGAAGTTAGTCTGTCAGCCCTCAGCTGATAGATTCTTACCACTTCTTCTGATATGTACTCCCTGCACAATGGAGAAATCTCTAGCCCACAGTCTCATCTATTTGGCTTCCGTTTCTAGGGTTTGTAGCCCCAAATGAATCCTGACTTCACACCTCTTCATACTTGCTCATAACCTTGCCCTATGTGGCACCTGCCATCTTTCCCCTGACCCTTCCTCCACATGCCAGCAATTGCCAGTGGCTTGATAACAATCAGGATGGCATCCATTACCATCCCTGGTTTGGGGGATGCTAGACAGTTATAGCAGAATTTTAGGTGATTTTCCTGTAGTCTCACTTTTGGCTTTGGGGTGGGAGGAAATCAACCCTATACGTCTTGTCGGTTGGTGGAAGGAGGAAGAACACTTCCGTACTTCACAAGGAGACTTTGGTCTTCCCAGTTGCCCTCTCCATATTCATTTGGGGGGAATGGGTAGCAGAGATAGTGTCAGGGCTGGTTCTGTGGAAATCTTGCTCTCAGCAAGCCCGGAGGTGGCTGGCCACTGTAGTGGGCCACTGTCTGCACAGGACTGGCCTCATCCCTTAAGCAACGGGAGACACTGCACTAGACACCTAGCTCTCACTCTAGTTCCTAGCGTTATGAAGCTCCGGTCTTCTGCCCCTGCTTTCTCTGGCTTGTGACAGTTGACGGTCAGGTTCATCACAAAGATGGGAGGAAGCCTGAGAAGCTTCCAGCATTCTCCTTGCTCCTCCTTTTGTGAGCATAAGTCAGCTACCTTCTCTTTCTTTCATGCTGACCATGAGGATTGGGTGAGCCAGTATCTATTCAATGTGATACAGTCTTCTAATTCTACTGAGAAATCTATTTTATATTACTTCCATTATTCTCAATTAATTTAAGCAGGTGAATCTGGTCTCCTCACTAAGGTAAAAAGCTGATGATCCTTAAATAGTACGTATGGTATTCAGTATTTTTTGTTTGTTTTATGCACAGATTCTGCCAGAGTGCTATGCACTTAACAGATAGGGACTAAATACAGGTTTGTTGGCTTGATGGAGGACAACACAAGCAAGAGACCCCAGAAGCCTGTACCGTGGCAGTCTGTGGTGGTTGTCCACTGCCACAGTGAGCCAAAGAGGCCAACATCTCTGTGGTAAAGAGGACTGAAGCCTCTCTCTGGCCCAAAAGGCTGTGTCCGCCCGACACTCAAGATTAATTCCATCCACCAAAAACTCAAACAATCCAGAATTAAAATCCAGATTTCTAGAATCATAGAAATAAAATAATCATATGATTGAATGCTTGTCTTTTATTTAAAAAATGATTTATTATTTGCAATTCCGGATAGTGCCTGAGAGACTTAGGTAAAGCAAGGAAAAAGTAAATTGTGAGCATTCTTGCAGGAATGTTTGTTTTCCAGTTTTGAAATTTGAAGGAAGGGGGCTGGTGAGTATTTTTTTGTTTTGTTTTTGTCTTTGAAAGGGAAAAAAATAAGGAAAATAAGGAATGGATCTCTAACTGAAAGGGAAAATAGCTTTTAGTAAAATTCTTAAAGCAAGTGCTAATAAATCCTCAAGATATATGTACATTCTGATTTTTTTATGTTGATACACTGTATTTCCTAAATTACAAAGTTCCATCAATTGAAAACGTACCATCCATTTAACAGTAGCTGTTCAGAGCAAAGAAACATGGCCAGAATAACTCTTGATCTTGATCATAAGACATTTCCTAACATGAACATGACAGAATTAAAATGTTGAACTATTAAGATCAGTGTTGTTCCGGGCTCTTTGCTTAATCTTCTTTACAACCTGGAAGATAGATATTGTCACCATGTACATTTTACTGATGAAAAGCTAACTCAGCATCAAAGGCAGTGTAAGTGGCAGAGCTGGATTTAAACAAGTCTACCCATTGTAGCAAATAGCCCTCAATTAGCAGCTCTGCATGTAAGAACTTCATTGTTAGTGTCACGGGCTTGGCCTACAAGAGATCTGACCATTTCCTACCACTTCCATCCCTGTCTCCGCAATTCAAGCCACCTTCTCCTGACTGCAGCATGAGATTGGGCCCCTGACTTGTACTTTACCTTGACAGTGAGCAATCCTTACAAACTTTACATAGATCTTGTCACTCCTCAGCTCAAAATCCTGCAGTGGCCCCATCCTACTCAGAATGAAACCAAAGTCCTCACCATGGCCCATGGGGCCCTCCCAGTCTGACTCTGGGCTGCCATTCTCCCTCTCTGGCCCATTCCAGCCTCACTGGACTCATAACTGTTTTCAGGTGCAGCAAGTACACTCAGGACCTTTGAACTTGCTGTTTCCTTTATCTGGATTGATCTTCCCCAGATACTCAGAATGCTCACTCTCTCAACTTCTTCCAGCCTACAATGAAAATTTATCAAAAAACATCCCTATCCATCTTCTTTAAATAGCATCCTCCAGGGCTTTCTGCCCCTTGCCCTGCTTATCTTCACAGCAGTTATCACCTCCTGATAGGCTAAACATTTTTTTTCTTTCTCTCCCTCTTCTAAGATGTAAACTTTGTATTTTTTAAATTATTTTTTAAAATGTTTATTTATTTTTGAGAAAGAGTACCAGTAGGGGAGGGGCAGAGAGAGGGAGATAGGGAATCTGAAATGGGCTCTGCACTGACAACAGAGAGCCTGATGCAGGGCTTGAACTTACAAACTGTGAGATCATGACATAAGCCACCCAGGTGCCTCTAAAATGTAAACTTCTTAAAGGCAAAGACTATTTTGTTCACCCATGATCCTCAACACCCAGAACAGTGTCTGGCATCGAGTGGGTGCTCAGGAAATACTTGTTGAGTGAATCCATTCATTAGAAATCCTATCAGCCTTGATAGCTAAGAATACATCGATATGAGCATGATGCTCCACTAGGATTTATTCTGTACCATCCCTACTGCATTCTGAATAATCATAATATGAGAAAGCTTTAAGGCCAATAGTTTATTAATGAGACAGAGCTCTACACTAACTCCTGCTACACTGTGGTTAGAGCAGTGATTATAGTTTAGTAATAATGGGGTCCCTCAACAGCCTCTACAAAACAGCATTGCTCTGCCTTACCTATACATCTGCACTCTCCTTGGCCTCAGTTCTCTCTCCAAGGGGCAGTAATGGCACCAGGATAACTTCAGGGTCCTTAATTCTCTCTTTATACACAGCTCTGCACTACAAAGCTCAGCTTCAATTTTAATAGCATCCTCTCTTGTTCTAAATCTAAGTGGAGATCATTCTTTTGAGAAATAAGTGCATCTGTTAGAGGAAGTTTTTAACCAAACAAATAATTTCTATTGTTGTAAAGGCAGAACAAAAAGAAAGGGAAAATTTCAAATAAAAAGAGTTCTCTATTTCTATAAAAATAAATTCTCTCACTCTTAAGACAAATATACGGAGGATTTATCCTCTTCCTCATCCTTCCTTGGTTGACTGACTTCCCATCTTGAAATAATGCCTAGATTGTCCTTCCTGCCCAAACTGTACACCTTCCAAAATACACACAAAGCAAATAAGATCCCCAGGCCATAAGCTCAAGTGTTTGGGAAATATAGCATGTTAACATTTTTCTATAAATTTTAATGCAGGGAGCCCTTCTGCCAAGCTGACAGGAAATTTAACTTTCAGACGATACTAGCTCTATCATTGCCCTCTCCATGTCACTTGGGTTGTCTTAGGTCCTAGGGTCTTACGCTCCCCAAGGCACCCTCCCACCATTGCTCGTCTGTCCACGTTACCCCAGAGACTGCACGGTGGGTGATTATGCTACTTCCAAGCAACACAGGAAGCTTCATGGATCTTGGGGGAGGTTGAACCCCTGACTGGGGATCCAGTCTTTCCTATACCGCAGGGTCATTCCCTAGGAGATCCTATCATGTTCTTTGGATGCTATCAGGGACCAAGGCTTAGGGGGCCTCAGACCTTCCAACTAACAGAATCTCCGCTTAATCTGGGAAATGCATTTTCTTCTCAAAATTGACTCTCTTCCTTCAGTGTGATGAACAGGAAAAATATACAGCCAAGAAGCCTTTACCCAGCAAGCCTATCATTCCGAATTGAAGGAGAGATCAAGGTTTACCCCAACAAAAAATGGAGGAATTCATCATCACTAAACCAGCCCTACAAGAGATCCTATGAGGGAAATGTTGCAAGGAACACAAAGTCCCAGAGACACCACTATCTATCATGCTACTGGACATCAAAAAGAAAGCTGGAGTAGCCATATTTATATCAGACAAACTGGACTTTAAAGGCAAAGAAGGGCATTATATAATAATTTCAGGGTCTAGGGGCGCCTTGGTGGCTTAGTCGGTTAAGCGTCCAACTTTCGCTTGGGTCATGATCTCGCGGTTCGTGAGTTCGAGCCCCACGTCGGGCTCTGTGCTGACTGCCAGCTCAGAGCCTGGAGCCTGTTTCAGTCTGTGACTCCCTCTCTCTCTGACCCTCCTCTGCTCACGCTGTCTCTCTCTCTCTCTCCTAGAAATAAATAAAAACATTAAAAAAATAATAATAATTTCAGGGTCTATCCATCAGGAAGAGCTAACAAGTATAAATGTCTATGCACTGAATTCAGAAACACCCAAATACATAAGACAATCACAAACATCGATAAGAATGTGCTAATAGCCAAATATGGAAAGAGCCTAAGTGTCCAACTGATGAATAGATCAAGAAAATGCAGTTTATATATACAATGGAATACTACATGGCAATGAAAAAGAATGAAATCTGCCATTTGTAGCAACATGGATGGAACCCAAGGGTATTATCCTAAGTGAAATATGTCAGGCAGAGAAAGATACCATATGTTTTCACTCATGTGGAACTGGAGAAACTTAACAGGACCATAGGGGAGGGGAAGGGGGAAAAACAGTTGGGGGAGAGGGAGGGAGGCAAACCATGAGAGACTCTTGAATACTAAGAACAAACTGAGGACTGATGGAGGGGAGGGGAAGGGGGTTGTTGGCATGGGGAAGGGCACTTGTTGGGATGAGCACTGGGTGTTATACGGAAACCAACTTGACAATAAACTATATTAAAAATTTAAAAAAATTAAAAAACAAAACAAAACAAAACCCAAAATTGACTCTCTTCAAGCAACCTAGACTTTTGGGAACAAAAACCGGACCTTCTGCAAATAAGAAAGCAGAAGCTACTTGCTTGAACAAAGGAAAAAATGCAGAGATGCAGGGAGAAACCACATATTAATATCTTTAAATGGTCTCACCATATCTGCCCCCACTGCAACCAAGCCAGAAGATCGCGTCTCTGTTCATGCATCTCAGAAGGAAAGCTCAGCGTGGGCTGGAAGGACTGGATCTGGATTTGGAGTATCAAGTGGTCCTGCTGCCTAGGTCCTTAGGGAATTCAGACCCTCAGGTTGCTCCAGCCATTGAGAAAAGACCAGCATGACTGGATGTGCCTGATAAGATTCAGCCAGCTCCACTTACACATCATGTTTTATGCAAAATCCAAGTCATTGAAGGAGGTTTGGAATTGTTATATCACATATTTTAATTGACTGATACAAACTTATATTATTTGTCAATATATATATATATATTAACAAATATATAATTTGCCTGCGTTGGGGGAGAGGGGAAGGGGGGTGATGAGCATGGAGGAGGGCAATTGTGGGGATGAGCACTGGGTGTTATATGGAAACCAAGTTGACAATAAACTATTAAAAAAAATAATTTGCCTCCAAAGTACAATTTTCAAGGAGGTAGTCTCTTTTTATGACTTAATCCATTTACTACCATAAGGAATACAGTTATATAAACCACCTTGCTTTCAATGTCCCCTTCTTTGTAGAGGGTCAAGTGATAGCTCAGGAATCACCATCTTACACAGACCATATTCTTAGCAGAAAAACAACAAAAACAGAGACTCAGGCAGTCCCTGCATGATTCTCCCTCAGGACCCTGAACACGGCTGCACTTTTGCCTTTTGTAACAACACAGTGTTTGGCCAGCAGATGCTTCTCAAGGACATGTGCACTGTTAAGGGTGAGACTAAGACAAATGTTACAAGCATCCTTAATTCCCCTCTCGACCCTGCCATTTTTAGTTTTCTTTCCTGTAAGCCATGCAGTTTGAGGAATCGCCTTACATTCTTTTCTGATACACGGCTAGGTCTAAGTAGATATAACACACACCATGGGGGACAGCAAGCATAGGTCAGGCTTTTCAGCAGCCAAGGTCAAAAGCAGATAGGATTCTTGCCATCAAAGGAAAGAAAACTCTTCATGACCGTCAAGAGGACAAGTCCGGTAGAGAATGAAGCCTGCACAAAAAGTCAAGAGAGTTATACTGGAATACAACCCCATGGAATCCTTTGAAGCTTATGAACATGGAATCATTTTCCATTTCCAATCACCCACCCAACAAATTTCTATTGGTCACCTACAACAAGCCAGACATTGTGCTATACTGGGAATTATTAAAATATGAATATTCTAATGCCAAAACAAAAGAACTTTTAAAAAAGGCCTTCTGCAATGATATCACCATATGCTTTAGAGCCTCATCTATTTTTGTCCCTGTGTTATTGATATTGACAGCTATGATAGATAACAGTGGATATTTTACATACATTATTTCATGCAATCTTTCAAACAACCCCATAAAGGATTGCCTGGTCCATTTTACAGACACTGGGGCACAGAGAAGTAATTTGCTAGTGAAGACAAAGCTGAGTAAACAATGTTGTAGTGCCCTTAGCTACTAGACCGTGGAACCAATCACTCTTATCCATGTTTTCTGTTTGTACCTTACACACACACACACACACACACACACACACCCCTTGCTGGACTAAATATTTATGACAAGTATTTATCCAAAAAATCAAGTATAAAATATGTGTTTCCTCCCTGAGCTGCATGTAACTTTACCTACCTAAGTAATACCTAAGGATGTACTTATTCCCACTGAAGACCAATTCCTAATAATATGATATACCAAAAAAAAAAAAAAAAAACCAAAAAAAAAAACAAAACCCAACAAACAAACAAAAAAACCCCCACAATCTCTGAACTTCCTATCAGCTTATGGATTCTGGGATCAGCCCCGAGCTCAAGTATACATTCCTTGTGCTACTATACTGCTCTAGTCCTGTCTTTGCCCTGGTTTTCTGGATAGAGTAACAATGAAGGACACCAAGCACCTGGACCACTCCACTGCCTCATGCCAACAAGGGAAACCAGAATCTTGTCCAGAAATGTCACTTGCCAATGTTAGATTTCTTTTTGTACTGAGTCACCTCTGGCATAAATATATGCTGGTCACCATAGGAAAATACTGGCCAGAAGCTGTCTGAACTTAAAATTGAAACCAAAAGCCTGGTGTTTTAGACCGCACAATATGTCATTAGGTTTTGTTTCTGCGCCTCAGTTGCTGTAACTGAAAAAGGGCATAACACTACTTGCCATCGCCTTTCAAAGTTTTCCTCAAAGATAAAAAACAATATTAAGTTCTTTCAATTCTTTGGTTAAAATGTTTGCATGAGACAATCAAAGATTTTCATGACAAAGAATGTTATTCAGACATTCTGATAATGACTCTATTGGTCTTTTGTTAAACCCTTTCCACAGAGCATTTCCATCTCAAAATATGAAGTGGTCAAATGGCTAACATCCTTGGCAGCAATAACCAAGAAAAACTATAAACATTTTATGAATATTTCTGTTGCTGAAGCTAACCATTGTTAAAAGTCAAATACTTTGATCGATGATATTATAATGTGATTGTATGCCTTCCTGCTAAAAAAGTGAAATGGAAGTAGTACGCTTACTAAACTCATCACATTTGCTTCATTAGTGGCCATCAATGACCTATAACCAGGCAGAGTTCAGTAGTGGAAAAAAACAGATTTCAGTTGGGTTTTTTTTTTTTTTCCTTTGGTCAACATTAACCAATGTTGTCACTCTTGTATGTATATTAGGAAAACGTCTTCTCCAAGTTAGAATACAGACCCTATTGGTAATAATTTAGGGGATAACAAAGATAGGTCAGGCTCCTCCCCTCCCTGCTCTCAAGTTACTACAAATGGGGCTTGGTGTTCACTGGTGGCTCTAAATACACCATTACATCTATACAAAGTGATGTGATGGAATTGGAAATGCAGGTGGAGTTGTCCAGCCCTGTGAGGGGTTATACAGCAATACCTGCCCAGCAACAGTCCCATTGTATTATTTCAGTAGGCTTTACACCTAACATGGAGCCTGAACTCACCACTTGAGATCAAGACCTGAGCGGAGATCAAGAGTTGAATGCCCAGCCAACTGAGCCACCACGGCACCCCCCACCCCTTCCCATTTTAGAATTACTTCCTCTACCACCGCATTTTAACACATGCCTTGTGTCCAGCTCTAGAGTTCAGGGTGGTCGCACAGTACATGACTTGCAAGGTTCCCAAAGAGGCCACTCCCTCATTTCCCTCTCATTTGAGCATTGCCTCCCTAATAGCCTCCAGTAAACCTCATCTGGCCATTTTAACTCTCGACTCCCTATTTCTGAATTCCCAAAGGTCCCTGCTTCCCATTGAATCTTCTCTTCTAGCTCACTTTGTGCCCACTAATCTCTCTCCCCCAGTTTGATACAATCTGGTACTTGATGCTTGCATGCCAAGAAAGGGTATGTAGATTTGGATGACTTGGCACCAAGAGTACTATCTTCAAAGCCCACTATTCTAGGCCTTGATGGAGAAGCGAGGGAACTTTGGAAGGGGATGGAAAGAACTGAAGATCAACTATCTTCCTCTACTGGTACGTGAGACAGAGATTCACAGAGGAGAACGGCAAGAGATTAAAACATTTGAAAATTTGTGTCAGAAGAGGGGCGCCTGGGTGGCTCAGTCGTGTAAGCATCTGACTTCGGCTCAGGTCATGATCTCACGGTCTGTGGGTTCGAACCCCACATCGGGCTCTGTGCTGACAGCTCAGAGCCTGGAGCCTGCTTCAGATTCTGCGTCTCCCTCTCTACCCCTCCCCTAACTCACCCTCAGTCCTTCTCTCTCAAAAATAACCATTTTAAAACAATTTTTTAAGAAAAGAAAATTTGTGTCAGAATATATGCAAATTTTGTGAAGAAAAGCCTTCTGTGATTAAAATGACTGGCCAACATAATGGCTACAAGAGAATAATATTTAATAGAAGGGTTCAGAAAAAGAATTTCACATCCCTGTAAGAAACTCCTTCCTTCCTCCCCCACAGGGCTGCTGCGACATTAGCAAGGTAGGAACAGCAGTTCTATGAAGGGTTGCATTCTGTTAGAGGATGTGCAGTCTCACAGATGCATCGTGTCAGGAAGACAGACACGTTGCTCCAGCTCCTGCCATCCCATGTTCTATAGGAAGGAGGGAGATTCACATCTCACTGATTAGTTATGAAATTCGGATGCAGATATACTTAATATTTTGGAGAGGGAGAGAGAAAAAGTTGGGGAGGGGAGGAGGGGGGAGAGAGAGAGACAGACAGACAGACAGACACAGAATCCTGGAATGTTCCAGGCTGTGAGCTGTCAACACAGAACCCAATGCGGGGCTCGAACCCATGGACCTGGCTGAGATCATGACCTGAGCAGAAGTCGGATGCTTAACTGACTGAGCCACCCAGGTGCCCCTATCCATTAATTTTTCTATTAATGTCCACCTCCAAATCTCTTCATTTGTGCTTAGATCATAAGGGAAAAAAAATAAAGCAAAAAGGGATATATCCAGTTAGCTGCTACCTTGAGGGGCCTTATAAGCAGAGCAGATTCAAGCAATAACTGCCATTATAGTAATTGTCAAGGCCAAGATAATACTGTTTAAACTTTTTCACACTGGAGCTATATGTTGTGAATAGGCATTTTTATTCGGATTGAAAACCTAAGCTGTAGCCATACACAGAGAAAATCCCCAGTGCCCTGAATTTTCAGTGACCTCATTATTCCTTTTGCAGTCTTGCCTCACCTACATCAGGCTTAGATGTTAGAGAAAGTAAGGAGGATGTAATGCTTGATACCGTGGGTGCCTTTACCTCTCCCCTCTCTTGCATAACATAGCGGCACGGCATTACAGTAGGCTATACGACAGCCCCTGAAGTTGCTCATGCCCTCATTTCTGAAACCTATGAATAGGCTACCCTATGTAGTAAAGGGGACTTTGCAGATGCGATTCAGTTAAAGATTTCGAGATGGGGAGATTATCCTGGATTAGCGGTGCTATCATAGGAGTCCTTCTAGGAGAGAGGCATGGGGATCAAAGTGAGGAAAAGGAGATGTGAAAACAGAACCAGATGTGGAAAGATGTGCTTTGGAGAACGAGCTGCAAACTATAAAATGCAAGTGTCCTCGAGAAGCCGGAGAAGGTAAGGACATGAATTTCTACCTTGCAGCCTCCTGAAGGAGCACAACCTTCCTGACACCTTGATTTTAGACTCCTGACTTCCAGAACTGTTGGCGAAGGCACTAACTCTGTGATAGCTGGTTGTGGCAGCAACAGAAAACGACTGTGTCCAACTTCGGTTCAGGTCATGATCTCACGGTTCGTGGGTTCCAGCCCATGTTGGGCTCTCGGAGCCTGGAGCCTGCTTTTAGTTCTGTGTCTCCCTCTCTCTCTGACGCTCCCCTGCTCACTCTGTCTCTCTCTCTCTCAAAAATAAAAATATTTTAATAAAAATAAAACAAGACCGCAGAAGTTCCTGCTGAAGCCTGCGGGAAACATTTCCCGGACTCTGAAGTTCAAATTCAGTTGAAGTTCAAACTGAAGTTCAAATTATCAGGCAAATACACACTTGCCTGGGTAAGGAGTGGCCCAGGGCTTTTGTGGACTACGATCGGAGCCTCCTGATTTCAGAAGATGGTTTTGGGAGGACTTGTATTTGGGTAAAAGTGAAACCCCAGACTTCTCCCTTGCAAATGGAAGAGAAGCCATGATTAAGGGAAAAGTTATACGTCAGACCATGAATTTCCCAACTCCCACCTTTTATTTGAGTTTAAGTAGTTCATAGATCTGCTCTTAAAACTGGACAAAAACTGGTTTCTATCCATCAAGATGAAAACCCTGTGAAATCAAACAAAGACTCCCTGAGCATTTCCAGTCTTTTCAGTAAATGCAAAGGTTCCATAATGCAGAGGTACTTGTGAATGAGGAGGTAGGTAATGGAGTAATAGTGAGTCAAAAGGCCTATTTTCATCAAAACGCCTCAGAGGAATTCTTTGCAAGTCCTTGAGTTGAGAGAGTAGCATTCATTAAAGCCATGTTATTTACACAGTCGATTTTTACAACCAGCTTGTTGCTGTGGTCTCAGGCCAAAGACTCTAACAACAAAAACCCAGTAACATAAAAACCAAGTTTAAAGAGGAAATTAATTTCAAAGACATGGAAAAGAATGTGCTTTATTAGCATATGTTCTTCAGGAAAAAGCTTGCTTTTCTTATATAAGAGCTCTGTTAAGCCAGATGGGCCTTCTACTGGATAGAAACTCATCATGGAGAACACTGTGCTTGGAATTTCCTATGGCTAAGTCCCTTCAGGGCCACTGTCTTGGAAGATGTTCATTATCAACACAGAAAACTTTTCTTGTATTAATAGTGGTTCTGTACAATTGCCTTGATCTTTAAACCTGGAAGATTAAAAAAAAAAAAAAATAGAAAGAAACCAAAACTTCTCTGTAAGAGTATATCAAAAGGCAAGTGAATCCTATTATAAGCTATTAGTTTTTTCTATTTGGATACCCAACTACTGCTGAATCTTATAGATCAGATTTGCACCTATTTAACCCAAGAAACTTCAACTGTTATTGTTACCTTAAAGCAAATGATCTCAATGATAAAAGTTGCTATGTATCAGCATAGTCATCCTCCACAACTCTAATAAGTTGGAATTTTAAAACCTTACTTTACGGGAATTTTTTCTAAAGATTAGTTCAAAGTGTCAAAACTGATTTTCCTCCTAAAAACAGTATGCATGGCCATGAAATGCAAACAATGGGACAGAGCGGGTTTCTGTTACTAGGTGACCTTGCTATTCTTTACTGAAAAGGCTGGACCTTTCCTTGAAAATGTATCCAGTTCTGGGTGAGCTAAAGAAGATGTAGTCATTATACAAGGGCTTTAAAGGAATGTCCTCATTACTGTGGGGAATTGCAAAATGAAATCTAGAAGGAAAAAGCTGGAACCATCTTGAAAATTAGGAGGCTGAGTGTTAATAATGGTTTTCAAGTTATGGAGGAGAAAATTATAGGTAGCTCATTTTCAGCTCAATAGGGGAGAGGCCAAGAAGCTTCCAGTACACCTTGAAAGGAGCCAAATCGATTGCATTAAGGAATTGTCATGGTCAAAAAAAAATTTTTTTTGGATTCTTGGGTGGTCTAGCAGCAGAACAGTCAGGCCAGGTAAGCAGGTATAGGTGAGCAGAATAGGAGGGATTTCCCTCCTCAGGTGTCAACAGGGGGGTTGGGATCCTCCAGCAGGCCCCTGGGTGCCTCCCTTTGCCTCACTGCTCCACCCTTGCCACCTTGCGCCTCATTCTGTCTTCACTTTCCAACATGACACAACCGTTAGGGTCCAGACCACAGACAAGAGTTCTCAAAAACCTTCACTTGATGGCTTCCTTGGAAGGTTTCAGAGCTTAATGAATGATTCTAATTCTTAGAAGAGCCAATTTTTTTTTCATGACTGCTATGAAAGGGGATTACACAATATTTCTTTAGGGGCCTTTATAAGTAGCTGCTGCACAGCACAAATTGGAAAAACAGGACAGATTTCTCATGAGGGCTGGGCCAGATGGCCTGTGCGAGTGCTCTCAGAGTCCTCCCTAGTTGTCGATTCCAAGAAAAAGCATCACTGCTGGGCTTCTGTTTTGGTTTCCAATATGAGTAACTGAAAATCAACCTGCAATGAGGACTTTTAAATGTATTTTGATTCTGACTCTCAGGAGCAGGCTTTCAAAGTAATCTCTAAAAGCATGGAGGAGAGTAATGTCTGTTCAGTACTGAATGTCCCAGTGAGCATTTCATATCTGGGGTTGACATGAAGCACTGTCCCATCTGAGTCCATGGTTTTTTGGGTCTCTTTCTGAGACACCAATTCTGTAGAAACTGACACTACGCACACTATCTTCTAGAACTTAATTTTCATCCAGTTTCAGAACACGTACAAGTAGAGATAGCCATGAGGCTCCTCTGGGGTCCTCACAATTCTGTAAGAGATGAAGAAAGCTTGTCTGGCTCTCTTCTTGCACAATAAGGCTTTGCATCTTCTAAAGAAAAGTTTGAACTAGAAACTGTACTTATGTATAGAAGAAAATTGCTGTTTCTAGGAGCACTTTGTGTACTGTGTTTCTTTCCTATGTTGAAAAACGGGGCATAACCAAGAGGCTACAGTGTAGAAGCTCAAGGCGAGTAAGGAATCCTAATCCTGCCCTTGCAGTCAAGAGACCAGAATTTGGCCCTGACCCTCCCATCACCTCCTTGAGTAACTCTGACCAAGGAACCGGCCATTCTGTATAAAATAATAGGACTGAATCAGATGGCATTAAAAGTTCCTTCAGTGCTAGCATCCACTGCAAACTCACTTATTTCTAGTGATCACATAAGATTAAAAATTCTTAGTATTGAAATGGAAATTTTGCCTTAAGTTCTTCCTCTTTATTTTCTAATTCTGAAGAGTAGGAAACTGGTGACCAAAACATTTTTTAAACATACAACAATGATTAGTTGGCACATTGAGTACTTTTTTTTTTATTATAGTCTAATAATGACTATTAGAATGACTTCAATATTCCTGGGAAGTAGGAATCAATGCTTCTGAATTCAATTCTTCTCATACAGGAGTTGTCTCTCCTAAAAGGAATTTTGAATAAAAGCCAAGAATCCTATATTTTGATCAGATTCACTGGACCTAAGTTTCATTCTGTTCATGAATATACTAATGGCAGATTATGTATTTGAAGAAATGAATCTGAAAATTCAAAGTCAAGTATATGACTCTCATTTCCCTTTTGAACATAATGGGATTTTTCCCCCTCCTTTCAGAACATTTCTCAAAATTACCTCAAGATCAAGCGTTTGCAGAATTTTCTTTAAAGAAAGGATTTCTATAAAAGGAGCGCATTTCTGAAGGAGGGCATTGCATGGATTGGGGTTAGAGACTTCATCTGCAACAACCCAGTTGAAGATTACAGCTGGAAGATGAGCTGTTTCTGGAAACACTTTGGAAAGGTTCCTTCACTTGTATGTGCCACACACATGTGTGCGTGCACTCGCGGGCATGCACACACACACACACACACACACACACACACACACACACAAACACTTCCAGAGTCATGGAATTGGAACGACGTTTGCCTAACAACTTCCGGGAGGCTGCCTCCCCTCCTACCATTTTCTCACCAGCCCATGGATGCCAGACTTCTGACTGCTGTCTTGCAGAGGTGGAATAAACTCTAGGAGACTGAATCAGCAACTAATTTTCAGGAAGGTTTCTCCACCTCCCCATTCTCACCATTTTGCTTTGAGAAGGAGAGGGAAGCCCATGGTATCAGTGCAAACGACAGTGGTATTCTTAAAAAAACAAAACAAAACAAAAAAAAACCCTGATGTTCTAAATAACCAAGCTGCTCTCTTCTCTGGAGTGAAATCAAATATTTCTATTTGAAACACAGCCACAGAGCTGGCTCTTCTCTTCCCCCCTCTTCAGCCCACCTATTTCCTCCCACTTTTCTCCATTCGCATGTGCGCAAACACACACACATACACACATTCAGGGCCTTTACGTAATCGGCTGACAAAATTGATCTTTCACTTCAATTGCTTTGATTCAAAATCTGCCCACCATTCGTGGGAGGTAAAGAACGGTGGATGACACGTGTGCTTTAATAAAGAGCCTGCAAAAGGCATGGGAAAGGCATCTGGTCTGAGTCTTTTGTGTAGTCCTGATTCTCTGTAGAAAAATAGGGAATGCTATGGAATTAAAGCACATTCTCTTATTTCACATTTACAACTCCTCAAATTTTTTTTGGAACAACTGCCAGATTAATCCTTTCTTAACAGAACTAATGAGACAACCTGTTCAAAAATCGGCAACCCCCATTGCAGATGTTCACGTGATGTCTAAAACGGGTAACCCTGGCCTCTGATGTGCCCTAATCTGACCCCTCTTTACCTGCAAGATGCTCTCTTGCCCTCTTCCCTGCACAGACTCTCTGTCCTATTCTAGGATTTCTCAACACTGCTTGCGTGGTCTTTGGGACATGCTGCCCCCCCTGCTCTAGCCTGCTCCCCTCCTCCTTTCTGCTCATCTTGATGTTTCTCCTCCTTCAATATCAAGCTTCCCTGGCTTTTCTCATGTGACCACTCTCAGACCCCCCTACAGCCCCTGCAGAATGAGGTCTCCCCAAACTACAGCAAAAATCCTCCTTTGCATCACTCACATATGCAGCCTTTTTGTGTACATGTCGAGTCACACCAAACTGTAAAGACTCAAGAGACAACCCTCTTGCTTTGCATGTAACATAATGTCCCACAGATACAGCCATTCATTTTCCAAGCATTTATCGAGTAGCTATCATGTGTCAAGTGCCAGATTAGGCTCTGTGGTTATAGAGATGAATAAAATCCGAAGCTCAAGCTGTTCATAGACTAATGGGGGAGACACAGATGCAAATAGATAATAGGAACAGTATGCCATCAATAATCCCCATAACAGACGTAAGAACCAGTTGCGGTGGAGGCATTAAAGAATGAGTATTTAATGCTAAATGGAGTGGAGCCAGGGAAGGTATTACTGAGAAGGTTATGCTAGTGTTGGGTCTCAGAGAATGCAGAGGAGGCCTGACTGATCAAGTGAGGTAGGAGAATTCTAGAGTAGAATGGCCAGAATGGAAAATGATACAGAGCACCAAAAAAAAAAAAAAAAAAAAAAAAAAAAAAAAAAGAAAAAAAAAAAAAAAAAAAAAAAAAAAAAAAAAGGTTCTGGCTACTGAGATGGGTCCTCTTTCAAGTAGATACTTCTGATAACGCATGTGGTTATCAGAGGAAAGAGGAGAACAGAGTCACAAGTGGGGAAAAAATGATGGAAGCCACACCATGAAGGACCTCGGGTGCCAAGTTAGGTAGTTTGGATTTTTATTCCCCCAGCTACTGAATGGCACTGAAGGAATTTGAGGATAATGTTGTAATCTGAAGTTATCTAATGCATGCTAAAAATAAGGACAACCACATGACTTTTTTTTAAACCATTCATCCACCAAAGGACAAACTGAAATATCCAAACCATGGAATAAAAAGAAATGAACTACTGAGACACACACAACTCTGTTGGGTCCTAAGAGAATTCTAACTGAATGAAAAAAAAAAAATCCCCAAAGATTACAAATTGTAGGATTCCACTTACATAACTGCTCTTGAAACAAGAAAATTATGGAGCTAGATCAGAGAGCAGTGGTTGCCAAAGACTAGGGATTGGGGCAGGTTATATGGATGTGGTTTTAAAGGGGGTAGCATGAGGGAGCCTCAGGGTGATGGAATAATTCTGACTCTTTACTGTAGTGGCGGCTACACAAACTTCTACACGTGATAACATTGCATAGACCTATAAATATACACACATATGAATACACACATATGAATACATGTATACTGGTAAAATCCGAATAAATTCTGTGAATTGTGCCAATGCCAATTAACTAGTTTTGATGTTGTGCTGTCGTTATAAGGAGCGCCTGGGTGGCTCAGTTGGTTAAGTGCTGTCGCTATATAAGATGTTACCACTAGAGAAAACTGGATTAAGGGTACACGAAGTTTTCTATATTTTTCTTACAAATTCCTGTGAATCTATACTTATGTCAAAAACATTTTCAAGTGACAAAAATGGTAAAAAGGTGATTAACCTAAAAAACTGGAAAAAGTAACTTTTTGAAGTGGAATATAAAGATTATTGCTCAACAATTAGTGATTCTTGTAAGGAGTTCTCTTAAGAATTTCAAAGCCGGTTTCTTGTACAATTACAGCACAAAGTTTTATTGATATGGATGTATATATTACAGATAAGGTTTTTCTCGATGACCTAGGTCCATCAATATTTAAATTGTTCTAGGACTAAAGTAACAATTTTAGAATGGGGGTGGGTAGATAGCAGTACAAATGTGCTCAAGTCTGAATGACAAACTCTGAGACCATGTCAAAGACTAGCAGGATCATTCTAAAAAGTTATTTTTAAAAAAGAGACCCAACCACCCAAATAAGCAAAAACAAAACAACAACAACAACAAAACCAAATCTGATTTAACGTCTATTGTCAGTGATTTGGCTTTCTTAGGTTGAAAGGTATGTATAGATCTACATCGATCACGTATGGTTACAGAGAATACATCAAACTGTTAGACACAGTATGATGAACTCTGAGATTTAAAATACACACAAAACTAAAATAAAGCAACCCTTCTGCATTAACAAAGCCCAGGTGTAAAAACCATAAGAAACACAATAGTCTTATGTTGTTTACATACAGGATAGTCCTCAGGATAAAGGGTAGGTGGAATCTTGTTCTCTTGGACTGAAAGTAGCCTTTGAATAGCAGATTTTTTTCTAGTGGATTTTTTTTAACCCTCAGCCTTAAAACAATAGTTGACTATATGCAAGCTTTTTGCACAATGGTGGTGCGAAAGTAAGCGGCTTTGAATATTTTATTCTTGCAGAATTCAGATGCTTCACACAAGTATATATTAATTCTTTATAAAATCCCAAGTTCATGAGTTCCTGATTAATGAACGGTAATTATGGGCTATTATAGGACTTGGGCCTTCAAAATGATAAGGTAAGGGCGTCTGGGTGGCTCAGTTGGTTAAGCGTCTGACTCTTGGTTTGACTCAGGTCATGATCTCACAGTTCATGGGTTCGAGTCCCACACTGGGCTCTGTGCTAATAGCACAGAGCCTGCTTGGGATTCTCTGTCTCCCTCTCTCTCTATCCCTTCCCCACTTGTAATCTCTCAAATACATAAACATTAAAAAATAAAAATTATAAAGCATCAGATAAATAGGAGGCATTCTACTCCTTTATCAGAGTTGTAACAAGGAGCTCCTCAATGTCCAGGTAGCACCTTACATAGCACATTTGGAACCTGAAAGAAGTCCCTGGGTTGGCAAATAGATGGCAGATATGGGCACATTATCACTCACGCCCCAATATGGAACCCTAATTCTGGAACTGAAGTAGGGACAGTAGCCTCAAGGTAGAGAAGTTAAGTTAGCCCAAGCATGACCATCATCTTCCCCAAATAAAGCCTTCCTATGAATGTCTCCTAATAGATCATTATTATTTGTTTCCTTGCTTGTGGTCTGCTTCCCCAACCTGAATGTGAGCCCCAAACCTTGGCTGCTTTCTGCACCTTTGTGAGCCCAGTTCTAGTAGGGTTCCTGAAACAGAATAAATCCTTACTAAATATATGTTGACTAAGATACCTCTTCACTCTAACACGGCTTTTGGATAAAAAAAGAAAAAGGAGTGATAGACACCTTTCCAATTCTGATAAAAGCTATGAGCCCTCCCCTTGGGAAGAAGATGTATGAAAAGACACTGCTTTTTTGAATCTTCTATAGAGTTTATAAATCCTAGATTAAGCTATCCCTATGGAACTCATTTTCAAGGATGAGAAGATTATTGTAAACACAATTAGCCAATTTATAAAAAATTTTTGCTATTTGTTATCAATAACAAACAATATTTTAATGAAATTAAGGACAAAGAAAAGGATAACAACAACATTTCTGTCATTTTTATAAGGTGTAGAGCTAGTCTCTTCCTCTCTCTCTCTCTCTCTCCAACCTTAAGTGTACATTTAGCAGAATTTCAACCTCTTTCCTAAAGGCATGGAGTGGAATTTGAAGGAGAGTGGGGTGAAGTCGCATTGACACACACACAGAACCACCTGCCCATCATGGGGGAGATGGTTCAGAATAAGAGGCAAGTGGAGAATCTTGTCCAGTCACCATAAACCACAAATGAGTCTAAGAATACTGAAAACCGCAGATGGCTAACTTTTTGTCAGAAAAGAGCTGTCCTTAGTTGCCAGAAATGGAAGATGCCCACGTGAATCTTACTCGCTCACTGAGCTTTTGTAAAGAGAGACTATTATCCAACCCGAGCTGAGCTGTATAAATAACCTGAAAAACCTGCATGGGAATCTCCTGCCTTCTGAAAAGGTAAATAAACACAATAATCCATAAGCAACTATGAAACTCTGCCACAAGAAATGAAGGCTATTTCTCTTTGTTTCTTCTGGTGTATCATGGTGTGGCTAAAATGCTGGCCCCCACAATTCAAGTGACTCTGATCTGCCTGATCTCCGAGTGTCCCATTTGTAGAGGCCCTGCTGAGAAGCCAGTCTCCCTCGCAGCCGCCTGTCTGCATGCAGAGCAGAACCCTAGGGGCAGGGCTGGGTGTGTGCCACACAAGCCACTATACAAAATGCCAAGCACACTGGAGACTGCGGTCTCAGTTAGCAAACGGTCACTGTGCCCCCGCCCCCCATGGAAACACTGGGAAAAGCAGAGTTGCATGAAGTCGGGCTGCTGGCATTGTGCTGCAGTTGGGGCAAAAATCTTTAGCTATGGCTTTTTAGTGCCTCCCCCATACACATAGCTTTCTTTCTTACTGGCTCCAAAATCCACCAAAACAACAGTGCTTGGTGCTTTTGCAAGGAGCTCTCCAGTACCGGTACCACTACGGAGAAACTTTTTCAAGGGTAACTTTTGTAGAAATTGCTTTAAATGCCTATTGCAGAAACCCCACATGGGAAGCCTGTGGTGTGCATTATTTTAATTGCATCAAGTTCCTTCCATCCTGAAACCTGGCTCCTAACAAAGATGAGGGACAGTTAAAGTAACTGACAAGATTGGATCTGCAAACTAGAATAACCAAAGCCTTTGGAAGCTGCATCATTAGCCTCTCTCCTTTACCTCTGCAAACACGTTGAGACTAGAAGCACAGTAGTTTTAAAGAAATAAAGCCAAGAAGGCTCAGTGCAAAGCAGACAGCACAAGAAGGCAGGAGTCACATAATTGAATAATGAAATTTTCTACTTATCAAATTTAAGTCATTCTCTATTAAAGAGAGCATTAACTATTACCAGGAAGGCCTCCAACTATGGAAAACAAGCTAGAGGAAGAGGGAGCTTAAGAATTTATGAGGAAACGCATATTAAAACAAATGACTTTTTCTCCATATTTCACAAGAAGGTCTCCATTTTATTCCAGGAGGTAACTTAGATTTAAATATGTCAGTGTTCAATCTAATCTACCTTTATAGGCATTTCTTCCTGCAACAAAACTTCCCTAAGAGCTTGCAGATCATTTGCTGCCTTGGTCTTTCAAAAGCTAAATTAGAATGCAGTACTAGATGGGAAACTAATTTGAATAGTATCATCACAGAAACTACGATCTGTACCATAAAACAAGACCAACACCTTTGCTGTTGAAAAACTACCCTGATCACAATACCAGTTTCCAGCAGTTGTGTCAGTCTCTGCAGACTGGAATTCGTATAGCTGCTAAGGGGTTCATAACACTTCAGAATATACAAAATGGGCTGCATTTTAAAAATACCATACACGCACAACAAAACCACTTTGGGTTTCCCCTCTCCCAAAGAACTATTTTAGAGACACCTGAGTATTCTAAATTAAGCAACCCATCCATGGGGAAGTCACTTTTCAAAAACGGATGAACTGTCCCCCAGTGCACCTGTATAGAATACAGAAACCCCGGGCAGACAGAATCTTGCATCCATACCTATATTTCATGCCAGTCTGCTTTGCAGTGGACTCTTTGAGAGAAATGTGATGCTGAGGGGTGAATGTCCCCAGGCTGCGCGCGATGATAGCGACCGTGCGGAATTTGGCCCGAGCTGCGTTCACCACATTGGGGGCGGTGGAGCTCTGCTTGCTCAGAAGTCGATCCTCACCATTCCGGCTCTTCAAATTGTGCTCTGTGCAGGCTATGGAGACTTGCATTGCTTCCCCGGGCAGTGCACGGTCCCTCTCAGAACCCCAGAACACAGGCAGTCACGAGAGGTTGAGCAGCTGGGGGGGTTTCTGCTTGTCTTTTAACCCCTCCTTGCTCCCCCTTCCTGGGGATGCCGTCAGAGGAGTCCTCGAGGCCGACTTCAGAGCCGGGCAAGTGGCAGGAGTGGCTGCGGTGCAGAACAGAGTCCGAGAGAAGTAAACAGCCAGCCCTGAAGTTGTCACAGCAGCTGGAGCCCGGATCAGGCTCGCAAATCTTCCCCGGGCAATAATCTCGGCTGATTAAACAGCCCAATCCATGCAGTCGGGAGGCTTTTGCAGACGCCTAAAGCTGAGCATTCGCGCTGACTTGCCGGAGCCGGTCCACCGTGTCTGAATGCGGGCTCGCCTCTGGGCGATGGCTCAAATCCACGCAGGCATATACCGCAAGATGCGCCGCCAGCACGCTCTGGACCACAGGCAGGATGCTCCACTGGCGCGCGGAGCATCCAAGAAGCAGCTAATCGCAAGCTGGTCTCCGGGGACCAGTGGTCTCCATCTACTCTCAGGCTGTCAGCTCCTTCCCCTCCCCGCCCCACTCCGGGAGGTCGCGGAGGGGTGAAGGGGGTGGGGGAGCTCCTCAAGACCCCTCTTCACTCATTTTCAGGCGAAAGCCTGGGTGGCTGAGCCCCCACTGACACAGATTTGCAGCTGCACAGAGGAGCAGGCTGGCCCCTTTAAAGAGCCCCTAGCCTTTGTGTGCGACTGGTAGGCAAGGACCCCTTTCACCAGACACTTGCTGTAACAGAATCTGGAGGGCAGTTCATAAAGGGGGTGGGGGTGGGGGTGGGGGGCCCTGCCCAGATTCAGACCAAATCTTGCTGCAGCACAACAATTGGAACCGGCAGAGTGGAGGTGCTTCTGCCACGGAACATGCCAGTGAATTCGCACGTGAATACTCTGACTGGCTTACTAAAATACTACTTGAAATCCCAGTTATTAGCCCTGTCAGAGTTCACTTCCCCTTCGCGTGTTATTCCTGAAGACGGTAAGTTTGAAGTCTCCTGAAAAACCACAGTGCAGACTTTTTGAAGTCGGCTAACTTGCTGTAAAATCTATTCTGGGTCTCAGGGGACCAGGGAGAGGGGAAGAGGCAACAATTCAGCAGCACCCAGAAGGGGGCTACACAAGGTGAGTGGCAGGTGCACACCACCACCCAGAAACTCCAGGCCAGGTGGCTGGGACCATGTACACTGCCCACCTGTCATCTATGGCCACTGGTGATGACCAACACCCAGGTCAGGGGTGGGCAGCAAAATACCCCTCTCGACTTTGAATCCATGTGAAGCAGAAACACCACGTGGTTCAGTGTCAGGTGCAAAGCAACAGCTCAATAAATGTAGTTGAACAGCACCAAGCATCAGTTGGCTGATAACAATTTATCTCTCCGTCTGAAATGTAGGGAAGCCAGACTCCTTTTATAGATGCACTTACAATAAAATTGTGGCTTCTGCAAAACCAGTTTTCTGAATGTGGTCCCCAACAGACACTGCTGTCAAGCAAAAAGGAACAGGGTTATATTGACCATATTTGTGAGCACCATCTCTGTGCTAGGCAAAAGAAACATGGGGGGAAACGAAGCACTGTCCTCAAGGAACAGGCAATCTGTGTGGGAAAGACAAAGCATTCAGCCTTAAAGAGGCTAATTAACAAGTCAGAGGTACATCAGCATTCAAATGAGTGGTACAGACACTATGCTAGAGTTAGTTAAGCAAGGGAGTAATTACAGAAGGCTGGAGAGAAGTTCTTTGATTCATTCCCCACTCTTCTACCAAATCTCTACCGGGTACCTGGCTCTGCTGCCTGCTGTGGTACAAAGATGTCTTAGACAGGGTCTGGACCTCAGAGAGCTCATGGGTGCCCAGGCAGCCTTCATAGAGGATTGGGACTTTGCATGGAGCATGAATTTGATTAGTAGGAGAGGAGGGAGGTGATCTTCCCAGGGGTTGGCAAATGCAGGGAGAATACACACATTCTGGCAGTGTCTATGTGATTAAAAAAAAAAAAGGTCTGACCACTTCTTCCGAGCCAAATTAAGTATATACATGAAGGTTTTAAGTAGAATATGTGCCTATTTTGGATTCTAATCCAGAGATGAAACTTAACGTTTTATAACCTGCAGATAAGGTTGAAATCATATTGTGGAAGCTTATCCTTAATCCTTCATGACTTTATAAAACATAAATATATGACCTAATGCTCAGTGGTTGGGAAATAACTTTAAGATGGGAGGAGGGTGGTGGAAAAGGGACAAATGATGCCTCCTTTTCCCCTTGGCTCCAAGGAGGGAGTTCTTAAAGGGATCTGTGTTCCCAGAAACAAGTAACAGTGGGCAGAGAGGAAGCAGATCATTAGAACCTTTATGTTTTCACACGAAGTCGGCTCATCAGAGATGATCAATGTGAATCAGAAGAGTCAAGATGAGAAGAGGAAGAAGTGGGAGGAATCAAAAGAACAGCTCAGAAAGAGGAAAACAAAGCAGTCTGGGAGGAGGGACAGAGCCTGGTGACCTCCAGAGGCCCAGGGGGGTCAGAGCTTCCCTGGGCACTGACTGAGGAGAAGGAGATATGAGAAGGTGGCTGAGGGCTGATGAAATAGTGCTGCCAATTCCACGGGAGGTGGGCGGGTGGGGGGGGGTGGGGGGATGCGGGGGAGTGCCGGAGATCTGCACAGTTAGCCAACATGGCTTTCAGGTTTCCCTGAAAGCGTAACCAAAACCAGAGCAGGGATGAGGTTATCAGAACAAAACATTCAAAGCAGAGAGCCCCTGAGTCACCAGGAAGGTGACTAGCCCTCACGGCACTGAGCACAGTGCCTTATGCCTAGCAGGCCCTCACTGTATGAATAATTGAGAGAGCGAGATAAGGAAGCAAAGGAAAGGAGGCGGCAGGAAGGGAGGAAGGAAAGCATATGGGAAGATGCCAAATTCTTGGATCAACTTGATTCCTTAAAAAGAAAAAAAAATCCTGCACGTTCTAGTTTCACACTGCCTGCTTACTTAAAAGGAGCCAATAATTGCCCCACATTCACGTCTGCACCTCTTGGGTATTGACAAGTGTCCGCCTTTAGTCTGCCTCAAAGAGAATCAAAGAATGGAGACCAGAGGAAGGCTCAGAGGGCAAGCCTCTTTTTGGCTACCTGCAGCGTGCCTCTTCAGATCTGACACCACATGGGCTTTGACAGCCAGCCAGCAGCTCGGTGACTTCCCCAGCTGTGCTCACCCTTCCCGGCATTAATGGAACAGTAGGTCTCAGGAGCCAAGGAATTAGATAGTCGGCTCTGAGAATGCTCATTCCTAATAAGTTCGTGCTAACAGGCCACATGCTAATTGAGGTAAGGAAATTAGATATGTATCCTGTTATTGTCATATAATAGGATTTGGAAAAATTATTAGTATTATTTTGGATTCAAATAAGACCCACAGACAATGATATAAGGATAGACGTAGATATAAATGTAGATGCAGGCACCTAGGTGGCTCAGTCTGTTAAGTGTCCAACTTGCCTCAGGTCATGATCTCATAGCTCTTGGGTTTGAGCCCTGCATCAGGCTCTGTGCTGACGGCTCAGAGCCTGGAGTCTGCTTAAGATTCTTGGTTTCCCTTTCTCTCTGCCCCTCTGCTGTTTGCGCTCTCTCTCGGTCTCAAAAATAAATAAAAATTAACTCTAAATTTAAAAATGTAGATGCAGGGGCGCCTGGGTGGCTTAGTCCGTTAAGCGTCCGACTTTCGCTTAGGTCATGATCTCGCGCTTCGTGGGTTCGTGGGTTCGAGCCCCGTTTCAGGCTCTGTGCTGACTGCCAGCTCAGAGCCTGGAGACTGTTTCAGTCTGTGACTCCCTCTCTCTCTGACCCTCCCCTGCTCACGCTGTCTCTCTCTCTCTCTCCTAGAAATAAATAAAAACATTAAAAAAATTTTTTTAAATAAAAAAATAATAAAAATGTAGATGCAGATGTGAGATATATTGTTATGGGTTGAATTGGGTCCCCCCACCAAATTCATATGGTAATGTCCTAACTCTCAGCAAGTACCTCAGAGTATGACTATATTGGAGACCCAGTCCTTAAAGAGGTAATTGAAGTAAAATGAGATCATTAAAGCAGGCTCGAATTCAATAGGACTTATGTCTTTGTAAGAGGAGATTAGGACACATACACAGATGAAGGGAAGCCTCTGAAGACACATGGAGAAGGCAGCCATCTGCAAGCCAAAGAGAGAGGCCGCAGAAGATACCAACCCTGGTGATACCCTGAATCTTGGACTTCTAGCCTCCAGAATTCAGGAAAATATAAGTTTGTATTGTTTCAGCCCACTAGTCTACAATATTTTGTTTGTTTGGGGGAGGGGTGGTTTCAGAGCAAGTGAGAGAGAGCAAGTATTAATGCAGCAGAGGGAGAGAGAATGTTAAGCAAGCTCCACCCACAGTGGGGCTTGATCCCATGAGAGGTCGTGAGGTTGGATGCAAGGCGCCTGGGTGGCTCTGTCATTAAGCAACCAACTCTTGATTTGGGCTCAGATCATGAACTCACAAAGGTCATGATCTGTTTGTGAGGTCCAGCCCAGCACCGGGAGCCCACTTGGATTCTCTCTCCCCACTCATCTCAGCCCCTCCCCCTCTTCATGCACATGCTTTCTCAAAATTACTATACATTTTAAAAAAGAGACACTTAATGAACTTAACTGATGGAGCCACCCACATGCCCCGTCTACAGTAATTTGTTATAGCAGCCCTCACAAACCAGTACAGATATATTGTTTTTAATTTTTTTAATAAAAATGTTTATTTTCAGAGACAGAGAGAGAGAGAGAGAGAGAGAAGGGAAGAGGCAGAGAGAAGGAGAAAAAGAGAATCCCAAGCAGGCTCCCCACTGTCAGCTCAGAGCCCAATGCAGGGCTTGATCCTATGAACTGAGATCAAGACATGAACCAAAATCAATAGCAGGATGCTTAACCAACCGAGCCACCCAGGTGCCCCCATGTTTTTATTTTATTCTTATTACTGGTCAAGAGAAATGACTGGAGCACTCTGAAGATGCTCCTAAAAGCGTAATCAGAGGACAGTGATATTATTGTGCCACTCCCTATGTCCTAAGCCAGTGCTACATACAAACGTGCTACAAAGAGCTCCAAATAGACCTCCTTTTTTCCTTTCCACAAAGTTGTAAAGCCTCTACATGGTAACTCTTGATACAAGAAGTGGTGCTTTTCAAGGCCTTTCTAGTACTTTCCCTTGTTCTTAATGATCTCTGTATTCTGCCAATTTTCCCTTTCAAGGATTTGCTTTATACTGGGCCTGTGTAATCAGCAACCTCAGAGGTGTCACATGGTGGTAGAGTGAGGTTTCCACCGGCAGGCCAAGACCCTGATTCCAAACCCAGCTGTCACTCTGCCTATGACCCTGGGCGGCATTATAGCTCTCCGTATCTCTGTTCTCTCACCTGACATGAGAGGGATCCATGTAGATTCTGCAGGGTGTTTTCACGGAAAACTATGGAGGTTACAGGATCACAGGCAACCAAATTATCACTTATTCTGCAATTTCACCTGGGTCTCAGCTGGTCTTGATTCAGTACCTGGTATTTGGAATTCTTTGGCATTCATGTCAAAGGGTCATTGAGTCATGCTGACAGAGCTGGTTAGGAATGGACCATAGGCTACTTAGCCTGCACCCTAGCCTCTCATGATCATCACAGAGTCTTCATGGTAACATAGGAGGACTTGAGAGCCTGGGGTCAGCTGTAGTGGGGTGTGAATCCCAGCTCTGCCCTGCCCCCTCCTTGCGTGCCACTGAGCAGGGTGCCCAACCTTCCTGCACTTCAGAATCTTCACCAAAAGAATGGTGCAAGAACATGCCTCTTTGGATAAATACAGAAATTGCAGGAAATAGTACTTAGCCCACAATAGGCACTTGGTAACTGCTAAGTATCCATCTCAATTTACTAGAAGCAGGGCTGTTAGGAAGTCCTTAATCTATTAAGTAAGCCCACTGGGAGACCCCAACAATTACTAATACCAATAAGACGTGCACTACACCTCCTATAGCCCAGGAGCTCTTAACACTGTACACATATTAATTCATTGAATTGGCACGTAATCCTATGGGGGAGGTAATAGGTTTTCAACACCATTCTACAGATGAGGAAATAGGAGACACAGAGAAGTTAAATAACTTGCTCAAGATGTCACAGGCAGGAAGCTGCAGAGCTGGGGTTTACTCAAGGTAGTCTGGCTCCAGAGAGTTGGTTCTCAACCACTGGTCCTCATGGCAAGAGCTTCCTTGTGAGAAGGGCTTTAAATAGTGTCATTTTATGGGGGTGCCCGGGTGGCTCCATCGGTTAAGTCTGACTCTTGGTTTCAGCTCAGGTCATGATCTCACTTCTGGGAGTTCGAGCCCTGTGTCAGGCTCTGTGGGATCATTGTTGAGCCTGCTTAGGATTCTGTCTGCCTCTCTCTCTCTCTCTCTCTCTCTCTATCTCTCCCCCCCCCCCCCCCCCCCCCCCNCCCTTTCTCCCCCCCCCCCCCCCCCCCCCCCCCCCCCCGCACTCATGCAGTCTCGGTCTCTCTCAAAAATAAACAAACTTAAGAAAATGCAAAATAAATAGTGCCATTTTATGTATTTTTAAAAGCTTTATTCTTATTATGAGGGGGAAAATTCTATATTAAAAGTCTAAAAATTTGGGAAAATTAAATCACCCATAGCTTGGTAGCTATCAACTTGTTAAAATACTTCATAACACTTTATTCTTAATGCTCAAGAAAATATCTTTTCCCAATTACTGGGCACACTTCTAATTAACTCAATTTCTTACAAGTAACGTCAAAACAAATGCTTTCTACTGAGTCCATTTAGAATTTATGGTTTATATGCTGTCAGAAACCAGAGCCAGTGGGGACCAGGAAACTCAATTATGCAGCCAGGCAAAGCCGGATTCATTCAAAACAGTAAAGAATCTGCTACTATCTGAAGAATTTCAAACATACAAGTGTACAGATGGCAAGCCACTTTATGTGCCTGTTATTTGTGGTTACAAGAGCTTGTTAGGATGAGAGTTTGCTATTTATCAGAAATTCTTAACGTCTGGGTTTGGAGAATGATTTATTATATTCTGACAAATTGAACCAGCCCTAAAGGTTACACTGGGCCTACATATGCGTGGGAACAGGGCTTAGAATAACAGAAAGCAAGATTGAGAGGCCAAATTGGAAATGCTTGAGGCTCTGCTGAGTAGAAGAAACTTCCAGATACCAACCCTTCTTCTCTGGAAGAAAGTTACACCAGAGAGCCCCCACTAAGAAACAGAGGACAAACTCAATACGCATTTTCTCACACCACTGGCCACATGTCCAAAACAAAAACATGATTAAAGGACAGTTAAGCTTTTCAATTAACACTTGAACTGTCCTCATAGCCGCGGGTAAAGGTCTCCTGAATTTGAAACGTGTGACATCAGATGTATCCAGAAGGTCTCCATATTTATCTACCACTTTATACTTTCAAAGTAAGGTTCTATAGTGCTATAGTGAGCAGGTGTGGAAAACTAAGAAATTCACAATTCAGATGATTTTGTTCAGGCCTCTTCGTGGTAGATAATTTCTAAAAGCTAGTCTGGAACTTGGACATAGAGCTGGGGGAAAACAGGGATAGATGTTCTGTTTGTTTTTACAAATGTCATTAATTCCTCCTCAATTATTAGCCTTGAGTATTTCTGCCATTGCCTTCTAATAGAATAAGCTGGTCAGAAATATTTGTCAGTTTAAGATTTCATTAACCATAAGACACGTTATCATTTTGTATATCATTAAAATAAAAACTGGTCAATTAGTTATGATACCGTGATTTTTTATACCTTAAACTTTTTATTTTAAAGTTATCTAAAGAGTTGTTTTAGACTTATTTGGGATTTTCTGCCCAGTTTCATTCTTGTACATATGGGAAGGGGAAAATATAAGAAATTGGTTAAGATATTCCCCAAAAGTGTTCACATTTAGAATTCAATGCTTCTGGTTATTTTATTCAGTCATCAACATCCCCATCTTTGCCCACAGTCATCCTTTGTGTTTGTAACGATTTTTTTTAAACATGCTCAATAGATCCTGAATAGCTAATGCCATCATGAAAAAGAAGATGGTATCACAATCCCAGATTTCAAGATATATTATAAAGCTATAATAATCAAAACAGTATGGTACTGGCACAAAATATAGACACATAGTTCAACAGAACAGAGTCCAGAAGTAAACCCACTCTTATACGGCCACCTAATCTATGAAAAACGAGGCAAGAATACACAAAGGGGGAAAAACCGTCTTTTCAAATGGTGTTGGGAAAACTGGACAGCTACATGCAAAATAATGAAACTGGACCATTTTCTTTCACTACACACAAACACACACACACACCCCTCAAAATGGATTAAAAACCTAAATGGAGACCTTAAGTCATGAAATGAGGAAAACAGACAGTAATCTCTTGGACATTAGTTTCAGAGACATGTATGGATAGGTCTTCTGAGACAAGGGAAACAAGAGCAAAACTGAACTATTGGGACTACACCAAAGTTAAAAGCTCCTGCAGAGCAAAGGAAACCATCCACAAAACAAAAAGACAACCTAATGAATGGGAGAATATATTTGCAAATGACATATCCAATAAGGGGTTAATATAAAAAATATATAAAGAACTACAACTCAATACCAAAACACCCAAATAATTCAATTAAAATGGGTAGAGAACTTAGATATTGTCCAAGGAAGACCTACAGATGGCAAACAGGCATATGAAAAGATGTTCAACATCACTAATTATTAGGGAAATAAAAATTACCACAATGAGATCACTTTACACATGTCAGAATGGCTAAAATCAAGAACACAAGAAACAGCAAGTTTTGGTGAGAATGTGAAAAAAATGAAACCCTAGTGCACTGTTGGATGGGAATGCAAATTTGTGCAGCCACTGTGGAAAAATTTAAAAATTACTAATAGAATTACTATACGATCCATATCTTTACTAGGTATTTATTCCCCCCAAAAAACAATAATATGAATTTGAAAAGATACATGCACACTGATGTTTATCACATCATTATTTACAATAGCCAAGCTATAGAAGTAACCCATTTGTCCATCAAATGATGAATGGATTGAGAAGAGATATTTTATTTATACACACACACACCTACATACACAATGGAATATTACTAAGCCATAAAAAAGAATGAAATCTTCCCATTAGCAATAACATGGATGGATCCAGAGGCTATAATATGAAGTGAAATAAGTCAGAGTAAGATGAATACCATATGATTTCACTTATATGTGGAAATTAAGAAACAAATGAACAAATGATAAAAGAGACTCTTAAATACAGAGAACAAACTAGTGGTTGCCAGAAGGAAGATGGGTGGGAGGATGGGTGAAATAAAGGGGATTAAGAGTACATTTATCTTGATGATCACTGAGAAGTTAATAGAACTGTTGGATCATATTGTACACCTAAAACTAATATAATTGTGTATATTAATTACCCCTGAATTTAACAAAACACAAATAGTCAACTGTTGTTTCTGGGACTTTCCCAAGCTGTTGATACCCACTCTGAAAGTTGTAATAAATGCTTACAGGCATTGACAGCCACATTATGATGGTCACCTAGCCAGCAGCAATAGGAAATAATGTCACAATATCACTAAAGGAAATATACATGCTTCAGACTTCTGATAAAACAGGATTTCAAAGGAATATATTATACACTCTTATTTTATGGCCATTTAAATCTAACATATTATAGAAAGAAGGAAGGCAAACTTTTTTTCAGCACCCACTATGTGCCAGGCATTATGTCAAAGGCTTCTATATCCCCTACGTCATTCCAGAGGAAAGAGAAAAAGGAATATACCATTATTAAACATTTAAATTAATTTGGTTCTCAGTTAAGTATTCTATAGATGGAGTTACAGAACAATTCATCTTCACCTTTTCAAAACTAAGAAGTGAATTAGACGCCAGAAGGGCCTTCTACATGAAATCATCCTTGCCTGATGGGGCTGAGAAAAATAAGCAACCTGAAGGTCTTTCTAAAAATACATTAATGGGTGAAAACTTTGTTTCCGTTCAGATATCTTGGGCTTTTTAGAGTGAAAAACAGTTTTGTCATTCTACCTCATTATTTTTCTATCATGGCCTTATCACAAATTTACCTATGAGAAAACAAATACATGAAAACATGAAGGAAAAAAGTCCCATTAATCCAGACCTTCAATTTTTAACATTTTTGTCAATATCTTTTGGTTTGCACATTTGTATTTTCCACAGTTTTGTGGTGGTGGTTATTGATGTTGCTGTTGTTGTTTTACATAATGGGATACTTTTCAATGTGTCAATAACCTCATTCTATCATTTTGGATTTGTCCTTTGTCGTTTTGCTTTCATACATTATCTGCCCTTAAATCAACTAGGTGTCATCACCATGCATGGATTACCATGTCAATATGCATCTTTCACTGTCCAGTGACAAGTTCTGTATCTTGATGAAGCAAAGAGGTGAAGGATTCAGTCCCTCCCCACATGGCTCCCCTCTTGGTTGAGGAGTGTGCAGAGACATTCACTGATGACTACCTGCCTACCCTACGTGTCAGAACTAGTGATTTAGCTGATACACACTCTCGAGGAAGAGGAAGAGATCACTGGAGATCAGGGCAGTTAGGAAAATACCGCTACAGGGGCGCCTGGGTGGCTCAGTCGGTTGAGCGACCGACTTCGGCTACGGTCATGATCTCACAGTTCATGGATTCAAGCCCCGCATTGGGCTCTGTGCTGACAGCTCAGAGCCTGGAGCCTGTTTCAGATTCTGTGCCTCCCTCTCTCTCTGATCCTCCCCTGCTCACGCGGTCTCTATCTCTCTCTCAAAAATAAAATACTAAAAAAAAAAAAAAAAAAAAAAAAAAGAAGATACCACTACAGTGGTATCAGAAAAGATTTGGACATTAAGGACAGAGAACAACCTATGCAAGGAAAGAAAATCGGTGAAGGAGGCTACCTGAGCAGATGAAATAATTTTAAGCAAAGATGAGGTTGAGGGTCCTCTTAAGGAACAATGAGCAAAGCTCTCTGGATGGAACCTTATTTGAAAAAAAAGATTTATAAAAGAAGTGTACATAAATCAATGAGAGTCTGTTGAGGACAGCCTGGAATAACAGTTTGGGGAAGACTCCCTGCTCAGGGCAGTTGCAGGGAGGTTGAAAGTAGAAAACTTATCAAGAATTCAGGTCTTGGGGGGAGTAACGTAAGCAGTATTTTTGGAAGATCACTCTGAAGGCCAAGAGGGTAGTCCAATAGGAGACTGTTGGAATCCAGTAGCTATGAGGTAAAACTTGCTGATGAAACAATGTTACTTCTTACCACCAGTCATAAGAGAAAAACGATGAGAAAACGTTCACAATGCACTATGTATTGAAAAAAATGCAGTTCACAAAATATGTGTAGTATGAGCCTGTTTTGACAGAAGCAAAACTTATCTACCTCTGCAGAGAAACAAATGGATATACCCCAACATATTTGGTACATTGGATACATTGGAGATACCCAATTATCATCGGTGGTAACCTATGTGTGGTGGAAGTATGGGTAATTTTTGTTTCCTTGTTTTGATAGTATTTATTTTTTGCTACAAGTATAGATCTCTTTATATTATTGAACAACAAAAAAGTGATATCCACAGAAAAAGAAATGGTGCTTGAGGCAATGAGGAGCCTGTACATGTACTTATCATGGACAAAAGACCAAGATTTTTTCTATTTCACAGCACCCAGTACTCTAAGATAAATGGAACCAAACGGACACAGTTTGCTTTTTAACAAACAAGTATCTAGGAAGGAATAGGTTATCCAGAATGTGACCATTAAGCTATGCTAACTGATATGGAGAAAAAATTATTAAATCAAATCACTGTTTTGCTATAGATCTGTTATGGAATCCTGCTGGGGAGGCAGGCAAGGAGTGATCTGGCCCTCTGAGGACACTAATAATTAAAAATGGAACATTAAAGGCATTTTTGGAAACAGTGACTATGAATTCTACCAACCTAAGCCTGGTTGACCCTCCCTGGAGTTAGCCTCTACTAAAGCAAAGAGAACCTATATAGGTTCATAGTTAATCAAATTAATGTGAACTGCACCCCTTAGGAGAAAAGGGCAGGTCTCAATCTATCAGACAGCTGTGCAGACAGGTGCTTTATTAAATCCCAGTGGGTGAATAAATGAATTTATACCAACCTCTAGGATAATGCCAGAACTCAGCAGAAATATGTCATATAGAAATAAAATCATTATGTTGAAATTTCTGAGACATCTCCAATAATCGTGGTTTGTCCCAGTATTCTGCATTCACCCTTTACCCCATCTCTTACCTGTTTTATACATAGTTCTGTGGCGATGAAATGAGAGGGGAAGTAATGCAATACGATGTTTCTGTATAGATGTTAGGAAATATCAGAAAAGGAATAGTAATGAGGAGGGGACTGGGGAAGAAAGGAACTTTAATCAAAATCAAATGTAGTGAAGGATTTGAAGAGAGACACATAGCTTGAGCCTAACCTGCTAACTGAGTTCCATGGGTAAGTGGTTCGTCAGTTTTGGGAAAAGATCAGTGTATTAGTTTCCATGGGCGTTGTCACAAATTAACACCAATTTGACGACCTAAGGCAACAGAAATGTATTGTCACAATTCTGGAAGCTAGAAGTTTTAAATCAAGGTGTGAGTAGGGCTCTGCTCCCTGCAAGGGCCCTAGGGGACAATTCAGTCCTTGCCTCTTTCAGCTTCTGGTGGCTCATCTGGTGGGACTTTCTCTCTCCAATCTCTGACTCCACCTTCAAATGGCCTTCTCCTCCCTGTTTGTCTTCTCCTCTTGCATCTCCTATAAGGACACTTATCCTTGGATTCAGGGCCCATTTAGGTTGATCTCATCTCAAGATCTTTAGCTTCATTACATCTGCAAAGACACCTTTACCAAATAAGGTCACACTCACAGGTTTCAGGGATTAGGATATGAACATACTTATTTAGGGACAACCCCATTTAACTGACCACTGCCACTTTGCAGAAAGCAGGTGTTCAATGGGAGGGAGGTGGGGGAAAGATGCGGAGAGGAAGCAGCAGGACCAGACTTGCTTTCCGGACTGACAAGAGAAGTTGAAGATGCAACAAAACAGCCCAAGACTGTATGGAGACAAAAACTCAGTACAGGTTTGAGAGCTCCTGTCTGAGAGTAGTTTCTTTGATAGGATGAAAAGAAAAAGAAACAAGAATCCTCATTGGTCAAATATGGGCGGGTGGGCCTGCCCATGCTCTACAGTGTCCCTTTGCCCAGATACAACAGTACTGGCTCAGAGAGAGATCCACATAAAGGATCCACATAAAATATCATCAATAAGCATACCCTGGGCGAGAATTGATCCATCCACTATACCAGAGGACTTCTCTGGAAAAAGCACTGGCTCAGGAATGGAGAGAGAATGCCACATGGACTACTTAGGAGTTAGAAATAGCATGACACAGGACAACGGAAGCTATAGAGGCAATAGCAAAGCATTGATAAAACCGTAATTGGTTGGTTTTTATTTTTACCATTTTCCTGATCAAGAGTGCCCCCAAAGTTTTTAATGGATGCCTTTCTTTTTGGTAAGAGTGTGAGCAAAGATATAGGTCAGAAGCTGGTAGTCATAGCATCATGTGGTGCAGGACTAGATCAGCTCAACAATCAGTTGGAACTCGAGTTCCAGACGCTTTTATTAGAACAGATGATTTGAATCATGGGACTTATGATGTCAAGGAGTAAGGAATGACATTAAATCTAAAAGGACTAGATACTTCTCATCAAAAAAGAAACCTGGAATCTGGACAATTTAAGCAGCTGTCAAGGGATCATTCAGTAGAATGGTCACTGAGGTCAAAGTGGAGCAGTCTCTAAAATGAAAGCATAATTCTGAGAAGTATTAAAGTACCTTTTATTCCCCATAAATCAAGATTTTAAAAACTTATTTCAAGTCAAGGTTTATGAGAAATGAGAAGTACTTTGGTTTGATTTAAAAGACATTAACACTGTATAAATCAATTTTAACACTATATTGTTGAGATTACAAAATATGTATATGTATATACACTAGTACATACAGTACTAGTGTGTAGTACATGACAGTACATTTTATTTGGTATATATCTTATATATATATAAAATATACACATATTATATAGTAGTACAAAGGATGGAGAATGAATGGAACATGGAACTATTAATAGAGCAAAATTTCTACATGTTAACAGAAATTAATTTTATTTATGAGTTAATTAAGTTAGATTGTGGTAACTTTAAAGTACATATGGTAATCATTAGAGCAACCTTGTAAAAAAAGTAACTTGAAGAATTAGTTCTACAATCAACAAATAAAAATATTTAACAGAAAGAATGTAATCAACAAAGTAAAAGTTGACTACAACTAGTAAATTAATTTAGCAAGGTCACAGAATATAAGATCAACATACAAAAATCAATTGTATTTTTATACTAGCTATCAACAATCCAAAATTAGTTTAAAACTTATTTGCAAAAACCAAAGAAAACAAAATACTTAAAAATAAAGAAATTCAGGTCTTGTAAACTGAATACTGCAAAATATTACTGAGAAATTAAAGAAAATCTAAATGATGTTAAGTGTCACAGATTGGAATAGTTATTATCAAGATGGCAACTATCCCCAAATTGATTTAGAAATTCAATATATTCCCTATCAAAATTCAGCAAGATTTTGTAAAACTTGACAAGCTGATTCTAAAATTTATATCAAAGGGCAGTAAGTTTCAATAGCTGAAATTTTGAAAAAGAAGAGCTTTATTAGAAGATTTACACTATCTAATTTCAAAACTTACCGCAAAGCTGTATTAACCAATAGAGTATGGTATTGACAAAGGATAGGCATATAGATTAATGGAAAGGAACTGAGAGTTCAGAAATAAGTCCCTATATTTGTGATCAATTGGTTTTCAACAATGGCACCCAACACAATTCAACTGGGAAACGATGGTCTTTTCAAATATATATATATATATATATATGCGAATATATATATATATTGCTAGTACAATTGGATATCCCCATGCATAAAAACAAAGACCTTACACTCTTACCTTACATTCTGCACAGAATCAAATCAAAATAGATCATAGACTTAAACTTAAGAGTTAAGACTCTAAACCATCTAGAAGAAAACATAGGATAAATCTTTGTAAATCTTCTGCACAAAAAGTACACTCCATAACAGAAAAACAATGATAATTGGACTTCCTAAAAACAAAAACTATTTCACTTAAGAAAAGATCAGGAAGACAAGACATAGGCTAGTTTAAAAATTTTCCAAGTCTATACATGGTAAAGAAGTTGTATCCAAAGCATATAAAGAACACCAATAACTAAATAAAAAGATAATCAACTTAAAAATGGAGAGAAGATTTTAACAGCTATTTCACCAATGAAATGATAGGTATGTGAATAGCTAACAAGCACATAAGGAGGAGCTCAATCTCAGTCATTAAGGAAATACACAAAAAAACTACAATGAGACACTCCTATATACCCACTAAAAATTTTTTTTTTAATTTAACCACAAGTCAGTGATGGTATGGAGAAACTGGAACTGAAACCCTCATGCACTGGTGGAGAGAATGTCACATTTCCCACTATGGAAAATAGTTTGATTGCTTCTAAAAAGTTAAGCACAAATTTACCATATGACCAAGGAATTGCACTCATAGATATGAAAACATATGGCTAAAGACATGTACATGAATGTTCATAACATTATTCATAACCACCAAAGCTGGAAACTTAACCAAAGATCCATCAAATGGTAAGTGGATAAACAAAATGTGTTGTATTTATGTAATTCTATTCAACAATTACAAGAATGAACTACTGATACATGCAACATGAGTCATCCTCAAAAACATTACACTAAGGGGCTCCTGGGTGGCTCAGTCGGTTAAGTGTCCGACTTCGGCTCAGGTCATGATCTCACAGTTCATGGATTCAAGCCCTGCATTGGGCTCTGTGCTGACAGCTAGCTCAAAGCCTGGAGCCTGCTTTGGATTCTGTGTCTCCCTCTCTCTCTGACCCTCCCCTGCTCACACTGTCTCTCTCAGAAATTTAAAAAAAAAATTTTTTTTTAAATTAGTAAAAAACATTACACTAAGTAAAAGAAGCTAGACAAAAAAGCTGTATATGATACAATTCTGTTTATGACAGACCTAGAAAGGCACATTTATGGAGACAAAAACAGATCAGAGATTACTTGGGTCTGGAAGTGAAAACAGGGATTAACTGCAAATAGGCATGAGGAAATTTTTTTGTTTTATATGAATGTTCTAAAATTGAGTTTTGGTTATTGTACAATTCTATAAGTTTATTAATATCATTGAGTTATGTATTTATTCTGGGTGACTATTATGGTATATAAATTATACCTCATAAATCTGTTAAGACAGAAAACAAAGTGCCATGCCATGATATAGAATAAATACAACCCTGGGAGTTAAAAACAAGCCAATAAAAACATGACTTTTCTGAGAGTTTTTGTTATTTTTAAGCACCCGAGTTCCATTTCCAATCAGAAGCAAAGATTGGGAGTCTGAACATAGAACTTAGTACAAGCCATAGCAGATAGATGTCAGAGGAGAGGTCTCAAAAGTTTGAGACAGGAGATCCTGAGTTGCAAGACAGGATCAGAAAGAACAAGGAGTTTAGTTGCTGTGGGTTCTCCAGAAGAGTCTGCTTCATCTATCACATGGCTGACATAGTAGAATCCCTAACTAGGTTGAGGGAGAATCCAAGGGCATCCCAAATAAGTTCACATTGGGGCCACACTGGATCTGAGCTAGGGTGGAGGGACAGCAGACCAGTAATGGCCAAGGGTAGTGTTAGAGAGAGCCTCATGGAGTCACCACATTATGGAATGAGGCAACAAATCAGCCAAGGATCAGCAAGTTCTCCACAGCACATGGGAGGTCATGGAGCAGGGAGCTGGATACTGAGGCAGTGCCAGGCTTGCAGTCAAAGATACTGGAATGCTCCCAAAGCCCAGGGGGGACAGCTTTTGGACACAGCAGGTAGGCAAGGAACAACTCAGAGGAGACTAACAAGAACCTGGTGAATGGCATGAAGACCACCTCTGATAAGGAGTTGTAATTTTGAACTAAATATTTATCCAAACTCCTCTTTGGAAAATGGATGAATTACCTTAAAATAGCAAGTTATTGGCTTTCTACTGCCCTTAGTAGGACTAGGGACTTTTTTTTTTTCTTAAATGTTTTTTATTTATTTCTGAGAGAGAGAGAGAGACAATGTGAGCAGGGGAGGGTCAGAGAGAGAGGGAGGTACAGAATCTGAAACAGGCTCCAGGATCTGAGCTAGCTGTCAGCACAGAGCCTGACGCGGGGCTCGAACCCACAAACTCTGAGATCATGACCTGAGCCGAAGTCGGATGCTTAACCAACTGAGCCACCCAGGTGCCCCTAGGGACTTCAAAACCAGATGAGGATAGCCAATAAAAATTCCTTTTTCTGACTATGGATGGACCTTTCCAAGATGTAGAAGGTGCCCCGTGAGGGGCACCTGGGTGGCTCAGTCGGTTAAGCATCCGACTTTAGCTTAGGTCATGATCTCACAGTTTGTGAGTTTGAGTCCCAATGTCGGGCTCTGTGCTGACAGCTCAGAGCTTGGATCCTGCTTCAGATTCTGTGTCTTCCCCCCGCCCCTCTCTCTCTCTCTCTCTGCCCCTCCTCTGCTCACTTGCTCTCTCGCTTTCACAACTAAATAAACATTAAAAAAAAATTTTAATAAAAAAAAAAAAAAGGTTCTCAGTGAGCTGAAGAACTAATGCTGGTCACTTTTGACCTCAAGCTTCCCAGGCTGATTTGCTGGAAGAACATCCTTTGCCCTCCAAGATCCAGCCCTTCTCGGTTTAAAAGGGGTCTCCATGTCTCAAATCAGGAAGTCTCTCTGCCTCTGTCAGGGTCTGTGCAGATGGACAAGGTGCTCAGAGACAATGGCTGGGGCAGGATCTTCTTGTCACTGGAATCTTCTCACTTTTGGCCTCAGTCTAAACTTGTACATAGTTATAGGAGGCCCTGCCAGGGTGTTGAAATGGTTTGATTCTGCAGCAAGTGCAATGAGTCACTAGATCCCAAGAGTGTTCTTTGGTTTATACCCCAGGTGTTTCTAGGTTCATTTACAGATCAATTAACCATTTGTAACTCTTTAAGTGACATTTTAAAGTGAGAGATCATTAAACAAAACCAATTGGAAGCAGAGTCATTCCGTTTCCCTGCTAGTCAGATTGGATCATCTGTATAAACCACTGTCAGGTTTCACATCCAGAAGGGGATTCGCCATCCACAGCTAACATTATTGGGCCCAGCGCTCACTCACTCAACAGCACCGCACATTATTTATAGCAATATGGTTGTTATAAAAGCTTTCAAATGGGGGAAGGGGAGAAAGGATATTTGGATTCCTAATGTTTTTGGCTTAGGGCTTTTTCTTTTAATTGAGTAGGAGTGAGTTATTTAATGTTACGTGTAGGTAAATGAAAAAATACATCGCTTTCAGGCAATGATTTTAATTTCCCTGTAATCATTCTTAATTGCTACTTATCTTCTGAAATTCAAAAGGCTGTCATGTGGAGGAGGGAAGACATTTGGGAACATTGTTACATAGGACAGAAACAGGACCAAGGAGAACTGGCAGCAGGCAGGTTGGGGACACTGTAAAGAAGGACTCATTGCAGTGTGGGCTGCACAACAACACATCAGGCTGCCCACCTAGAGATCTGGTAATCTTGCTGTCATCGGAGGTACTCAAATTGTGACCACAGAACTAGATGGCCGTACATGATAGAGAAAATATAGCATTTACTTCTCTGAATGGTAGTTACCTTCCATGGGCTCTTCAGGTGGTAAGAAACTACCTTAGATGTGCTTAGATGCCTTGGGTTTGTTCTTCTAGCATGTTCAATATCCCTTGTCCCTTCTGATAGTATCATGTTATGCTTCAAGTGGGAAAGACCCCATTCCCAGGTTCTTGGTAAGGGCATGTGACCCAGTCACTGCCCAGGTCACAGTGATTGACTCAGGATAGTTCTGTGACCCCAATCAGTTCAGTCATACTCTGGGGCACCTGGGTGACTCAGCTGGTTGAGTGTCTGACTTTGGCTCAGGTTATGATCTCGTGGTTCATGGGTTTGACCCCTGTGTCGGGCTGAGTGCTAACAGCTCAGAGCCTGGATCCTGCTTCAGATTCTGTGTCTCCCTCTCTCTGCCCCTCCCCTTCCCACACTCCTTCTTGCTCTCCTTCAAAGATAAACATTAAAAAAAAAAAAAAAAATTAAACATACTCAATCCTGGGACTTCTACTGGAAAAGAGAAATTTCTTCTGGACTTGTAGCTAGTTAAGCCCTAAAACCACCTAGGGCTATTTCAAGGAAAGGACCTGCTTGAGAATGAACTGCAAGGTTATTAGGGAAATCATCTTGAGTGGCCTCCCTCAGCAGGTGGTATCTGCTTTTTCCTACTCTGGTGCTTTATCCACCATTTTGCAGTGACTCAGCTACTTGGTCTCTGCTTTTATTGCTTCCAGGACTATAGACTTAATTGTAAACCTCCTATTCAAATTCCTTGAGAGGAGAACCTGACCGCACCAACCAGTCACCATCCGTGTGATACTGTTATGCCCAGATCAGGAGCCCCCAAAAGCCACCGAGGAGCCGATTCTGAAGCAAACACAGGAGGGTCTTTATTCAAGCTCTAGCAGGGACTCCAACGCACCCCGACGCAGCGGTGATGGTTTGGAGCCCCGAACTCAGGGTCGCGGGGCTTTTATTGTGGTTACAGTGGAATTCGGGGCTGTCCAGCTTGGCAGTCTCCTAATAGGTTGATTTTTAGGCTGTCTTGTCAGTACCCGATTGGCTCGGCCCATCTGGCCTGACCGCAAACTGCCAACAGGAACTTCTTGGGACATAGGCGCCTCTTTTAAACTGATTGGCTGCTGCTAGGGAAGTAACTAAGGGCAGGCTGCCTAAGTACTTCCTGCAGTTTTTCCTGGACCTGGGTTCGGGCCTAGTTCACCCTCAAGATGGAGGCTTTTACTAAAATGGAGTCAGTTAGGTTTAGGTCTCACAATACATCCAAGTAAACTTTGGCTCTTCAACTCAACCACCATGGAAAGCCATCTTTATGTCAGGGACTGTTATAAACTGAGTATTTGTGCCTTCTGCACTCCAATTCATATGTTGAAGCCTTGACCACCAATGCAATAGTATTTGGAGGTGGGGCCTTTGGGAGGGAACTGGGTCTAGATGAGATCGTGTGGGTGGGGCTCCCATGATAGGATTTGTGTTCTAAGAAGAGACCAGACCTTCAAACTTTTTAATGTAAAGATATTGCAGATATGGAAGTGGTCTTCAGAACATGGCTCTAGGCATGAACCAGATCCCTCCCTCAAACAGTTGTCAATATTCTTTCCAATTTCCGTCTTCTAGAATCCTTTCAATTGTTTGAATTGTTGAGTTTTTATTAGTGTTGTGAGGTTTCCCGTAAGGATTGATAAAGGAAGTTGCCAAGCAGAGCCTAATGCATTCTGCTCTTTCCCTCACCTATTACCCAGTATTTGTCCCACTAAGAACTTAAACATGAGTTTTTCACAAGGGGAAGGTGATTAAAAACAAAACTATAGAGGCTGCTTTTAGGCAAAAGGCTTGAGTGATGGAAACTTGAGCAAGACAATAGGGCCCACATTGACCACTGAGCTGACACAAACAGGCTCATTAAGCGACCCACTCTGAAATATCCATAGCCTCCAACGACCAATTATAACCAGACACAGCTCCTAAGATTACCAAAAAAGGGAAAATTCCATACAATCCCATACTTCCTCACTCCACCCTGTAATTACAGCCCCGCCACCACTTTGTGGCAGACAGTCTCTCCTTTGCTGTCCTGCCCACCACTCCCTTGCAGTGTATTCAATAAACTTGTCTCTTTTCTACCTCTTGTGAATTCTTTCACTGCCCATGCCACTGGCTGGCCCCACCCTGACGGGGACACACCAGGCTTGTCTGATATAACACAGTGACTCAGTAGGGTCCCAGGAGGAAAAAAGATGGCAGTCATGGGTCTTCTGAAGAGAGTTTAACAGAGACTATTGACAAAGTAAAACAGAAATATCCCTTCAGGGAAGTATATCCCTAAAGTACAGTGCCTCAGGCCTAGTAACCTCTGGGTCCATTACCACTCCTAAGCCTGAAGGAGTGATTGGAAGAAGTGATTACCAGAATCCAAAGACAGAGTGGGTTGAGTGAGAGGCACCTGACAGAGCCTGTGACCCCACCTGAAGGATACAGCCAGTTGACAGGAAGGAGTTTAGGGAATAAAGATAGTCCCACCCCCATCTCCCGCCAATTGGCTGAGCCCAGCTGGAAGCCGGAGGCCACAGGAACATAGAGCAACCTCCTAGAAGTACAAAACACAGCAGAAAAGGGTAGGGGTGGGGCTGGAGGAATAAATGGAAACTATTCAATACATATAGGGGACAAAGTACATAAACTACATTCTCCTTTATGCCAGCAAAGATACTTTTACACATCACAGTCTACTGAGAAGTCTTATCGCAATAGGGTGATCCAGTGCTACTTTTGGCATAAAGCAGAGGCTGGCACCCACCCTGACACTGAGTGTCCGCTCACACTGGTGGGTTGGCTTGCCCGGCCATAGGGTATCATCAAAGGAGAACCTATACCCTCCACTAAGAGCACAGTGACCCTGGAGGAAACAATCTTGAGTGATCTGGTCAAAGTGACACCAGTCACAAAGGCTGGCCACATCATTCTTAAGACATTTTCTAAGAGGTAGGTGAAGAGAATACTTTCATTCTTTCAGTCAAATACCTAATTCTAATTAAAATGTGGAGAAATATTATGTTTAAAAAGTAGGAAGTGAAAAATATTATAGAAAAGTCAGGTTTCCAGAAGCATTATCCTTCATTGAAGATTCAAACAGGAAAACCATAGGTACTGAAAACATGACACTTTTTCATTTTTTAATTTAAAATTAATCCACTAAACCCTAAAAACACAAGTAAATTCACTAAAATTTATTCACTCAGCAATCGAACTAGGACTGCCTTTTTTTTTTACCTTTTTCTAGGGAGGATCTAATATGGGAGAGAGATCACATTAATTCTTCCATTTATTAAGCAAATATTTACTGAACATTTACCACATGCTGGGCACTGATAGAGCTGCTGAGAACAGAAAGAATAGTCAAAGATAAACAAGTTCCAACCCTCCCATAATCAGCTTAAGTTCTAATAAGATGGACATACACAGGGGCACCTGGGGGGCTCAGTCCATTGGGCTTACAACTTTTGATCTAAGCTCAGGTCATAATCCCAGGGTCGAGGGAGCGAGCCATCTGGGTTGGGCTCTGTGCTGAGCATGGAACCTGTTTGAGATTCTCTCTCCTTCTGCCCCTCTCCCTCTCTCACACATGTTCTCTTAAAAAAAGAAAGAAAGAAATGGACATATATAAACAGCTAACCACAACCCAGGGCAGAATTAAATACGTGCTAAAAACATCTTAGGTGGCTTTGGTGGGAGGAAACACCCAGCAGAAATTCATTCTGACTGAAGGCAAATCACAGAAGGCTTATGGAGGGGACGATGCTAGCTCTGGGCTTTAAGCAATGAGCAGGGGGCACCTGGGTGGCTCAGTTGGTTGATAGCCCAACTTCTGCCCAGGTCATGATCTCGAAGTTCAGGACTTTGAGCCCCACATGAAGCTCACTGCTGTCAGTGCAGAGCCTGCTCCTCTGTCCCCCTGTTTCTCTGTCCCTCCCCTGCTCATGCTCGCTCTCTTAAAAATAAAGATAAATAAGACATTAAAATTTTTTTTAACAATGAGCAGGATAATGTTAGAGGGCACAGTAGCCCACTTTTAGACAAGTATGTCAAGTCAGGGTCAAGCTTGAACAGAGACACCGATGCATAAAGTATAGGGTATTCCATGTGACATAGCCACATGGCGGGCAACACAGTGTCAGGGGGAGGTGGAGCAGGACAGAGGTGTGGAATTGAACCACAGAGAATCTTAAATACCAGCTTATTTAACTCTGCTAGGAGGTAATAGGGGCTCTAATGAGTGCCATATCTGGTTGGGATGAATGTTACATATATTTTTTGTGGCTTTATTTTGAGCATCATGGTCTATAACAGCTCTTATTGCCTCTTGTCTGTGCCCAATTTGCTTCCCTGACAGTAAAATCTGTAGCGCATTCATCCCTTATGGGCCACATTAAATCACTGCAACTAAAATGATATTAATGGCCTCAAACTGTAAATAAGATCTGGCTCACAGCACCCCCATGGATAATGGAAATAGTTCAATACCAACCAGACGAAGGAGCTAGAATGAAAGTGGTTTGTTGGAACAAAGTAGCCTATAAATAGTCATACTGGGGCAGATAGGCCACGTTGCTAAAAGGCCCTCCAACTAATCGGCTGAATGTTCCATAAATCAGTATGAATACAGAGAGGGGGGCCTGCGTGTCACCCACACAGCCAGCTCTGCAGGGGAAGGAGAGGGAGCCTGCTAATTAATCTTCACATTCTGCCATTGGAACTCACTGCAGTTTCCTTTTCTACCAGGGCAATTGGTATTAAAAATAAAAAAGAAGAAGCCAATGTGCTTCCTTTATAGGCTATATTACCTAACCCCAAAGGCCAAATCAGGAAACGCTTTGGAGTTTGATGTTAAAGAAGACTAGAAGATGGATAGGAGGTGGTGTGAAATCCTATCAACCACTGCACAGTTACCTATGATATGGAAAGGAAGCCAAGGCTCCCAGCTGGGCTCTTAGCAACTAATACTTTACCTGCTTTAAGGCTCAGTTAAGAAAACAGAGCTAAATGAAAGGTCACGTTTTCAACAGTGAGCCTCTGTAACTAAATATCAAATATTGGGTCGCCCTCGTGCAGAGTTCACACTGAGACTTCACATAAGCCTGCGAAGAACTGCAAATAGTCCTTGAGAAGGACTTCTGCTCTTCAAACACTGCAGACACCTAAGCACTGGCCACTGAACAGAAATGAAGACAACTTGGAGCCTGCTATGCCTTAGTGTGGGTGAGCCAAGTGAGGTCCAGATGTAGGCATTTTCTGCTGCCCCAGGGAAATGCTTTCTTGGGGGGGGGGGGTCAGAACATTTAGCCCCTCCTTGCTTTTTACTTTTAGTATTTTAGGGTCCCCCCCAGAGTGACACAGTGATCTGTTAAAACACCTGGTTACATAAAAATCAGAAATTAGATTCATTGCATCCTTATGCATTGATGTTCAGAGGCAAGGAGAAAGGGAGCCTTTTGCCTTTTAAGAAGCCTTAGTTTCCCTCACATTGTTTTGATTTTTTTTTTGATGTTATTTTTGAGAAAGACAGACATAATGCCAACAGGGGAGGGACAGAAAGAAAGAGGGACAGAGGATCTGAAGCAGGCTCTGTGCTGACAGCAGAGAGCCGAATGCAGGACTTGAACTCAAACTGAGAGATCATGACCTGAGCCAAAGTCCAACACTCAACCAACTGGGCCACCCAGCCACCCCAGAAGTCAGACATTTAACCGACTGAGCCACCCACGTGACCCTCCCCTCACATCTTATTGACAGAATGCATCACATGCCCACACCTAAACCAATCACACAACCATGAGCACGAGCCTCCATGTTTGGCTTAGACCAGTGGTTCAAATTTGAGATGGTGTTAGAATCATGTAGAAGGCTTGTTAAAACAGATTGCTGGTCCTCTTTTCCCAGAATTTCTGGTTCAGTAGGTCTGGAATGGGGTCTAAGGATTTGTATTCCTACCAAGTTCCCAGGTTGAAGTTTATGCTGCAGGTCTACATAGGGGAGAATACAGCTCAGGCCAATGAAGTTTCCCCCTGTGCCTTCTTGTGGAGAGGAAAAGTGACTAAGTCAGGTTCCCTCAGCAAGGAAAAGGGGGCATGTTGCTGTTGAATGGTGGCCAAAATCTTCTAAATCAGAAGCCAGCTGCTAAAACCTCAACTGCTTCACAAAGAGCCTTTTTTTTTTTTTTTTTTTTTTTTTTTTTTTAACAGTCTAGGTTGATTCTGGTTCCTTGCTCACCTGGTTAATAGCACTCAACAATTGCTCACAACAAGCCCAGGGCCAGAACTGAGGCAGAGTTGATGCCAGAGACAGCCAATGGCCCACAGCACAGGATGGAGCCCAGGGGAGCCTGTGGAGGGGGCACAGTTACCAAAGCTCACTAGCAAAGAGCATCAGCTACGTATCCAGCTTCTTCAGGAAAGTATCTATACTTTCTGAGATCACGTGATAAAAAAATAGTAATAAAACAAAAACAAATCAACTGATGATCTTAAATGGCTCCTTTAAACTGAAATAAGCCAGTCTTCATAAACAAGCCTGGCACAGCAGCCTGCCTTTTAAGTGTCTTCTGTGTATGTTCAATAACACCCAAGTTATTAATTACAGCTATGTTAGAAGCCCAGCCAAATATTACTGCTCCATGTGCCATTGAATAATCTGTTAATTTGACCCTTTCTTGGCCACTCCTAAGAGAAGTCTTGCTCCCTGAACAGTTCTGATTTTCATTAGCTCAGGGTTTTAGGCTGTGTTAAGAAGGAATACCTAGGATTATTTAACAGAATTCAGACATGGGGTGACTGATGGGTGAGCTTGTTCAGAAAATCCAGTAGGCAGTACATAAAAGCTTATAAAGTGATGTGTATTGGGAAACTGTTGATTCTCTTCTGCCCTAAGTCCCCAGTCAAGCTCCCGCACTAAGACAGGAGTCCTTCCTGACTACTTTGGGGGATTAGGATGGGGAGCATTATAAGTAATGCATCCTGGGCACTCAGCTTTCCAGAGCCACCTTATCTTCAGGGCCCTGGGTATTTTCTCCCATCTATTTGAAGTGAGCCAAGAGGCACTCCTAATCTATTTGCCATTTCTAGAGAATACTTTAAAGACAGTCTCAGTAATTCCATATATTGAAGGAAGAGAAAATATTTGGTATACCATACGAACACTGACTTTCAATCAAAGGATGTCAGCTGCTTGAAATAAAGGGCTGTCAAGGATAAATCCATTAGCTGTGCCTCTCTCCTGTAGATTTAGGCAGAATTTCAAACACCAAAAGAATGAGCAACAGAAGAATAAAAGTGTTGGCTTATCAACTATACACAGTATTGCTCTACTTTCCACCCAGTGAGAAAGCAAGGGAAAAACATATGCTGATAAGGGATAAAAGAAAAGACATCACTTTCAGTCCAGTGATTTAGTTCTGGTATGAATAATATTAAACATTATTGAACCATCAGGGGACAGATCCACGTGTGTATCGCTCTCTGCCTGGGCACATGTTTCCCTCCTACAAGATGTTGCAGCAATATCTCAGGCAAGTGTCCTTGGCTGTATGACTCCAAGATGCCCTCCAACAGGGAAAGCCAGTTGATTCTCATCTGAACTTTCCATTTCTTGGGAGTCCTCACAGCTCAGTAAAAAGGCCCATCTCATCAGCAATGAGGAAACTAAAATTGTCACCAGAGAGGACCAGGGCAGAAGGATGTGGAACAGCCTTCTAAAGACTATGAAGAATACAAGCTCTTGGTCTCCAACATAGATTGGACTAACACAGATTTTGACACTAAGTATGGTTTTACCTACAATGGGTCAAACTATAAATTTTTATAGACAGCTTTAAGGTATAGTTAACAGCCTAAATTTTAATTTCATAGAATATCTAATCTCAAGGAGCCTATCTATGGAAATGTAGGGCTCCTTCTTACTCTTTGACTACACTGAATAGGCGGAAATCGCCTTACCATATCGTCCTCTGAGGCCACCTACACATGGAGGGGACACTCCTCCCAGGCCCAGATCCAGAAATGTGGCCAGATGGACAAAAATTCTCAGCTCTTCTGGGAATGCTGACAGGGTGCTCGATCCAGGGGCAAACCTGTTTCCATAGCTCTGTCAGCATTGTGATATATAGCCAAATATTTAATACAGTTGCTGTATTCTTATAACATTCTCCATCCCTTCCTCTTTCAAAGCACGGAGGACTAGAGCAGAACATACTACCTCAACTTATATATGGCAAATCACAAATGCAAATTAGAAGGCATGCCACCACCCTGACTTGGTCTGAGCTTTATCATTTTGTCATTTTGCAGCCATAAACTTAATCAAGTACTTGGAAGAAGGGACAAACAAACATTAAACATTTAAAAATGCATCAAGTTCCATTAAGAATGATTCAAATGCATCCATAAGGCAAAAGTTGAATACTATTTAAGTAACTACATGTTAGAGCAGGCAACTGTTCCCTGATGGACCCCTGTTTGAGTTGGAGATCTGAGCCTAGGATTGAAGTGGGAAGCCAGCTTCAGCTCTGAGCAGGCCAGGAAGGCCATGTGATGTCTCACGAGTCAGAACAAGGCAGCAGAGGTGAGGATGTGGAGAAAGGGGTACCCTCCTACACTGGGAGGGAATGTAAACTGGTGCAGACCCTCTGGAAAACAGTGTGGAGGTTTCTCAAAAAATTAGCAACAGAACTCCCCTATGACCCAGCAATAGCACTGCTAGGAATTTACCCAAGGGATACAGGAGTGCTGATGCATAGGGGCACATGGACCCCGATGTTCATAGCAGCACTCTCAACAATAGCCAAAACATGGAAAGAGCCTAAGTGTCCATCACCGGACGAATGGATCAAAAAGATGTGGTTCATCTATACAATGCAATACTACATGGCAATGAGAAAGAATGAAATCTGGCCTTGTGTAGCAACATGGATGGAACTCGAGGGTGTTATGCTAAGTGAAATAAGTCAGCAGAGAAGGACAGATACCATGTGTTTGCACATATAGGTGGATTAGGAGGAACTTAACGGAGGACCATGGGGGGAGAAGAAGGGGGGAAATGGTGGGGGAAAGGGAGAGAGGCAAACCATGAGAGACTCTTGAATGCTGACAAAAACTGAGGGCTGAGGGGGCTGGGAGGTGGGGGAGAGGGGAAGGGGGGTGATGGACATAGAGGAAGGCACTTGTTGGGATGAGCACTGGGTGTTATATGGAAACCAACTTGACAATGAACTATTTAAGGAAAAAAAAGAAAAGAAAAGAACAAGGCAGCAGGTATAGGTAGAGGGCTAAAGAAAGAGCCAGAACCACTCAGGCTGGAGCCAAGAGGCAGCCATTGTGCTATCAAAAAAAACAGAACAGAGCACCAGGAAACTAACCAGATCAACCCAAGAGAGAACAGAGAAATGTGAGCCCAGAAACAGGGAAGCCCAGGCAGTGTCCAGCACAGCCCACAGGCCTGTACAGATTTGATCCTCCGCCTCCCCCAAGGCTGCTATGGCCAGTTTCAAAAGCAGGCCTTCCCTTAACATGCTTTAAAGCTTCTCATTTACAAGAGGATTGTACTTTATGGACTATGAATCTTAGAATTAATCACATTTTCCCACTTATCGCTGGTCACCAAGAAGCTCAAAGTTTGTTTCTCATGTAAATACAGAGGACTTTTTGTTGTGTATTTCTCCATACTAAATTTAGCCCTAGTGGTGTTTTTGTTTTTTGTTTTTTTTTTTTTTATATTTTCATAGAGAGAGCATCCACACATGGGGGGGTGAAGGGGGCGAAGGGGGTAATTTTCCCAACCAGGCACCAGGCTGTCAGTGCACAGACTGACATGGGGCTTGAACCCACAAACTGAGATCATGACCTGAGCGGAGATCAAGAGTCAGATGCTTAACTTACTGAGCCACCCAGGTGCCCCCCCTAGTGTTAATCCTGGTCCTGTCTTTATTAGCCTTTCACTCCACCCAAAATCTTTTGTCTATTTCAGCTAATTACGTTAAATATTAGTAATAAGGACATTTAGGCATTTGAGCATACTTACTTTCACATGTTTTGCACTGCATAACTTTGCAGAAAACCATTGCTTGGAATTCAGAACACAGTTTGCCACAGAAGTCACTTAAAAATAATCTCACACAGACTAGTGAAATGTACATAGTAAGCATACTCAAGAGGTCTCTTTGCTGGTCATGTCCCCAGCATCTCCCTTTTAAAGGGCACCTAGCAAGTCACTTTTTTGTAACCCACACTCTTCAATGAGGTGGATATCTAAATTTGAGTTTCTATTTTTCATAAAGATCCCCCTATGAGCACCCTACAACTTTTTAGATATGCATCAAAGAGTGATGTGAAATCCAGTAGATTCAGGAAAATCTATGCAGGCAAAATATTAAAACAAACAGGGATTCCTCATACATGCACAAAACCACTTCTCAATTTCTAGCAAGATAGCTAAAATTTGAAGGAATTTCTAGTTCTATGACAGGAGACATTATCTTGTAGATGGCTTGGGTGTTGAGAGAGGTCTGACTGTGATATTTGTCACCCATTCATCCACAGAATGTTTTGGCTTATCTAGCTGAGAGGGCAGACATGCTCTTTCATCATCCCCTGAGGCCACTCATTCATGACAGAGTGCACTCCTTCCAGGTCCCCACCCAGGATGGTGGCCCAATAGTCAAAACCATCAGCTCTCCTGGGAGTGTGGACAGCTGCTCTATCCAGGGGTAAAGAAGAGAACAGCTACTCACTGACACTAACTACGCCTCATCCACATGCCACACCATACACTCGGGAACACCACACTTTGCAGAGCGGTTGCACAAAAACCTTGTTGAATAGATGGTATTAGCTGGAACCATGGGATCTGGGAGCAAAGGCCCATATGGCACACAATGGAAGGAAGAGGAGAAAATGAAATCCCTTTTCCGGAATAAAAGCTGGCTTTAGGCAAATTTATCAAATAGGCTTTGAGACAGACCTGACTGGATCCTGACTCCACTCCTTATAAGCTCTTTGAATAAGCTCTTTTTCTCTGTTGAGAAGAGAACTGTCCCTGTGGTGCCATAGGGCCAACCACCCTGGTGCCTTGGATTCCTTCTCCTCCCTTCTCAAAGTGTTTGACCTTGCCCTCTTCTACGTTGTCCATTTCTCCCTCCAAACCGGATCATTCCCAACAGTATTCAAAGATGCTATGGAAACTGTAGTTAACAAAAACAAAAAACCCCCAAAAAAGGATCTCCCAGACCCACATCCCTCCAGTCATCATGTTATTCACTCACATCTAAAAGAAATCCTCTAAAAGTTATCAACCTGATCAAACTCTCCCTTGGCTTCACTCCAACACTTTTGGTCAAGGGCTTAATGATCTTCATTTTGCTGAACCCAGTGGTCAATTTTCAGCTCATCCTACTGAGATCTTACTAAAGTGGATTCCCCTAAAGGTTTGTGCTCCCCGTTCCATAGTGTGGAGCCAGTGCTGAGAAATGCCTGCTGAACTAGAGAGTACATTTCCCAGCGACTCTTACCACCCCCACGACCATGTGTGGCCATGGCACTAGTTCTTGCCAATGGACAGGGACCAGATCATACTACATCTTACAGAGCCTAGTAAGGTGGTTAGATTTTTCTTCTAAGATTGATAGGAAATCATTAGACTGTTTTAGCAAGGTCTTCTTTCTCCTTGAACCTGCAAAGCTCATTCCTGGGCAGGCCTCGGCACTTACTCTTTCTTATTCCCTCTTATCCTAGACCTTTACATAGCCAGCCACTTCTTATCCTTATCATTCCAGTCTCTGTCAAAGACATCACTAACTTACTCATTCAAATAGCACACCTTCTATCCCCTCTCTATTTTTCTCCATGGCATTTATCATTGCCTGACATTATTTTCAGGCTCCATAGTACATCAGTATCACCTGGGCACTTGCTAAAATTACAGATTTTTGTCCCTAGGCCCCAGTAACTCAGGACATCCGTGAAGGTGCCCAGTGATTTGCATTTAACCAGATGAACGACCCACAGGAAGGCTCCTCAGATATGGGCATGAACTCCTGGTCCAGTCAAAAAGGTGCTGTCCTCCACACTCAGCCCTCAGGATACAAATGATGCGTTCTCAAAGAGGATGGATATCCATTAAGGGAGGACTTTTCGCACATGGGACTTCACCTGGTTTAAGTGGAGGTAAAGAGCCATCTGGCTAGGCAGCTGGTTCCTCCAGAACATTTCTGAATTATTCTAACTGCACAAATCCTGTTCCTAAAGCCCTAAATTCATTGAGTAACTTTAAGCAGTTCACTTCACCTCTGTGAGTCTCCATTCTCACTTCTATAAAATAAGAGGACCTGGAACTACATATCAACTTTGATCCTGCTCAACCACAGGGTGTCTTAACTATACTCATTCTACACTGTTTATACTCTTAAGCAAGAACATACAATAAGAGGCAAATGCTGTGAAAGAGAGGTGTTTGTTACAAAAGGAAAACGTCACTATAGGCCCCCAGAACTATGTAACAACTTCGCCCTGACACCAAATCGCCAGTTAAACAAAAGTATTTTCAAAAGCCAAGTACTACACAACTACCAGGGAGTTCTGAACATTTGACCATAAGTATTTCTGTGCTTTCAAATCCTAAGAACCTGGGCACTTATAACTGTACCATAAAAAGGATATAGAACAGAGCCACCCCACGCAAAAAAATTAAAGCAGAAATGCTCTATTGTAATTAGTAAACTTGACATTTAAAACTCAACCTGCAAAGCAGAGAGAACAGGGTATAATTGTTCTATTGATTATAACTTGACAAATAGCGCAATTTTTGTTAAGGCATCCAAGGGAGAGAAATTAAGAGGCAGGGAAAAAGTCTCTTCAGGAGGACAGCATGAAGACAACGTAGATGGGGGAAATTAAATGGCCATGACCTTCTTTAATCAGAAAGTTATTTGTTAGGCCCAGTACTATGCTGGGAACTAGAGATACGAAGGTTAGAAAAAAGTCCCTGTCCTCAGGGCAGACAATAGCAATATTATAAACAGAAAATAGCAATACAGTTATTATAAATAGACAATAGCAATGCAGTCAGTGGGGACACACCAGAGTGTGCCCACACTGCTGGGGGGAGGCCAGAGAAGTTTTCCCACAGAAGCTTCCTTGAACTGGGCCTTGAAGGATGAATAAGTTTTCCAGGGGAAACAAGGCTCACCAGGTGGAGAAAATACAGGAAGACACTAATTGGGTTGTTATATTAGTGGGTTTCTCTCAGCCATTGGGATCAGCCCTGGATGCTGATTGGCTTTGTCAGTTACTTTGGCCAAGAGAAGGCAACAGAAGTGGTGGTGTGTGTCAGTTTCAATCCTAGGCCCCATGAGTCTTTGCATGTTTTCAAAGCTACCTCAGACCCCTGCAACCATGTAAACAAGCCCAGGCTAGTTTTCTGGAGGATGAGCAACGATATGGAAGAGAGCCTTCCCAAACCAGCCAGCCCAGCCAATCTGCCAACTCACTGTAGATGCATATCTGAGTGTAGCCAAGATAACCCTGACCTGGTCAAGACCAATAGATTTTCTCCTGGTCAACTACAGACTCATGAGCAATAATAAGCGGTTGCTGTTTTAACCTACTAAATTTTGGAATGATTTTTATGCATTTATACAGAAGTTAGAAAGCGCTCCTTCCAACTTGAGTTTACAATTTTATTAAACAGGGTTAAAAAAAAAAAAAAACAGGGTTAAGAAAGAATGAATTGAGTCTTAATGTAGCCATCAGTCTCACAGAGTTTCCATTAATTCTAAGCCATCATGGTTTCACTTAGAGTCCTTCAATAATTTAGTTCTCATAACCCAAATCAGCATCACAGATAGACTTTAAAAAAAAAAAAATCCTTGTTATCACTTCTGTTCATTAGTCCTCACTATATTCATTAACTCTCCTGCTGGTTCTTGATCAAATACAGCAAATGAAACCATAGTTATCTTACAAACACAACCTCCCAGAAAAGTGCACTAAGAATAGGGGAAAGTTGGGGCACCCGGGTGGCTCAGTCAGTTAAGCATCTGACTTCGGCTCAGGTCATGATCTTGTGGTTTGTGGGTTTGAGCCCCGTGTCAGACTGTGCTGACAGCTCAGAGCCCGGAGCCTGTTTCAGACTCTGTATCTCCCCCTCTCTCTAACCCTCCCCTACTCACGCTGTCTCTCCCTCTCAAATAAAATATTTTTTAAAAATTTTTTAAAAAATAGGGAAAAGTAATATTCTTTACCTCAAAACATTCTGTAATAAGACACAATATATATTAATGACAAAGCATAAAATGCTGGGCTTCTGTTACTGCCTTTGTTGACTTAGAGTTTGGATGCTGCCTAGTTTTGACTGTCATATACATATTCCATACCTCTTTCCAACTTTTAGTGAAGGTACACACTGAAGATTTTCCAGGACTGCATTGAATGGAGTCCAAGTGGCCCAGTGAGACAACTGAATCATCCAAAAGCCCAAGTACTAAGAGTGATTTTAACGGATTCAGGTTCAGCCACATATCCAAACCTATGTGCATTCTAATAGATTTTTTTATCCCTGCCAAAATCAGTAATACAGTTTTCCTCTTCTAGAGGAGAATGTGAAGATTTGAAAACTATAAATTTCTTCTTGTCCAAGCTGATTACTAGAAGTCATTATTACTAACTCGTCAGTTAGAAGTACAGGCAAGGAGCCTACCACACAGAATACAACAGAACCTAAAACTGTTCATTCAGTTTTGTGTTGCAAAATGCTTTTCTTGGTTTATATTACATGTATATAATATCCTCCCAGAGAAAGGCATTTTGTAACACAAAACTGAATGAACAGAGTTTTAGGTTCATTCATGTATATATACACATACACACGTAGATGTGCATACATGCGCACCCACGTGCGCCCGTATGCACACACGTGTGTATGTGTATATATATGCACATGCACACCCCATATATATATATATATATATATATATATGTTTACAACCCAGTGAGTTATATTAAGAGCCTTGTTAGGTCACCTGTCAGTTTGTGGTCAAGGTTGCAGGTGTGATTAAGAGAAGAATCTGGAGATGGAGAGATTAATCTGGATTATCTGGCTGGACCTAATGTCATCACAGCAGTCCTTATAGGAGAGGCAGGAGGATCAAAACAAGAAAAAGGGGATTTGAAGACAAAACTAGAGGTTATAGTGACACATACTGAGGGCAGAAAAAAAAATCCAGGAGCCAACTAGTGTAGCTGGTCTTTAGAAGCTGAGAAAGGCAAGAGAATGGATTTCTCCCTGAAACCTCCAGAAAAAGACCTATTAATTTTAGACATCTGACCTCCAGAACCATAAGGGAATAAATTTGTGTGGTTGTAAACCATTATGATTGTTGCAATTTGTTATAGCAGTGATAAGAAATAAATACATTCAAGACAGTTTGAAGGATGGGCAAGGATGGAGCATATGGGAAATTTTCAGAATGACTCCATATTTGGCCACCCAAGTACAATCATAAATGGAGAGCCCGTGGCGGGTCTATGAAAGCTACAGCTTCTGTGGGGATCGCGGTCAAGCACTTGGTGGCTGAGAGACACTCTTAAATAGTGGGGTCAGTATTTGGGAAGAGAGCCCCAGAGCCCACCTGGGCTCTATGTGTATATGTCATGGTGTCTGATCACTGTGACTTCTGTGAGTAATGGCTCCTACTTCACCTCTGCTTTCCAAATCTTATGCAAGTTTCCCTCTGAGTCCAAGCTGAGGAAAGGCAGATCTGGAAAATGTAATTTCAAGTCTTTAAAAGGAACAGTAATGCCACCCTGACAAAACACACCCAAGCTTTGGAGATTTCCCTGTGAAGTGCCCAGATAGTTCACTCCTCAGTGAAGCCCAAAATCAGCAAACTCCACTCCACATATAGACTTGGAGCTTCCAATCAGTTTTAGTTTCTCACTCTTAAAAATAGACACTCAAGTATTATCAAATATCTTGGAAAGCCTTCAATGTGTAAAGCATATCAAAACAGGGCAATCAATATCAAAGCTGAAAAAAGCAACTAGAAAAGAAGGATTATGCAAAGAAAATGTAACAACAACGACAACTGAAATCAGTGGTTTATTCAAAAGGCTAAGAGACTTTCTCCTTCTCTCTGCCTCTCCCCAACTTGCACGTGCACACACATACTTGGTCTCAAAATAAACATTTTTTTAAAAGTCTAAGAGAAAAATATTGCATCCATGAAATACTACTAACAGGATGTTTTTAAAAGTGAACATTCAAAAAACTAAAAAGAGCTCTCAGAAATTTAAAAGATGCTATCTAAAATGAAAAAAAAAAAAAACTAGTGGAATGATTGGAAGATAAAGTTTTTCAGAAAGGAGATCTTAAAAAGAAAAGGGATAGAAAGTAGGAGAAAAAATAGATGATTAGAAGACCAGAGCAGCAAGTCCGTCATCAGAATAACAGGAGCACCAGAAAGAGAAAGGAGGAAACATAGTGGGAGTGTGGGAATCAACAAAATAATTTAAGAACCTTTCCCAGAACTGAGGACAGGAGTCTCCAGATTAAAAGGATCTGGCCTACAGAGCACACGGCACAAGGGACACAAATTAGCCCACACCAAGTGACTTCATCATAAAGTTGCAGAATATGGGAGCCAAAGAAGGGATTCTAAAGCTTCTAGAGGTTTAGAATTAACATCAACAACAGGCCAGATACAAGGGTTTCCGCATCAGAATTGCTTTATGCTTCTTCATGACAACATTGGAAGGTAGAAGACTACAGAGAAAGGTCTTCCAAACCTTGAGGGTAAATTATTCCCAACATAGAACTCTTTGTCCAGGTAATGCCTCAAACAAGAGGAAAATAGAGACATATTGAGACATTCAAGGTTTAAAACATTTCACCACCGCCGCCCCAGAACCTTTTCTAAGATACTGGGAGGAATAAACCTGAGGGAATAATCGATGAAAAATAAAAACATAGGAAAAAAAAAAAAAAGAAAGAAAGAAGAGAGAGAAGAGATCCAACACAGGACCTTGTTGAAGGAACGGTCCCTGACAGTAGGAAGGTAGATGCGAGAATGAAGCAATGCAGAGGCCAGGGAGGTAACCAGCACAATGGAAAAAGCAGGACTCAGGAGACACTCTCCCCCAAATGGACTTCTAACCCGACTATGCTCTGAACAAGGTGTTCCACCAAGAAATAAACCAAAAAGAAGAAATACACTTAGACCCGGAAGCCAGGGACCAACTCAGAGGGCACAGCAGATTCCTGGCACGACAGCACAGGCAGTCCCGGGATGTCATCTGTGTGAAAGATCCGAGCATGTGCAGTCCACAGGGGATAACAGAGGCCTCCAGGATGTCTACAAGGAAAAACTGGAGCGGATTACCTGATCTAATTAATTGTGTACAGCGTTGTGTTGAGAAACTATTGGAAGCTGTGGGAGGAGTTTATAACAGGTAAGAAGAAATTTAAGCAGATTTTCAAAGGCAATCATTAGTTCAGGAAAAAACTAGAAGATGGAAACATAATCATAATGAACTATATAGTTGGTGTTCTTGGCCACCTTCCAACTGCCAGCAGTTGCACACAGCGGGCTGGAAGTGCTGAGGAATGCACGGTCCTGGGGCACAGCCTTCCACAAATGACTGATAGGAGCTGGTACATAAATACCCCAGCTCCCTCGCCCTCCAGGTGGGAGGACACTGAGTGGTGTGCTCCACACCATTTCCCAGAGTGCTCCCCCACCCCACTGGATCAAACTCCAGTTACTCATAGTGGGAAGCACTTGATAACATACCCCTTATTACTCCCTTCCCTTCCTTGATCACTTCCTTATTTCCCTACTGGTGTTCCCCGGGCCTCGCCAGTAAGCTACTGGTGCCAGAATCCTGGTGTCAGGGTCTGGCCTGGAGAACCCATGTACTACAAATTTCGGGGAATAACGATTTCACAGGGATAATAATGTTAACAATGATTATGTATTTAATCAGAAATTGGAGTGGAATTGCAGTAGGAGAATAGGAGTAGAATTATGTTAGGAGAAAAGGGGAGAAGCAGCAGAGGGGATGGGGATAGAAAGGAGTCAGGCCCTCCTCTACCATATTAGACATAAGTTAGGTCTTAGATTGATCAGAAGAGAACAGCATTCACATCTTATACAGAAGTATGGAGATCTAGAAATTCAGGGAGGAAGTCTGAAGTGTCCAAAGTGATGGTTTCAGGGACCAGGGAGTTAGGAAAATGGAGATATTGGGGCAAGAAATTGCCTTATGTTTATACATAAATCCTTAAATGCCATTTGACTTTTAAATTATACTATTATTTTTAATAGCATTACTGCTAGTATATTTTTTGATATAACCTAATTCATATAAGAAAAAAGGGAATTAAGAGAGGATAAAGGGGAGAGAGAGAGGAAGAAGGAAGTTTTAAAAAAGGACAGAGATAAAGGACACTAGCTCTTTCAGATGTGTCAAAGTGTTTTACAACCAAAAGGGCCTTTCCTCAGCTGAGCTGCAGCTCCTTAACCCCAAGGCTTGTGTTCATTGCAAAGCTGGGCAAATACATTTTGGAGAACCATGAAGTCATAATGTGTCTATTACAGGAAATAGTTTTTAAGATCATGAATTATGCCTGCTATTACTCACTTAAGTTATAAATAAACTGTGTGTGTGTGTGTGTGTGTGTGTGTGTGTGTGNGAGGGAGGGAGGGAGGGAGGGAGGGAGGGGGAGAGAAAGAGAGAGAGAGAGACACTCCTTGTTTCTCTCATGAAATGGTGCAGCTATTGGAGTTTAAAAAAGTATCTCTGGCTCACGAAGCCTGGTTTCCCCCTTCCTTCAAAGGCATTCTTATGCCCTTTCTGAATAAATACCCAGCAAAGAGGGTACAGACCTGCTCCACATTGGTTTGGAGCACAGAGGACCCAAAATAGGAGCAAGACTGACCACTTGCTTTTATGAAACCTACATCCTATGGAGGGGACTGATAATGAACAAATACAAATCAAGTCCCTTGCCGATTATGAGAAAGGCCATGAAAGAAAAGGTGGGCTGTGAATGAGAGCAAGTACAAAAGGACTTTCTCAGACAAGGTTCCAAGCACAGCCTCTCTGAAGGCCGCAGAGGCCTATGGAAGAGCATTCCAGAGGCTCTGGCCTAGAGCCTGGGCTGACGTTTAGAGAGGTGGCAACCACCGCACAAGAATGATAGTCAGGGAAGCAAACTTACTTGGGAGGGAAGAGGAACCCGACAAAGTTAACTACTTGCCAGTTTCACTCAGCGTGGTCTCTGCTAGCCGAGTGCTGAGAAGCTCCTGACAACAGTAACAATACGGATTTCCTTAATGATCGTTTGGAAGTACAAACTACTGCCTTAAATTTAATCTTTTTATATTTACATTAAGCTTGAAAGAAGAGACAATAAAAAGTATTTCCCCAATAACTACCAAAAAAAGCCAAGAAAGTAGCAGAATGGCTCCTTTTATGTATAAATTCATTATGTATTTCACATGCAGTATGGGTGTGCCTTTAACCTCTAGAAAGAACTGAATAGTAGATAAAGTCCTCCAGGCTTATTACTGTTCCTACACTAATATTTGATCAAAATACTTATTTTTCAATTATCTTCTCTCTGAAATGGGAGTAGTAACATTCTCTTTTCTCCACACCCCGCCCCTGCAAAGTGTGAAAACTTAAGGAACATTTAATTTTCTGCCTGCCTCAAGTCAAGGTGCTTTGTGACATGAAAGCAAAGTATTATTGTTGACATTTTTCATAATAACCTCATCGTCAGGTAGTTTATAGTCTGAGCATTCATGCATAATTTCATATCTCAACATATTGTTCATTTTTCATAATTTTATATCACAGGCAAGAATATGCCAGTGAGCCAAATCCATGACAAAAGGCAATGCCATTTGGAAAAATTACCTGTGTTTTTCTAGAGTCAACTCCTGGAAATTGATGAACGACAAATGTTCAGTCTAAACAATTAATCTGAAAGAGGCAAACCTGTAACCAAAAATGAGGTACCTAAGCTCAAAGGTTATGAATCTAAGATAATTGTAGAATCATTTGAAGTCTACCAAACTGTCAATCAGGGTTGAGACTTACACTTTTACTCACTTTTTGCTACTTGTCATTTGTTAGCAGCCAGGCAGAGCCCAGAAGATTCCTCCCAGGCCCATTAGGAGTGATGGGATTGTCCTCAGAAGGGCCTCCTGAACTCCATGATGGTTGCTGGACGGGGATCAGTGGCTCACCTTCTCTGCTGTGCCTCCCACTCACCAGGCTAACAGTCTCATTTGCTCATTCCCCCCACCCTCAGCCTGTCATCTCCTTCTTTGTTCTACCAATAGCTGTTAACCCCCTGCTCTGGGTGAGGCATTGTTCTAGGAGATGGGAATACAGTGGGATAGGACAGAGAGGGTCCTGGCTGGGACAGCCTCACCCCATACAGAAGAGACCCAGGAATCGAGGAAACTAACTCTGAAGGGAAGAGAGGAGGTAATGGGGCAGGGAATGACTGGAGAATGGGTGCATTAGACGGAGTAGTCAGGAAGCTCCTTTTGAGGAGGGGACATTTGATCTGAGACATTAAATGGGGAGAAAACAGCCACTTACTAGAGGGAGGTCAAGCGTTGCAGGCAAAGCTGCAGAATCATTGTTTCTACAAGTTACAAAACACGTATAATGTGTGTTCATGTGTGTTCCTGTACGTGTTTGTGTGCATTCGTGTGTGTGCATTCGCGTGTCTGTATGTGTTAAGCAGAAGGCTGTTCCTGAAAACAAACATTTTCTGTATGGTAAGAACACAGGCACCTTTTATTCTTTCCTTTACATTTGCTGCGATTCCAAATTATTCTACAAGTAACATTAATTGCTTAGGTAGTAAAAAAGCAACTACTGAGCAGTTTCATTCTCTCTCTTAAGCATATAATAAATTCAGAGCAAAATGACCATTTTGTCCATTTAGCAAACCTCGCTTAGACTTCTAAAATTCAAAATTCAAAATCTGAGCTGATTCCAGACACATGGGACTGAAGCTTGTCCTGCTATCATCTAGAAACATCAGTTATTTAGAAGTAATTCAGAGAAAGTGGTTAGTTCACCGAAGGGCTTAAAACCAATAAACTGTTCAAGTGGCTCATGTGGGCTTCCTGTGATGACAACAGTCTACAGACAGCAAATGGCTGTCAACCTGCACTCCTCACGAAGAGCACAGCCTGCCCCTGCTCCCAGGTCATCACCCGCACTTGAGAACAACAGCACTGCAATTTCATAAAAATGTTCATTTACCTCAGCCTTTTACCAGATCCCGCTTCAGTCTTTGCCCCGTCAGGAAACTGGTGAGCAGTTGGTGGGGTTTGGTAAGTAGAGTATGTTGGAAGCAACTAAGAAGTCATACGTGCCTCAGTATAAAGGTGAAGTCCTAGAGCTGTGGAGCTTTGCGATTCTGTAGACTAAATCATTCCCATTTGCAGGCAGGTCCGTACTGCGACCAGACACCACAGTGACAAGCACTTGAGTGGCTACTTGAGAGGGAGGTGGTGAGTGAACAAACGGAAGGGTGCCGGGAGGGGAGGTAAGAGAGGGCGATGTCTGAAGACTATTTTTATGGAGAGGATTTTAGGTAAATGCTAACTATCAGGTGTGAGGTGACAAGGAGAGTGGTTTCTGCATTTTTGTCCCCCTGCCAATGCCTGGACCATCTCTAAAGGGCTGCAATGGCACCTGCATGTTGGAAGTTCCAACCACATTCACAGACCTGTGGTCCCCAAACTTGACTCACACTTGCAGTAATGGGGGGGGGGGGGGTCTTTCTGGAAAAGGGAGATTCCTGAGTTTTGCTCCCAGAGACCAATTCAGGCCATTCGGGTTGGAACTTCAGAATCTGTTTTCCTTCAAATCTTCCACAGGTGACACAAGTGGCTTTGGGAACCTGGGCTTCAGAGGAGCTAAGCTGGCCACCCTCAGTTCAGCAATGGTTGCCAGAGGTGGGACTCTTTACTGCCAGCACCCAGGCTCCTGCTTCCTCCTCAGTGAGAAAGTTTCCCAGCACAGGGGAACCTGGAGGACTCAGTCGGTTGAACCTCGACTTTGGCTCGGGCTGTGATCTCACAGGTTTGTGGGTTCAAGCCCCATGTAAGGCTCTGTGCTGATAGCTCAGAGCCTGGAGCCTGTTTCATATTCTGTCTCCCTCTCTCTGTGACTCTGTGACCCTCCCCTGCTCACGCTGCCTCTCTCTCCCTCCCTCCCTCTCTCAAAAATGAATATTTTAAAAAGGAAAAAAATTGTTCTCCCCAAAGAATTTTATTTTCCTCCTTAGCACATACCACTACCTAATATATGTTTGAATTAACATTACCCACATCTACTCCACAGCAAAGATACTTACCTGCTTTGCTTACTCCTGACTGTTCCCAAAGTGGCTCCTAGAACGGTGCCTGGCAGATATTAGCACCAAACTATTATATTTTGAATGAGTTTAAGAGTTGAACCAGGAGACTTCAGATATCTGCAGAGCATAGCCATCCTCTGCAAGAGGGGACTCCCCCAAGGTATAATAACCCACAAGACCTCTTAGATCAAGGAAGGGAAGTCAAGAAAGTAAGCCAAACAAACCAAAAAAAAAAAAAAAAAGAGAGAGAGAGAATTGAAAGAAAACTTTTTCTCTATAGCTTTTGTGTTTTTCTGAAAATCAAATAGTTTTACATTAGGGTTTTATTTTTTAGAATGGTGACTCAGGTATTTCAGCATGTATGTATTACTACCTACTCTTCATTCTCCCTAAATGGTTTCCTCAAACTCTGATTATGATTACATTTTATCTTAAAAATTCATAGTTTCAGACTACAACCCCTGTGCACTTGGGAAAACACCCACTTACAGCTTCACTCTGACATGAACACCCAGGCTTGCATTTCTGCTTCCTGGGGCATTCACAAAGGCAGGAAAAAATAATTCTGTGCCTTCTTCCCAAGCAGGCTTCTGTTTGTTCATCAGTTATAGAATTTTTTGGCCATGTCAGTGCCCTCTTAGCCAAGTCGGAGGTGGAGGAAGAATGCAGGCCCTGTTGGGAAGTTAGGTCATTTCTTGTAGGAAAAGAAAAACTTACTGGCCTTCCTACAAAGCATCAGGACGGAGGCAAATAAGGGCCCTTCTGAAAAGATCTAGGTTCCCTAGACACGGAGATCCAAAATGGAAGTACTACTAAGGAACCAGTATTTCCCTGTTTAAAGGAAAATTAACATTTGCCAGAATTCAGAATAATTTTATCTATTTTTAGCTCCTCTTGCATATGTTCACCACCTGTGTAAATCAAATCTACATTTGCACTTAAGGGATGGGGGTGACAGTTTTGATGAACGAATGGCCCAGGAGGCAAATGATCTGTCTAATCTCCCAGGACACTTTTGTTTACTATTTACGTCTAAGTAAAACCATCCACAGGTTTCTACATACTGTAACGTTGCATTTATAGCTAGACTATGAAGGAGATATCATTTCCTTACTTCCTTTCTCTCTCATATGATAGCATAAGTAAATAGCTATGATCTAATATTTGGAAATCTGGTACTTCCTTCCTCTGCTTCCCACTCACAACATCTTCTCCAGCAACTGACATTACATTTACACATTCATATTCTATCTTAGGGACAAATTCTTCTCATTGATTATAAAACAAACAGAAATCTTTTCTTTGGCAAGGAATATGTATTTTAAGATCTATAAAGGAGTATTGTGGTTAGAGCTTTCTAGACTTCAGTGGGAGGTATGCCCCAGAGGTCTTTTGAACGGAGCTCTCAATCGGTCATGTCTTTGTAAGTATGCAACCCTCTAAAATGATCAATGAAAACATGATAGTGTTTATACATTCCCTGAAGTGGTTTGCCAAGCTGAACTTTGAATTAAAGAATTCACTAGGAGTCTTGTGAGAAGACAGATCGGTAAAGAAAACAATTTTGGGCAATGAAGTATTTTTAACGCATTGGCCTCTATAACTGTTTATGTATCACTACCTCTGTCCATAAAATAATGCAGCTCATAGATTACAGAATTACCAAATTACCTACTTTGAATTTCAAATAAACACAGCAACTTCAGTTTCTTCACAATATTTGCCATTTGTTGGATCAACAAGTTATTTTTTTTTAATAAACTAAAAAAGCCAAGTCAAGTGATATTAAAAACTACAATGAAAATTAGAAAAACATATTGAGGAGTGTTAAGATTTGTAAGGGTGCTTCCTAAAGTCAGAAAGCATGTGTTTAGATTTCGTTACGTCTAGGATTAGCTCTTACACTAAAACCCGTATCTTTTTGTAATACAGTTTTACATGGGAAGAAACAGTAAACAAGGATGTTTACTTATAGTAGCAGTTGGCAATATGCCAACATACACCCAGTCTTTTTACTTTCTGCTATTTAAACATCTGTAACTTATTATCATGAAAACGAAGAGCCAGGAAACAGAACCATATAAAAATGGTTTTCTCGATTGTGCTATAGTCTTTGGAGCCCAGGTCTACAAAGGTCTCTGAATAGCCATGAAATTATAGAATATTGGTCTCTAATGTGCAATGTTTCACGCCCCCTCCCCAACTTTTCCCCTTTATTGTGAGTAGCATCAACCGTCATGCACAGGGTTGCTCCATCAAAACCCGCAGCACCTACCCTGCCCTGCTCTCCCTCACTCCCCCATCCAATCCATCAGCTAGTCTTTTGTTGGTACATACAAAACACATGGTGGAGCCCTGCATTTCTCTCACTTGTCCTGCCTCTACTCGGCCCATCCTGGTCATTCTAGTCCGGACTGCAGCAAAGGGCCTCACCTTGCTCTTCTCCAATCCATTCTCTACCCAGCAGAGAAGTGATCATTTTCTTTTTTTTTTTTTTTTTTAATGTTTTTTTTTTTATTTATTTCTAGGAGAGAGAGAGAGAGAGACAGCATGAGCAGGGGAGGGTCAGAGAGAGAGGGAGTCACAGACTGAAACAGGCTCCAGGCTCCGAGCCGGCNGAGAGAGAGAGAGAGACAGCATGAGCAGGGGAGGGGCAGAGAGAGAGGGAGACACAGACAGAAACAGGCTCCAGGCTCCGAGCCGGCAGCCAGCACAGAGTCCGACGCGGGGCTCGAACCCACGAACCGCGAGATCATGACCTAAGCGAAAGCCGGACGCCCAACCGACTAAGCCACCCAGGCGCCCCGAGAAGTGATCATTTTAAATGTTTAAGAGAGAGTGTGTGTGAGAGGGGGAAGGACAGAGAGAGGGAGACAAAGGATCCGAAGTGGGCTCTGTGCTGACAGTAGAGAGCCTGACGTGGGGCTCAAACCCGAGAGCTGTGAGAACATGACCTGAGACACTTAATGGAGGCACCCAGGCACTTCAGTGATCATTTTAAAACAGAATTCAACTCATGTTACATCCATTCCATCCCCTGAAGCCTCCATCTGGGGACATACAGGTAAAAGGTGGCAGCTTAAGACATACAACAAAAACCTCACTGAAGGTATAGGAAAGTGATTTCAAAAAGACAATCTCAAAAGGAAAAGGCAAGAAGAAAACAAAGCCACAACAATAAAATTCTGGAAGCTAGGAAAGTGTGCAAAGGGACAGCAGTTTTGAGAAAGGTTTCCTAAACTAGTGAGGGAAGGCCAAGAAACAGCCTCATTTACACCACAGAATCCTAAAAAATGGCTCATAAAATCATGCCACTAGGTACCTTAGAGAGTGGATGAATGGGGTATCAAATAAGGAACACTGTCCAAAGCTGTTTAAGAAGTCTGTCCCCTCCACTCTGACTGGGAAGCTCTTCTCCCTCCCACCTGGTCCCAGTGGGAAGTTTAGCTCTAGGAAGGATGATGATTGAATATGGAAGCACCATGCACAGTTGAGGGTAAGGATACAATACAGAAAATGGAGGGGAAATGAAGTCACACTTGATGTGTGCTTAGACCTCCCAGCCCTCTTTCTCAGGCTTTCACTCTCCAGAAAGAGATTGGAAAAACTTACCAGGAAATGTGACCAGTCAAGAGGAAAGACCCAGAGTGACTAACATCAGGAGTCTCCCACAAAAATATCCCAGCCAGATCACTTTTGGTGCGATCTGCTTGGAGTTAGCAGGCCCCATCCACAAGTTCCAAGTTTCTGATCAGCTTTTAGGTCTTCCACTCTTAAATGGGAGCAGCAGACAACAAAAACTTACCACTTACTAATAAATTAGAGAAAAAATTGTATAAGGAGACAAGGGGAGACTGTGAAGAAACAGAACTAAGTAGAGAAGAAAACAGAACAATCTCACTAGCAGCTTTATAGATATAAGTGAAAAAAGAATGTTTGTTTTAAGGAACATCTAGAGAACAAAAAATGAGAGCTGTAAATTAAGAACAGGATAGGAGAAAATAAGTCAAAAAAATTTTGATGATAAAATTGAGGGCATCTTCCAGAAAGCTAAAAGGACAAGTAGATTCTAAATAGGAGAAAGAACAATAAGAATGTTCAACAGTTCAGGAAGCTTTCCATTCCAATTAGAGGACTTCTAAAGAGAGAGAAGAGAAAACATAAAACAGTGACAGAAATCAACGATAAAATGATTTAAGAAAACTTTCCAAGAAGGAGGACAGGAATGTTCAGACAGAAAGGGCCTACAGCATGCCCAACACAATGGACAAAAATAGGTTTGCACCATGCCACATGCGGTATGAAATCTCAGTTTACTAGGGCCAAGGAGATGATCTTCAAAGCTTCCAGAGAGAAAATAAAAAATAAGCTATATATAGAGGACAAAGAATCAAAATAGCTCTGGATGGTTCAACAGCAACTCTAGAAGGTAGAAATGACAGGGCAAAGCCTTCCAAATTCTGAAGGCAAAGGATTTCTGACCTAGAAATCCATATTGGCAGATTATCAAGCAAGTGGGAAGATAGAATAACCATCTGTTTGGGCAGGTGAAGTCTCAGTAACTTTATGGCCCATGATCCCTTTTCCAGGAAACTATCGGAAGATATACCTCAGGAAAAGGAGGGATAAAAATCAACATAGGAAAAGATGTGGGATGGAAGAAACCATTCCAATGAGGGAGGGAGGGATTGGGGAGAGCTGAGTGGGGAGAGCTGGGCTGCAGGCAGAGGTCAATCCCAAAGGCTGTAGCTCTGAAGAATTCAGGAAAGCCTTCTTTGAGAACATAAATGGATATTTTAAGAGGATATATCACTAAATAAAGAAGTACTCAAGGTTGAATAAAGGATATGGGAAGGTGCGTGGTGGTTCCATCAGTTCAGCGTCTGACTCTCAGTTTCAGCTCAGGTGATGATGTCTCAGTGTAAGGTCAAGCCCCACATCTGGCTCAGTGCTGCCAGTGCAGGGCCTGCTTAAGATTCTCTCTCCCTTGCTTGCTCGCTCCTTGCCCCTCCCCAATTCATGCTTGCACACACACTCTTTTGCTCTCAAAATAAACAAACAAAAAAGTACACAGATGGGAAATATACTTCATTCAAAAAGCAAGGTAACTATTAATTTCAGGAAAAGCAAAAGATTATACAGGAAAAGAAAATGTGGTTACAAGTAATCACAGCTCAATCATGAATAGTGTTGCAAAATCTAAGTATTGAATATTGTTTTAATCAAACTGAAGATAAATCTGTATTGAAAGGATGGGAAAGATTTATCTGTGTCCAGAGCAGGGAAAAAAAAGAAAGCTATCACACCCCCAATACCATAAACCATAAACACAAAGAAGGGCCAACACCTCTGTTTTGGAGTAGAAAGCAGCTGTTCTCCATGGAGAAGGAGAAATAAGAGAGGGGCAGAGACTATTTTTCCCAGTAGACCTACAGAACTAAAGTATGTGCACACAATTTTCAACCAGCCCTTTTTGTTAAGGCAAATATCTTTATGATATATTACACAAGGATTGCATAATTATATACATCTCACAATCAGGAGAATACATCCCTGACTTCCTTTTCAGAAGGACCGCTTTCCACAATTATTCTTGGTCTCATTATCCCACATGTTTACCTCACGAGTTGGGCATATTTATTTGCATAATTTTTTAAAAAGTATTTACACTGAAGGAGAGAGGGAGTAAAGGAGTGTGGGGAAGGGTAGAGAGAGAGAATCCCAAGATGACTTTGTCCTGTCAGCATGGAGCCCCATGTGGGGCTCGATCTCACAAACTGGGAGATCATGACCAGAGCCAAAAATCAAGAGTATGAAGCTTAACCAACTGAGCCACCCAGGTGTCCTGCATGATTATTTGAATGTTGACTTGCTTGTGGTCTAGCTCTCCAGCACATATGTAAATTAGTGTCTTTACCACTATATACCCAATGCCACTGGGTATTTGTGATCTAAAAACTGAGACATGAAGCAATAGATGAACATGCAGCCTTAAATACGTCAATATGTCAGTGCCACAAAGAATCTTAAAATCTCAAGGAGAGGATCTCAGGAAGCTCATGCCTAATTTCAAACTTTGTCTATGGGAAATCCAGGTATCAGAAGAAGGATGGTCATTGATGACTTGCCCAAGTAAACAAACATAGTAAGTAGCAGAGTGAGCACCCAACACAAGCCCCTGAGCTCCAGGCCACTGCTTTCCCAGGACACAAGTCTGTCCCAAGAGTGCCCACTCTCAGATTAACTCCTAAGTATTTTAAGGTCTGACATTACAGAATAAAATATGCATACTCCAATTTTGATGAATTGCAAAACAAAAACAAAACCACAAAACCTTCTTCCCCTTTCCCTCACCCAGGTCTCCTTCCCTAGGTCCACTAGAGTGGCACAAAATGTATTATGCGTTCTTTGTTAACATGCGAAGCATGGCAGGGCTTTCTAGGAATTGTTTTGGTTTATACTCTTTGGGGGTCAAGCTTACATAGTAAGAAACAGGCCTGTGATCTTCTATTTACAAGCTGAATGTTCAGCACTATGCCTGAAACATAATTAAGTCCTCAATAAATATGCAGTGTTGAATGGAATGCTTTCCTAGGTTCCACCAACTATCATATTTTGGAACATCAGATTTCTCCAATATAAGCAGGTAATCTCTGCTTTTAAAAAAAAAATAAAATCCTCACTTTCTAAATTATAGGTTGCAGGGTAGACATCATTCTGCCATGCAAATATAGCCTTCTGGGCATAGCTAATACTTACCAGCACCCCAAGTGACAAGGAAACCAGGGATCACCACGGTCAAATGGGGTGATCTTTGCTACATGTCTACTTTCCTCCATACTCTCTTTTTTTTTAATATATATTTTTTAATGTTTTTTATTTATTTCTAGGAGAGAGAGAGAGAGACAGTGTGAGCAGGGGAGGGTCAGAGAGAGAGGGAGTCACAGACTGAAACAGGCTCCAGGCTCTGAGCTGGCAGTCAGCACAGAGCCCAACGCGGGGCTCGAACCCACGAACCGCGAGATGACCTAAGTGAAAGTCGGACACTTAACCGACTAAGCGACCCAGGCGCCCCTCCTCCATACTCTCTCTTATGTACCCTTCTGCACGTCCCTTTATTTCAGACCTCCAGTGCCTTCCTGCTTTAACTCCATCTTCCTGCCACATTAGGGAATGATCTTACATCATTTTGCTCCTCCAGTGATGGTGCTTTAGGATGAATAAGTGCTGTCCTTTCCTTAATTCAGCCAACGTAATTGCACCAGGTGTTTTGGCTTTGACCATAGAAAGGAAGCTAGTCTTGTTCCTTGTAAAACCGAGTTTCAAGCTTTACCTTTGAAGAGACTGAAGGCCCCCCTCAGAGCCTGCCCCACAGAGGAGGGGAAGAGTGGCTGGAGGGTCCAGTCCACTGCCCTCTCCCTGAACTCCATGCTGGCCCAGCACCTGCTCAGCGTGCCCCGACTGCCCACTGGGGTTCCAGCAGGCTGTGGAGCTCATGGGTTTCAGTTTCACTGAAGACTCTCAGCCGCTGGAGGCAATGCAAAAAGAAGAGAGGCACTCTCCCCAGTTCCCACCTCCTGACCTAGCACAGCTGCACCAGTTTCTGGCGGGACAGAACTCAGATAAGGCAGGCTAAGGAGAATACGGTAGAACAGCAGATGCCATGCGAAAGCCAACCAGGCTGGTTGACACCCACACATGAGCCCTTCTGGAAGCTTCCAGAAACACTGGAGGAGAACCGGACAGGGAGGAGGAGGCAAAACCATCAAATGCTATTGTCATGATCAAAGCACATCACAGGGCAAGGGATAAGAGACTGTGTGGCTTTCTGTGAGTCACCAGGTTTTAAGCCACCTACCACCCCCTAACCAGCACTTGTTCCTTTTCTCCCATCCCTGTCCCTGGAGGGCTGGGCACCACCTGAGGGCGGGGTAAGCATCTGCTCTCTCACCAGTTCAGGGACTGCCAAGGAACTGGTGCTCAATAAAGGGGGAGGAAGGAGCAAATGAATGAAGAGAGGAACAGAATCAACTGCGGCACAAGAAATTATTGTACAAAACCTTAAGGGAGAGAATATGTCTAAATTTTTTTTAATGTTTATTTACCTTTGAAGGAGAAAGACCGAACGGGAGCAGGGGAAGAGCAGAGAGAAATAGGAGACACAGAATCTGAAGCAGGCTCCAGGCTCTGAGCTGGCAGCACAGGGCTGGAACTCACAAACTAAGCCAAAGTCAGATGCTTAACCAACTGAGCCACCAAAGTGCCCCAAGGGAGAGATTATTTCTGATGTTTAACTTCAGTTTATGCAACAAGGTGAATTTATACCCTCCTACACTGTTGGTGGGAACGTAAGCCGGTACAGCCCCTCTGGAGAACAGTGTGGAGGTTCCTCAAAAAATTCACAATAGAACTCCCCTATGACCCAGCAATAGCACTGCTAGGAATTTACCCAAGGGATACAGAAATGCTGAGGCATAGGTGCACGTGTACCCCTTTGTTCATAGCAGCACTCTCCACAATAGCTAAAACATGGAAAGAGCCTAAGTGTCCATCAATTGATGAATGGATCAAGAAGATGTGGTTTATCTATATCATGGAATACTACATGGCATTGATAAAGAATGAAATCTGGCCATGTGTAGCAACATGGATTGACCTTGAGGGTGTTATTCTGAGCGAAATAAGTCAGGCAGAGAAGGACAAATATCATTTGTTTGCACGTATAGGAGGATTAGGAGGAACTTAACAGAGGACCATGGGGGAGAAGGGGGGAAATAGTTGGGGAGAGGGAGGGAGGCAAACCATGAGAGACTCTTGAATATGCTGTGAACAAACTGAGGACTGATGGGGGTGGAGGGAGGGGAAGGGGGTGATGGGCACGGAGGAGGGCACTTGTGGGGAAAAGCACTGGGTGTTATATGGAAACCAACTTGACAATAAGCTTTGTAAAAAAAAAAAAAAAAAAAAGTGAATTTAACACTGTGTCTTCCAGGTATCTCCCCCTCTTCCGTGTCTCTAAGATGCCACTGCTAAGTGGACAATCGATTCCCATGTCAGTTGCTGACCTGGTAGGTCTTTTAGACCTTGAACCACCGACATGACAGAAGGCCTGGAGGGGAAGGTCATGTGGGAGCAGAAAGGCTCTGTTCGAGGAGGTGCCTCCTTACACACAGCTTGCTAGAGCAGCAGGAATGGTGTCCTGGAAGGCTGGCGTGGGTGTGGAGTGACAACTGATCACTGTGCTTGCAAATGAGGACCCCCCTTCCCCATGACCTAAAGAGAACAGCCATTTGGGGTCAGGGAGACTGGGGTTCACAGCAAGCATTTCTATGTACTAACTGCATGACCAGAAGCAAATCTTTTAACTTCTGTGGGTCCCGTTTTTCTCCTTTCCTAAAATTGGATAATGCCCGTCTTACCTACCTCATCTAATCAAACCAGAATCCTATAACTTGCATGTTATATACACAATATGCATAAATTATATATATTTGTACATATATTTATATAAAATTCCCATTCTAGGCCAGCAATATTATAAAAAAAGGAATTGTTACTGAAATCAGAGAGATGACTTTTTTCCAGTCTCTCAGAATTCTCACATTTTACTGCATCTTTGGTAGGACTATATTCCAAGCACCCTTTTTTCCTCTAAGTCAAACTTTTAGGGCCTATTAAATACCTTTGAGAACCATGCTCTTTGCCATTTTCCTTCAAATTAGTTACATTCTTTTAAATTTTTAAAATATTTTTATTTATGGGGGAGGGAGGGGGCAGAGGGGAGAGGGAGGTACAGAATCTTAAACAGGCTCCAGGCGGAGCTGTCAGCACCGAGCCCGACGGGGGGGGGGGGGGGGGGGCGGCCTCAAAACCCATTAACCGGGAGATCATGACCTGAGCCGAAGTCTGATGTCCAACCAACTGAGCCATCCAGGCGCCCCGAAATTATCACATTCTTACAAATGGCCAGCCATTTCAGCACTAAATCAAAACAGGTTCATGTTGTAAAAGAAAAGGGACTCTTGTCCTTGCACCAGCTGCCAATCGGTGCATTAATGGCCTATAGTTGTTCACTCCAAAACCAAATAGATAATTTCTTTTTAACAACACTGTAACTTGGATTTTTGAAACCATTAAAAAAATAGAAGAACCCAAAAATACTTCATCATCCCTGTAGCTTTCCTTTTTTTTTTTTTTTAATCTCTACTTGGAACTCATTGTTTACATGCCTTTAATTCCGTACCATCCCCACCAGCCCCAGGCTCTAGGTTTTTCTGTTTTAATAAATGTTTATCCCTCGTGTCAGTGTTGCATAGTCCACCATGGTTTGATTTGCCCCAAAGTCAAAATACTCTTGATTGTTGCGCACAGAATTAATCAAGACAGACAGGACTATTAATGGGGCTTCTCACTTACACAAGAGGAAGGAAGAGAGCCTGGCCGCCAGGGCTTGGCTGCAGGGTGTATCCTGCATCTGGGATGAAAGGATCACTCCCCAAACAAGGAAGGTTGTTCACAAGCTTTGGGAGAGAAGGGCCTGGTGGCCCAGCTGCAGGCGTACTGCACTGCAGGTTCAGTAACTCCCCACGAAAGCGTATCTAGTGGGTCATTAAGACCAGCCTGTTTCAGAGCCAACTTATGTTTTATTTATTTCTGAGAGAGAGAGAGAGAGAGAGAGAGAGAGAGAGAGAGAGAGAGAACATGAGCAGGGGAAGGTCAAAGAGAGGGAGATACAGAATCTGAAGCAGGCTCCAGGCTCTGAGCTGGCTGTCAGCACAGAGCCCGACGTGAGGCTTAAACCCACAAACTGGGAGATCATGATCTGAGCCAAAGTGGTACGCTTAACCACTGAGCCACCCAGGTACCCCTTCAGAGCCACCTTAAAAGGCACTTTTCCCCTGGAGGGAGGAGCGGGCATATTAGTGATGAACTCTCTCTTTGTACCAATAATAAATGCCAAAGTAGCTCCAGGGTTCCTATATAAAAAAAAAAAAAAAAAAAAAATTTTTTTAATGTTTATTTTTGAGAGAGAGAGAGAGAGAGAGAGAGAGAAGAAGAGGAACACGAGAGGGAGACACAGAATCCAAAGCAGGCTCCAGGCTCTGAGCTGTCAGCACAGAGCCTGATGCGGGGCTCAAGCTCATGAACCAGGAGATCATGACCTGGGCTGAAGTCAAACACTTAACCAACTGAACCACCCAGGCACTCCAGGGTTCATACACTTTTAAAATGAAGAGAATCAGTTCTGGATGCTCTATACCCTTGGCACCAAACAAACGAGGAGTTGCTGGTTTTCTTCCTTCACACCAAACTCTAGCGGAAACTCCAGAACTTTTAAAAAGAACAAAAACCTTTTCAGGAGAAAAGCCTGCAGAAAGTCATTTTGAAAACTAAGAAAATGGAATTCTTGGCATATTTTAATTCAATTTCCTGATGGTTTATCTCAAAACATCATGTGACATGAGCTTTAAACCATATAAACTTTTCTGTGGCTGTGGTTTTCACGCATTTGGGACAGAAAAGCCAAGGTAATGGTAATCATGTCATCCAAGTTAATAGCACGACCTTTCAGATGCAACTTTTACAAATTCATCGAACCTGGGACCAAGTCACGTTACACTTGCGGACTCTAAGCAACATCTTTGTACTTTCTCGTAACATAGCCATCCTTGTGGGATCTGACTCCAGAAACACTGCTGCATCATTACCTTGGGTTGGAAATGTTTCCATGCCTTTCGCGATGTCAGCCGCCTGGCCCTGACACTCTAATTCTGACTCTACAGCCTGCATGGCCATTGTCGACAATTGGTTATGATTACGCTATTTTGGTTCTATTCTGGCTGAAGAGAAAATAAGCCCCTGGACAAATAAGCATTTGCTCCCCCAGGTTTGTCATGCAAAACCTAAAATCGCTTCATTTTTGGGAATGTACTCAGGCTTTGAGGACAAACAGAGCGGAGCTTAACCCTTGCTCTACCACCTTCAAGCTAGGTGATCGCCAGCCATTTTCTGTGTCTCTGAGTATCAGTCTTCTCACCTGTTAAAAGGAGTAACAACACCTAGTTTGTTCAGAGATGGGAGGAATTAAGCTAATCAGCCAAAAGCCCAGTGTCTGCCACTCAGCAGGCCCTCAGCAAATGTTACACTCTCCACTACTCCCCATCTCCACATAGACTACTACTTAGTCACATCCTTGAACAGGACACTAGAGAATCCTCTGAGCGACAGTTTAATCAGCTGTTACTCACTCTACTTTTGCCCCAAATCTAAGAACCAGATACACAAATATGTCTTTTTGTTTTTAATGTTTATTTTTTTGAGAGAGACAGTGAGAGCAGGGAAGGGAGAGAGACACAGAATCTGAAGCAGACTCCGCGTTCTGAGTTATTAGCACAGAGCCTGATGCAGGGCTCAGACTCATGAGCCACGAGATCATGACTGGAGTTGAAGTCAACCACTTAATCAACTGAGCCACCCAGGTGCCCCAAAATGTATCTGTTTTCAGTCTAATGCCTAGAACTGCTCTTGAAACATTTAGACACTCAAAAAACAGTTGATGAAGAAATGTAATTGCCAGTCCCAGGACATCCTAGGTAGCTTAGGAACGTGGCAGGTCTCCATCCATGCTGGCTCTCATCAACGAGTAGTTCTCATTCTCAAGGACCTTCTTTAATCTTCATTCCCTAACCACCCCCTTTCCCAGAGATACTAGACATTTCTGATTTCATCAACAACTAATCAGTGCCTCTGATCTCCATGAAGTAGCTGGGGTTACGTTCTGAAGTTATCAAGTTCAAGCCTAAAACATTTAATTTCATCACCTTATTGGCTAAACCAAGATATTCTAAATACTCATTCAACCTCTTTAGTACTTCTGAGGACCTCCAAAAGCCAAAAACCAAACCTCAAATTTATAACCACACACCATTCAACAAAGACTTTTCCAGAACCAGAAGAAAAATCCCAAAATGTATTAGGTTGAACCAACTGAAGGGATCATTTGTAGGTTGAAATGGTCAAACATCAGCTATTTTATATAGTTTAATCTAGTTTAAACAGAGCACCAGCCAAAACCGTAGGTACTTTGCTTTCCCACAGAAACAATGTGACCATGTCACCTCTCTCCTTGAAAAATCTTCCATGGCTGCCCATTCTGTATAAACCCCTTGGCAAGCACAACAGGTCACTCTTACCCCCAGCCTGGCCTCCCTCCCCCCTCCTTCCTTACAGCCTATACTGCCTTCATGGCTGGTCTTTGAGCACCAACACACCCACCTAGCACTCTCTCACCTCAGGGCCTTTGATTAAGATGTTCTGTCCATGTGGAATATCTTTTCTGTCTCTGTTGGTTCGCAGACTGGTCCCGTACACAGAGGGCAAAGAGAGACAGAAGAAAGTGGCACATCACTCCAGAATGGGAGGTGGTAGCTTGAAAAAGCAAAGAGAACTAACCTCTCAGGCTTATCTCTGGCAGACACAAGATGCACAGATCTCCACACCTGCCCCCACAGAATCTTAGAAGTTTATATAGGCTTTAACTGGGCCTCAACAACCCATTATTCTCTCAAGCTAGGTCCTTGAAATGGCTCCCACTTGTGAATAATTGGCAGAACGTACATCCCAATAACGGGATGGGGAGGAGCCTCCAGGTGCCTTCCTCCGCTCCAGGGTCAGCTGGAGGTCATGTCCTCTCGATGACCTCTCCCAGCAGTCTCCACTTCTTGTCAAATGCTTGGTGGTCTTTCAAGATACACTTGAAAAGATAGCATCTCTCCTAAACTTTTCCTAGGTTCCCCCAACCCGTCAGACTTTGCCTGTCACCTCAGTGTTCCCATAACATCTGCTTGACCTCCACTTTAGCACCTACTATAGCATGTCTTCTGTTATGTGGACTTCTAGGTTCAACTTACCAACAGACCTGTGAAAGGAGAAACTCAGTTTCTCTGACTTGTGCTCCTCAGACTGAGCTCAGCACCCAGTACCCAGCAGGTGGTCATTAAATGATGATGATTGCCTTGAGTACTGATTGGGGGGCACCAGCCAACTTTCTATGACTTATGCCTTTCTCAGTATCAAGTACAAGGGCGTGGGTTTTGCTTATCCCCACCTCTGCCATTCAGTATCTGATCTACATTCTGCAAGTTACCTAACTTCTATAGCCTTCCTCTTCTCATCTCAAAAGCAGGCTAATAGTTTCTGCTTCTCAGAGTTCATACAAAGGTCGAATGAAATAACACAGGAAGCATGTGCAGCATAGTGCCTGTCACAGAGTAAGCACTCAGAAACAAGAACAAGCATGATATTATCCGTTCTATAATAGTTATGATTGCCTCTTAAACAATTAACTGATAGGTGATGGGTTTAAAGAACCCAGAGTAGTGCCAGAAGCAGAGTAGACATTTCTGAAGAAGACTTTCCACCTTGAAAGACTGGGATTGGAAGATCCTGCTAATGTGGGCAACAGCCTGATGTGTCTGGTGCAAATACACCAATCCCACCCTCCCCAGGTGACAAGAATGAATTTTTCCACCTTTATTTCTCACATCCACTGGGAAGATATGACTGCATCTGAGCTTTTAAGAAATTAGAGTCTGGCTTCCATCGAATAGTGAATGCTTCTTAAATCATTCCACTCCGCTGCCACCTGAGAACACTGCGGGGAGGTTTCCTGAGTCTGTTCAGCCTCTGGTCGAGTCCAGAATGTTTTAGCCGGATGCCCTGCCTGGAAGTCACTGCAGCAGGTAACCACCTGCTTTGAGCTGACAAAATCTCCTCATCTTCAAAACCCAGGGGCAATGACAGGAAGCTGGGGAACGTCACTGTTGAATGAGGCTTCTGTGTTTTTCTTTTGTTTTTAATCTTGAGTGGGGAGAGAGAAGGAATGATGCTTATTACTTATTATCAGAGTCGCTCAAAGATGAACACATGTGGCAAGTTTCCCTACAAGCCCCAGCCTGCAAGGGGGAAGGTGGGGCATCTACTGTTTCCCCCAGAGGCTGTGCAGAGATGTGGGTGTGTGGTATCCCTCATAGGGTCTTCCAGTGACCACACACGAGGCTTACGAAAGGGCAAGAAGGCGGATAGGACTCTAAGCTACTAAGAGAATGCAGCCCCAAGACTGTGGGACAGCTCCCTCAACCTTGACCCCACACTCAGCCCATCACCAAATCTGACTGGTTTGAGTCACTAAGTAGCTTTGAAATCTGGCCCTGACTTCCTTGCTTCCCTATTTGCCCCATTAAATTCAGTCTACAAATAGCCCGGCAGAGTGCTGTTATTTAGAAAGAAAAAATTTAACATGTATTTATTGTTTATTTTATTTTTGAGACAGAGAGAGCTAGAGCTTGAGAGGGGGAGGGGCAGAGAGAGAGAGGGAGACACAGAATCCCAAACAGGCTCCAGGCTCTGAGCCGACAGCACAGAGCCTGACACAGGGCTCGAATCCACGGACCGGACCATGAGATCATGACCTGAACTGAAGTCAGCTGCCCAACCGACTGAGCCACCCAGGCACCGCAATACTTATTTATTTTTGAGAGACAAAGAGAGGCAGAGCATGAGCAGGGGAGGGGCAGAGAGAGGAAGATAGAGAATCTGAAGCAGGCTCCAGGTTCTGAGCTGTTTGTTAGCACGGAGCCTGATGTGGGGCTCAAACTCACAAACTGAGTGCTGTTATTTTAAAACATCACTCTCCATGGCCTAACAGCCTCCCTCAGCTCCCCCACTGCACCACTGGGACAGTCACAACTCTACACGTGCACCAGCCCCACGGCCCAGCCCTCCTCCACCTCTGCCGAGGCAGCTCTCACCACCTTCCCTCTTGCCCTGTATGCCGTGCTCTCGAAGACCTTCCCTTCCCTGACCCTCCCATCCCAAGCCTGCACCCCTGGTGACCCCCATCTGCAGTGCTCACTTCTTCTCCCTGCTTATCCTCCAGATCTCAGCCCAATCATGGCCCTTCCTGACTAGATCAAAATAGTCTGCAATAATCTCTCCAAGTAACAAGTATCATCTTTTACCACTTGGTGGTGGCTACCAATTCACAGTCGTTTGTCTAACTCTGTCCCCCACCGTGTCCCCCAACTAGAGAGTTAGCTCCTCAAGTGCCCCCACCAGTCCGTTTCCTTTTTTTATTAATTTTTTAAAGGTTTGTTTATTTTTAAGAGATAGAAAGACAGAGCACCAGCAGGGGAGGGGCAGAGAGAGGGAGGCAGGCAGAATCCGAAGCAGGCTCCAGGCTCTGAGCTGTCAGCACAGAGCCCGACACTGGGATCAAACTCACGAACGGTGAGGTCATGACCTGAGCCGAAGCCAGACACTTAACCAACTGAGCCACCCAGGCGCCCCCCACCCCCATCAGTCCATTTCTGCCCCACTGGGGCTATCCCTGCTGCTCAGCCTATGCCTGCACATAGTAGGAGCTTCACAATTAGCTGTTGGTTGTCGCGTGACTGCAGGGGAAACATTTTATCTTCTAGTCATTAAAAAATACTTACACTCCCTTCCACAGTGCCCAAAAGCATCACTAAAACTGTATCCCTTTATATGCAGAGGATTTTCAAGTCTTCTGGAGAGGACAGTAAGATGAAATGGCCTCTGGACTGCTCGCACCTGAGCAGTCCAGGCAAAGCAGGCCCCGCCTCTCCCACGGCACCACAGCAGCCTGTGCTGTTTACATCACTCCCTCTTCTAGACCCTCTTTTCTAGGATACATTGCCACCATCAGCTTTGGGACCAGGAAGATACTTGATTCTCTGCAAGAACTAACATGTTTGAGGGGACATGAAGTTTCCTTACAAGGTGTCCTTTCACCTCAGACAAGATCCTCTACCAGTATGTCTGGATCCCTGCAATCTGGAGGACCGAGCTCCCTGGACAGCACCACCCTCTCAGCCCCATTGCCCTTCCCATTTTGACCTGAGAGCCCAGCCTCTTCCTCTGACTCCAGCGCAGCCCCTCCTCTGAGCATCTTCCTGTGAACAACTCTTGCTGAGCCTTCTACATCTCAGATGAGAATCTCCACTGGGCGGCCTGCCACATGCTTGGACACCATCTGGGATTGTCACACAGACACTAACGTATCCCTGCGTTTCCTGGAGTCATTCATTTCCTTTGAGTAGTTACCATAGAATTATGAGAAGCATTGAGGTAAGCAAGTCTCTTGGCCACGGGTAAGTAAACTAGCTTATTTTTTCATTACTGCATCATCTAGTTTGACCTTCATGGAGGCATAACATGATAACAAAGGGAATCTGTGGATGCCTTTTCCACAAAAGCACTTAGCTAATCACCCTATATGTGTGCATTGGCCTAGCAGCTGGGGTTGTGAAGCTGGGGGCTGATTTCAGAATTGAGTCAATTACATTAGGCCTGAAAGGCATCTATCTGCATTCTCTGATGATACTTGGAAGACTCGACTGCTGATTGCCCAGAAATCCAAATCACTGCATTGACCATATGTCTAAAAATAATGCATGTGTGCATATTCTGAATATTAATCATGGCAGATAATTACTCAACAAATCAGAAAGTAATAATTTTCTGGAAAGCATCAGGCAGTAAGCAAGCCTTGAAGACAATTTCTAATCAGTAATTCATTTTGTGACTCTTTTCCTCATTTCCCCCCTTTGATTTGTAGTCCTCGGAATAAGGTGTTAAAAAGTATAACTTCAATGCCCTAATTTGGTTCCTGTCCCTGACTAATCTGCGTTATTGTACTCAGCATGAACAAGAGTACACCCCACTCCACCCCCTTTTCTTGCTGCCTACATTCACACTGAGGACCATCTCAGATCTTCCCTTGGTGGACATCAAATACAGAAAGACGGCTCATATTTCATTATCATTTACAAAGGAATTTTTCATTTCTTTTTTCTAATCTTTGAAGTCTCTACTCTGCATTTGTTAAACCCTGCTTCCTGGACCAAACATTGTAGAAAATCATACTTTGAGGCACCTGCCCACTCGTTTCTTTACCCCATGTCCTCTTTGAGCCGATGAAAAAGAAAGGGAAATTGAATATGGCAGGGAAGTTTCCAGAAGAGCAGTTGTGTAGCTAAGACAGACTGAAGTCCCCTCCAGATGCAAGACTGCCCGGGGTTGGTACACAGACACTCACAGGGGCACGATGGGGAATAGAAAAAGCATGGCATCTGGGATCAGAAGGCATGGCTTTCAGTCCCACTGCTGCAAAACTTACTCCTGTGATTTTTAGGACAGTCTCTAGACTTGGTTTGGTGATGGGTAGGGTGCCATTTTAGTTAGTGTGGCACAAAGTGTGATCATTAACTGTCTTTCAGATGAGTGGATGAATTAATGATGTGAGTGTTTTATAAATGTTAAGCATTATAGCCTCCTACTTTCTTTAGTGCAAGCGAGGCAAACAACCTCCATCTCCTCTAGCCCTGAAACCTCCAAAAAGCAGACAGAACCTGGGAAGAATTACCCTAATGTTTTGTAGCACAAAAGCAATTGTGCTCACTGCATGTGGGAGTGGGGGGAGGGGGGACTATAATCCAGGACAGCGTGAAAACCAATGCAAATCTACACATATTCAAATCTAGCCTGAATTCTGTTCTTGATCCTAAGCCCCAGAAAACATGAAATGTACACAAAGTATGATGGAAGGACAAATGTCCTCTTAGAGCAGGACCAAGTTCTAAAACAGAGAGAGAAAGCAAGCCACCCTCGTGAAAAGCAACCCTGGGCTTGCCAACAGGGGGTCAGCCCATGCCTTGTTGCCTTCCAAGTCAATAATCCAATATGCCTTGACAGTTGCTTAATGAGCATTCATGATGAGTCCAGACCATTGTAGGTATCCTGCAGGGGTGGGGAGAGAAAATCGGCACCATCTACTAATGATCCCTAGCTTTAAGGAAATAACATCAAGGTAACATTTTTAAGATACTTTTTAAAATAACGTTCTCCAGTGTGGAATATAGAATCCATTAGTGTGAAATTAGTATTGTAGCTCTAAGCTACAATTTTTCTTTCTACCATTTTTAAATAAGGTTTACTATGTGATGAATGACATGAACAAGATGCTGGAGGGTTTAACCTTAACAAGAGAATAAACTCTTTGAAATTAATTTAGCGGGCTTGCTGACACACCTATAATGAACATGTTTGTAAGCCTCCCACACAACATGCTTCCTTGTGCCTCTGTGCTGTGATGGAATTTTCCAGATATCTTGTGTTCTGTTCACATATGTGGCCTGCTAAAGAGTATTTATGTTCCCAGGTTCTAAAAAATATCTGTGTCAGTATGAACTGAAATGCCTGCAATCTATAATTTGTCTAAAATATCAAAACCATAGCATTTATCATTGATATTCAGGAAATAGTTACACAGTGGTTTTATTCTGAAAGACTTTGCTTTTATAACTAAGGTTTACTGACATGGGTGTTGGTTTATCAATTAGTTATAAGCACTGAAATATGAAGTAGCTCCTCAAGACCCTCTCCCCAAAAGACAGTACCCTCTACTATTCTGGATAAACCCCAAACAAGATACCCCTTAACATAAATGCAGTCTATATCCCAGTCTATTTATCTTTGCACGTGCTATTTGCTCTGCCTAGAATGCCCATCCCAATCCAACTCCAACTTAACTTCCACATTTCTTCCAGAAGCGTTCCCTGGCCCTTGACCCTTTTCCCACCAAGCTAAACTGTGCCTTCTCCATGTAACAATACCATACACACTCTGATTATGACATTTATCACTTCTAGATGTTATTGTGTGCAAATGTACTTCTCTGCTTGACTGTTTCTTTAAAAACCATAGGATCTATTCCTCTTTCAGCTGAAGACATGAAAACCGAATATATGAATAACAATGGATGGTTATCCATGAAGGCAGGGCTGAAGAATACCTGCCTGTTAGGCATTTTTTTTGTTACAGTGTAGTCTTGAAAGCTATACACCTGAAATAAATATTACATAGCTGATGTTTCTTGCTAAGTCTCGTTAGCTATCACTTCCAATTTGTCTGAATAGCAAGGTTTCACTGTGGAACTTTGGGCTTAACTTATGTATACAGCATGCCCCTAAATAGTAAGAGTGCCGGCTAATTAGTGCCCATTGTGGTAAAAGGGCAGGTGGTCAGGACATGGGTTCTCAGACGGCTGACTTACTCAGAATTAACATTTTGTTCTATTTGCTCGCAGCGTGGAGTTCAGCTCCTCAGCAGCAGAAGCAGGTATTTTTTTCCCTTCTTACTAACACAAACACTCATAACACACACAGAGTACAACACAAGAACACCTCAATCCCTCTGAGTTGTCAGAGATGTTCTTAGCCAAGCATGTTAATGATTCCAAAGGGGCATTCAGAGATTTAAAAGCTCTTAATGAACATGCTTTCTGCTCCCCCCACCCATTCCCCTTCTAGTCTTTCAAGACGCCGTTATTTTTAACTCCACACTGCTACAGCTGCTCTTCAGAGAAAGCCAAGTGGAGACAGAGGCGCAGCCCTGTTCACAGGATGAGAGGCAAATCCTGGGAAGCATGGCATGAAAAATAGAGGACGTTGACAAGGGCAGTCATCAGAGAGGAGTTCAAAATGTCTCTTGGAAATCAGAACTGTTATGAGGATCAAGAAGGCGCAGAGGCAATCTTAAGGAATGGGAAATCATGATGATCAACACTTCCCAAACTTGGGGTACAGGCGGGGACACTCCCAGCCCTGACCAAAGAAATGGACAGGGATTTAGTATGACAATTCTAAGGAAACTGAGAGTTTTGCCAACTGGCAATCACATAAAAATCTTAGCGGCCACTACATATTTTAACCTAAACCAAAAGCTCCAAATAAAGTTAACTATTCCTCTTTACCCTGATATATATATAAGTCTTGGTCTGTGTTAATTTAGGACTTGGGAACCAAAGGAGTAAATTCCAAGGCCAATAGAAGCTTGGGAATTTCTTTTTTGCTTTGTGGTTTTTCTTGGCACCAATTTTCACCTAATTTCACCCAAGTAAAATTGCCTGATTTGCTCCCATCCTCTTCTTACTAAGCAGAAATGGTTCTGGTTGACAAACATTCCTAAAGATAGCCTGAATCAGCCTGCGAAGGGCACCCCTGGGGTTGTGCGATGAGAAGATTTGGTTGAGTAGGAGCAGGGAAGCTCTCTCTCTAAGCATTTCCCTTCCTGGTTTGACTTTTTAATTCACTTTCACTGGGCACAACTTACATGGACTCTATTCTTCTGTCAGTCTGATAAGATAGGGTTTCACGTAGCAGGATCAGTGTGCATTAGATTTATATTATTCATGTTTAATATTTTTATTTCCAAAATAAATATGTCACTTGAGGTCCCAACAGAAAAACAGGTGGCACACTCAGATCGGTGAAGTCAAACCAGGTTTATTTGCATAGGTGTGGAAGGATTAGAAGAGACACTGCGGTACCCAGGGTGAGCAACAGCAGAAAAGAGGAAGTAGTTGCCAATATCAGGCTGCAGAGAGTCGCATAAGAAAGGCTGTCATGAGTTCCTTGTCTAAAACTTAAAATATGTGGTTGAGACATATAGTCCGCCCAAGGTGATCCTCTGCAAGTAAGGAGTCAGTACCTGAATCTCACTTTCCTCCTCGACAGCTGGGGCTTCCCACTGGCCAACCCAGATGGTAAGGGCTCCCAGGTAAGCTACACAGGTCAGCTTTCTGGGGCAGAAAGCAGGGTGGAGAAGTGGAGAGAGAGGATCTGGAGAAGCAAACAGAAGATATCTGGCACAAAATAGAAGCTTTACTTTTTAAAATGTAAATTTAATACTTTTTTTCCACCTCAAACAGCTATAAAGTCAGACTTGAACTTCATTTCCAACCCTTTCTAGGGACAGACAACGTCAGGTCCTGCAAACTTGTTTTAATACTCTTAGAAAAGAATTAATACAAAATGGGAAGTCCTGATGATTTTTACTTATGTGAGTCCTTCTTTCTTATTGACATGTTTTCCCCCCATTTTTGGGCCAAGAAATAAAATGTGAAAGGATTGAAATCTAAAAATATCACAGCAAAGCTTTGTACTCACATAGCTAAGTATAAAATACTTAGATAAAACTTCAATCCTCCTTCCTCCCCATCTTTTCACATTCACTGAACAACTACTATGCCCCTAAGTACCCTGTAATACACTGAGCTGCAAAGATACGCAGAAACAAACCTTACCTATGTTGGCTTAATCAAAAAAGATTGCAGATGAGTAGGTAACTCATTTCTGTTTGTTTTTATTATTTTTTTTAAAAATGTTTTATTTATTTCTAGGAGAGAGAGAGAGAGACAGTGTGAGCAGGGGAGGGTCAGAGAGAGAGGGAGTCACAGACTGAAACAGGCTCCAGGCTCTGAGCTGGCAGTCAGCACAGAGCCCGACGTGGGGCTTGAACCCACAAACCGCGAGATCATGACCTAAGCGAAAGTTGGACGCTTAACCAACTAAGCCACCCAGGCGCCCCTTCTGTTTGTTTTTAGATCACAAAGGTAGTTCAAAAGGTGTCACTGGCTCTGGCCTTGGTCTGAGGCCCTGATTTCTCCTTCTATCAGTTCTTCTTCCTCACAGTGCTTGTGTGACTCCTCATGAAGTTTCTCTTTGTGTTAGGGAAATGGTGATAGGACTCCAAACCTCCTACCCTCACACCACAAACCCAGTGTCAAAGTGATGTCTATGTGTCACAGTAAAGTTCCGCGTTCACTCTGATTGGGCAGGTTTAAATTACCCTCGAACCAATTCCTGGAACCATGAAAATGAGATATCGTGATTAACTTGTCAATGAGAGTGCATCATTTGGGTTGAGTATGGAGACAATCCAACCCCAACTTCCAGATAATGGAGGAGGGACAGATCCCCAAAGGACAATCTGATAGCTCTTGGTGAAATGGATACCAGGGAAGCAACCATCGCAATGTAAAAACATATACAAGACTAAGAAATCTTTTCCATGCTTATCTTTTCAAGTGATTTACAAAAATCACATAAACATGTAATTATCAATTGCCTGAGCATTTAAGAGACATCTAATTTTGGTGTCATATAAACTGGCTATTTCATTGAGAATTTTCTCTTTTGCCTAAATACTGCAATTTTAAAAGCTAAGAAAATCAACTGACATCCATCTCAAAGTTATCAACCTAGCTGCCCAATTAGCAAGCCCTTATTTCTCCTCGAATTGGTAGAAGTGGAAAATTTATGTCAGTTCCCAACAGAAGGAAGTGTGTTTTCAATATTCCAATAACTTTCAGAATATTTGTAAGATGTAATATATGCAACATTAAAAATTTTAAAGATTTAAAGAAATTTAAAGATTTAAAAAAGAGTTCATCAAACCCTGAGTCATGACTTAAATAGGAATTGGCCACCTGGAAAGTGAGTGGGTGGGACTCTGAGTCAAGCTTGTACAAGTGGCAAAAGCTAGAGAAAAGGAAATGTCATGTAGAAATTAGTAGGAGAGCAAATGTCAGCCCTACACTGCCTGGGAATGGGTGACTCCTAATCATGTAGTAAATGACACGGTTGGAAAGAGGATAGTGTTCAGCTAACTTATGCATGCAATAATAATCATATGAAAATAAACTTGTTTTGACAGATGCAGCTTTTGGCTTCATAGCCGCACTTAACAATAGTGGATATCCCACTGACAACTTGGTTTCTAATCTAAATTCTTTCTTTCACTCTTTGCCCACCCCTAACATATTGAAGAAAACCCAAATAAACTCAGTTTGGACCTATCTGAAATTCCAACAATGAGTGAAAAGAGATCCCGCTGAAAGTATGAATAGAAATCACAAAATATATGCAGAATCACAGAAGTTTAAAGGAAGAAGATCTGAAGAATCAAAACAAATGGTTTCCTATGAAAGAGGCTTGCTGAAAATATAAACTTTAGAAATCTTTAAAATTTCAGTAAAATTTTGCAAAGGCATGTGTTTAATTAAAAGAAAGAATCTGGATAAACTAAAATTACCGGGGGCACCTAAGTGGCTCAGTTGGTTGAGCATCTAAACTTTGATTTTGGTTCAGGTCATGATCCCAGGGTTGTGGGACTGAGTTCCATGTTGGGCTCCAACCTGAGCATAGAGCCTGTTTCAGATTCTCCTTCTCTCTCTCTCCCTCTGCTTCTCCCCCCTTCTCTCTCTCTCTCTCTCTCTCTCTCTCTCTCTCAAACAAACAAAACAAAACAAGCCAGAATTACTGAATTTAAGGACACCTCATTCGCACCAATGAGGCTGTTGGGTATCATAGAAAACAAACCATGATTGAAGGCAGTGTCAAGAAACTATCCCAAGAATAAAACTGTATTTCTTAAGAATTTATGAGTTCTCAGCATTCTGCCATGTAGTTCTAATATAGTTCATTTTCAAAGTATTGTTTTAAGCAAGCATTATTATTATTCACATTTTATAGTTGAGGAAAATGCTACATAGGAAGGCTAAGTACGTTACCCAACAGCAAACCCACAATTATTAGTGCAGACTAGATATGGGTTTTAAACCCACTGCTATTTTACTCATTATCTCATGCTCTGGTTTCACACATAAGCTCTTCTAAATCATCAAGAAATGGACAGTATTTCTATATTATCTAAATAATTCTAGACCAGAGGTCAGCAAACTTTTTCTATAAAAAGCCAGAGAGTTAACCTTTTCAACTTTGTGGACCACACAGTCTCTGTTACAACTACTCAGCTCTGCCATTGTAGGGAGAAAGCAGCCACAGACACTACATTAATGTTCATGACAGTCTCCTAATAAAATTTTATTTATAAAAACAAGTGGTGGGTTAGATTTGGCCTGTGGGCCATAGTTTGCCAATCTGTATGCTAGAGCATATAAAAGATGAAAAGATAATCATTCTTTTAAGAAGCTATCACAGCACTAATACCAAAATAATCATGCACAAAAACTTTAAGTTATCTCATATATAAGAATGCAAAGTACAGGGGCGCCTGGGTGGCTCAGTTGGTTAAGCATCCAATTTCAGCTCAGGTCATAATCTCACAGTTCCTGAGTTGGAACCCCACATGGGGCTCTCTGCTGTCAGTGCTGAGCCTGCTTGGGATCCTCTGTCTTCCTCTCTCTCTGCCCCTCTTCCCCCCGTCTCTCTCAGAAATAAATAAACATTAAAAAAATGCCAAGTACAAATAAAACTTTTGCAAAATGAAACTGGCAGGAAGACCATTACACAGTGACTAAATAGAGTTTATTCTAGTAGTATAAGGAGGTCAAACTTTTAAAAATCTATTATTATAATAATATAAAGAAAATAAATGAAACATATCATTAGTTCATCAGATAGGTTTCTCAGAATCCAACATCCATTTCTAAGTTTTAAAAAAAACCTTGGTAAAAAATGAATAACAGTATTACTTTAATGTGATAAACAATATCTATGCCAAAAAATGTAGACATTGTAAAAAAGACTTAAATACTAAAGACAGCTCCATGAAAATAAGAGATAAAGACAGTGTTTTCCAACACTGTTATTTAATGTTATTTTGGAAGTTCTAGCTGAGGTAGTATGATCAGAAAAAAATTATATTAGAAAGCAGAAGCCAAAATTATAATAATTTGCAGGTGATATAATTGCTATGAGAATAACAAGTAAAAAAGCAAGTTAAGAGGGGAGCCATCACTCCATCCTAACAAAAAATAAAATGCTGAATAACTGAAAATCAATAACTTCTTTAAACAAGTGAAAACACAGAATCACAACTTACTGCAGCACAGAGGAGAAACTTCCATGAGAACCAGTGCCAGGGTAGGAAAGCCTAAATTGTAATTAATGAAATGCTGGAGGCTCAGTGTGGACAATCCTGAGAATTAAAGACTCAAGGTGGGGACTACTCTTATGGAGGTAACCTACTTTAGCCAGTTTTACCTCCAGGAGCTCTGCCAGAAGCCCAGAGTGAAGATTAGGGAAAAAGAGAAAAATCTGGCTTCTGGCAGGAGGAGAAGTAGTACCATTTTGAAATATGCCAAAGCATTCTGTTCAATAAGATCTGTCCTCAAAAGAAACTATCTTATCAGAGATTAACCTACTTGGTATTTTATTACAGCATAAATGACCTGGAAGAAAAACTATGTCCAACTCCAGCTCCTTCTAGCCACCAGAATTGTGAAGAAAGTCTTTCATCAGAAAACAACAATGAAGGAAACCAGTTCCACACAAAGAAATAACAGGCATCAGAAATAATAACTACAGGGCTCCTGGGGGGCTCAGTTGGTTGAGCTTCCACCTTCAGCTCAGGTCATGATCTCACAGTTTTGTGGGTTCAAGCCCACATCGGGCTCTGTGCTGACAGTGCAGGGTCTGCTTTGGATTCTCTGTCCCTCTTTTTCTCTGCTCCCCCCTGCATGTATTCTCTCTCTCAAAAATAAATAAACCTTTAAAAAAAAATAATAACTACATACATAGTTTATAGGTAAATGCAAAGCTTTTTTCTTAGTAATTAAATCTTTTTAAAAGATAATTGACTATTAAAATAAAAATGATAGTGCTGTATTATAGGTTGTATGATACATGTAGAAGTAAAGAGCATGAGAACAATTGTACGAAGCTGGGAAGTGAGAAATGGAAGTACGCTTTGTAAGGTTGCTACACTACATGTAAAATCCCATATTATCACTTGAAGGTTGACTGTCATAAATTAAAGATATATACTAAAATCCTAAAGCAACTACTAAAATAACACAACAAAGAGTGATAAGTAATAAACCAAAAAGGGGGGAAAAATGGAATCATAAAAAATAACCCAAAAAGCAAAAGGGAACACAGAACAGATAAGATAAATAGAAAACAATTTCAGCCATGATGTTTAAATTAAAACATGTCAATAATCATATTAAATGTAAATGGTCTAAACAACCCAATTAAAAAGTACAGAGACAGTCAAGTTGAATTAAAAAATAAGATCCAATTGTATGCAGCATAAAGAGATGTACTTTAAAATTTAAAGACACAAGTCAAAATCAAAAGGATTGAAAAAGATATACCAATCATAATACTAATCTAAGGAAAGGTGGACTAGCTATATTAATATCAGACAAAATTGATTTTGAGGTAAAGAATATTACTAGGATCACAAACATTCATTTCATATTGATAAAAGAATCAATTTATCATGAGACAGAATAGGAATATTTATATACTTAATAACAGAGCTTCAAAATGCATGAAGCAAAAACTGATAGAATTGTAAAGAAAAATCCACAATTACATTTGGAAAATTGAATACCTCTCTTCTATAATCAAAGAAATAAAGATGTAGAGAATCTGTAATGATATAGAAGACTTGAATGGCATTAACAATCTGCTTGCCATAATTGACATATATGAAAAATTCGACCTGAGGACTTCCAGAGGAGATGGTGGAGTAGGAGGACCCTAAGCTCACCTCATTCCATGTATACAACTATAGATAACAGTCACATCAGTGTAAATATCCCAGAAAATGATGCAAAGACTGGCAGAGCAAACTCAACAACTAAATGTTGAAAAGAGACCACATTGAAGAGGGTAGGAAGGACAGAAAGGCAGCTGGGTGCTAAACCTCAGGGTCTGTCCATTGGCGGGAGGGAGACACAGGTGTGAAAAGGGGAGAGAAACAGACTATTATACCAGGAAGCCCACATGAAGAAGACAAATCCACATACCATTTGGCTTTGAAAATCAGAGGGGCTGAATTTCATGATTTCTTGTAACGAGCAGGACATAAAACCTGGAACTTTAAACATGAGTGGGATAGGCTCTGCAAGAGCCCAGAGGGAGATAGGAAACTGAGTCCTTGCCCTTAAAGAGACAGCACCCAAAAAAAAGCCTCTGGAAATATAGCACAGAAGCAGCAGTTTGAAAAACACCTATCTCACTTCTGGCATCGCAGATCCCCTCCCTCGGAAGGCCAACACAAACACTGCCAACACCATGTCTCAACTGCACATTTTGTAGGGCCTTGATCCTGGCAGCAACATCAGATGGTCGCCTCCTGCAGAGGATCCAGGCACCTTGTTAAAACTGCACACCTACTCATGTGCACTTCGTGGAGTGGCCACGGCCTGGAGTGACTGTATGTCCCCTGTGGAAGAGGACCTGTGCCACCTTGTTAAAAGTGCATGCCCTATCTACTACTTATAACAGCAAGAGATGTAGCTGACTTTCCTAACCCACAAAAGTTAGACAAAATGTCGAGACAGAGGAATATATCCAAAATGAAAGAAGAGGAAGAAATCATAGCAAGAGACCTTAGCAAAATGGACGTAATAGGTCTGATAGAGAATTTAAAGTAGTGATCATAATGATACACAGTGCACTTGAGGAAAGAATAGAGGACATCAGTGAGACCCTTACCAAAGAGAATAAAAAATAACCAATCAGAGATGAATAACACAATGACGAAATTTAAAAATAAACTAAATGGAATAAAGAAGAAGGCTAGAAGAAGCAGAACTAATCAGTGACCTGGAAGATAGAGTAATGCAAAGTAATCAAGCTCAGTAAGTGAGGGAAAAAGAAAAGTACGCAAAATGATTTAGATTTAGGAAATGAGCTGACTTCATCAAGCCTAATAATATTCCCATTATAGGGATCCCAGAAGAAGAAAAAGAAAAGGGGGCAGAAAATTAATTTGAAGAAATAATAGCTGGAAACTTCCCGAATTTGAGGAGAGAAACAGAAATTCTAATCCAATAAAATCAACCTAAGAGGTCCACATGAAGAAGTCCACATGACTCTTTAGTCACAGAGTAACTAAAATGGCAAAAAGTAGGGATAAAGAAAAATTTTAAAGTTTCCAAAAGAAAAGAAGATTGTATGTAACAAGGGCAATCTCTAATATCAGCAGATTTTTCAATAGAAACTTTGCAGACCAAAAGGGAGTGGCATGATATATTCAAAGTGATAAAAGGGATCTCTAGCAAGGCTATCATTCAGTATAGAAGGGAAGATAAAGGGTTTTCCAGAAAAACAAAAGTTCAAGGATTTCATGACTACTAAACCAGCTCTACAAGAAATGTTAAGGGGGACTCTGTGAGTGGAAACAAAAACCATAAGTAAGAGTAAGAAAAATAGGAAGCAGAAAAGCAGTCAAAATAAGTATACCTTAAAGATCAGTGAAAGGATCCACAAAATAAAAGGATATAAAGTATGACACCATATACACAAAATGTGAGGAGAAAAGCAGTAAAGAATGGACTCAAACTTAAGCAACTATTAACTTAAAATAGACTGCTATATGCAAAAGCCGTTATACAACCTAATAGTAACCACAAATCAAAAACCAATAATAGAGAAGCAAAAAATAAAGAGAAAGGAATCCACATACACCACTAAAGAAAGCCAACTTATAGAGAGAGAAGAGAGTAAGGGAAGAAAGGAATAGAGATCCATAACAAATATAAAACAACAAAATGGTAGTAAATACATACCTATCGATAATTATTTTAAGTGGGAAGAACTAGTGGTGCCTAGGTAACTCAGTTGGTTAAGTGTCTGACTTTTGATTTTGGCTCAGGTCATAACCTCACAGTTAGTAAGTTCCAGCCCTGCATTAGGCTCCGTGCTGACAGTGTGAGCCTGCTTGGGATTCTTATCCTCTCCCTCTCTCTCTGACTCTCACCACCTCCCCAACTCATACTCTCTCTCAAAATAAACAAATAAACTTAAAAAAATTTAAATGTAAAGGACTAATGATCTGATCAAAAGACATAGGATGAGGGGTGCCCAGGTGGCTCTTTCAGTTAAGCAACTAACTCTTGGTTTCAGCTCAGGTCATAATCTCTGCGCTGACTACACGGAGCCTGCTTGGGATTCTCTCTCTCCCTCTCTCACAAAATAAGTAAATAAACTTAAAAAATTATATAAAAAAGAGATAGGATGGCAGAATGTATTAAGAAAAAAACAAGACCCATCTATATGTTGCCTATAAGAGACTCACTTCAGACTTAAAGATGCCTGCAGATTGAAAGGGGGGAAGGATGCAGGAATAGTTATCATGCAAATGGATGTGAAAAGAAAGCCAAAGTAGCAATGCTTATATCAGATAATATCAACTTTCAAGCAAAACAAAGGCTATAACAAGAGACCAAAAAAGACACTATATAGTTATAAAGGGGACAATCCAAAAAGAAGATATAACAACTGTAAATATTTATGCACTCAACATGAAAGCACCCAAATACACAAAATTCTTAATAACAAATATAAAGGAACTAATCATTAGTAAAACAATAATAGTACAGGACTTTAACTTACTTACATCAACGGACAGATCATCCAAACAGAACATAAACAAGGAAACAGTGACTTTGAATGACGCAGTGGACCAGATGGATTTAACAGATATATTCAGAACATTCCATCCTAAAACAGCAGAATACACATTCTTTTCGAATGCACATGGAACATTCTCTGGAACAGAGCCACAAAACAAGTCTCAACAATTTCAAAAGGTTCAAAGTTAAAGCATGCATCTTTTCTGACAACAATGCAATGATACTAGAAATAAACCACAGGGAAAAATCTGGAGAACAAAAATACATGGGGGTTAAATAACAGGCTACTAACAAATGAACGGGTCAACCAAGAAATCAAAGAGGAAATAAAAAAATACATGGAAACAAATGAAATTAGAACACAATGGTCCAACACCTTTGGGATACAGGAAAAGCAGTTCTACGAGGGAAGTTTATAGAATACAGGCCTACCTCAAGAAGAAAGAAAAATCACAACTTCATTTACACCTAAAAGAGCTAGAGAAAGAACAAACAAAACCCAAATCCAGCAGAAAAAAAAGGAAATAATAAAGATTAGAGCAGAAATAAATGATAGAGAAACTAAAAGAACAATAAAACAGATCAATGAAACCACAAGCTGTTTCTTTGAAAAAAAATCAATAAAATTTATAAACCTATATCCAGACTTATCAAAAAGAGAGAGAGAGAGAGAAATGGTGGGGGTGGGGAGGGGATTCAAATAAACAACATCAGAAATGAAGAGGAGAAATAACAACCAGAAATACAAAGGAATATAAGAGAATATTATCAAAAATCACAATGCCAACGAACTGGACAACCTAGAAGAAATGGATAAATTCTTAAAATTCTATCACCTACCAAAACTGAAGCAGAAAGAAATAGAAAATTTGAACAGACTGATTATCAGCAATGAAATTGAATCAGTAATCAAAAAACTCCCAACAAGCAAAACTCCAGGACCAGATGGTTTCACAGCTGAATTCTACCAAACATTTAACGACGTGTTAATACCTATGCTTCTCAAACTTTTCCAAAAACTAGAAAACGAAGGAAAACTTCCAAAGTCATTCTCTAGGACCAGTATTACCCTGATACAATAAAGAGAACAGCAGATCACTATCTCTGATTAACACAGATGCAAAAATCCTCAACAAAATATTAGCAAACTGAATCCAACAAACATTAAAAAAATCATTCACCACAATCACTGGGATTTCTTCCTGGTCACAAAGTTGGTTCAGTGTTCATAAATCAATCAATGTGATACATCACATCCGCAAGAGAAAGGACAAAAACCATATGATCATTTCAATAGATACAGAAAAAGCATTTGACAAATTACAACATCCATTCATGATAAAAACTCTCAAAATAGTAGGCTTAGAGGGAATATATATCAACATAATGAAGGCCTTATCTGAAAAACCCATAGTGAACATCATATTCAATGGTGAAAAGTTGAGAGCTTTTTCTCTAAGGTCAGGAACAAGATAAAGATATCCACTCTCACACTTTTATTCAACATAGTACTGGAAGTCCTACCCACAGCAGTTAGACAACATAAAAATATAGAAAACATCCAAATCAGTAAGGAAGAAGTAAAACTTTATTTGCAGATGACACAATACTATACAAAACACGAATTCAAAGGCACACGTGCACCCCTATGTTTATTGCTGTATTATTTACAATAGCAACCTAAGTGTCTGTTGATAGATGAATGGGTAAAGAAGAAGTGGGATATACATATATATCCCAATATTACACACACATGTATATACTATAATGGAATATTACTCAGCTATAAAAAAGAATGAAATCTTGCCATTTGCAATGACATGTATGGAGCTGGAGAGCATAATGCAAAGTGAAATAAGCCAGTCAGAGAAAGACAAATACCATATGATTTTACTCATATGAGGAATTTAAGAAACAAAACAAATGAACAGAGAGGAAAAAAAAGAGACAAACCAAAAAATAGACTTTTAACTATAAAGAGCAATTGATGGTTACCAGAGGGGAGGTGGATGAGGGGGTAGGTGAAATAGGTGAAGGGAAGTAAGGACACATTTATCCTGATGAGCACTGAGTAATATATGGAATTTTTGAATCACTATATTGTACACCTGAAACTAATATAACACTGTATGTTAACTATACTGTCATTAAAATTTGTTAAATTAAAAACCTTAAAAAAATGAAACTCTACCTAAGAATAGCAGAACACCCATTCTATTGAAGAGCTCAAAACACATTTATCAAGACGCTCATATTCTAGACTATTAAAAAAAATGTCCCAGTAACCTCTTAAAAACTCAAGTCATATAAAATATGTTGTATAGTCCCATTGGCATTAAATTACAAGTTCATAATAGAGCGATCTCTAGAATATCCTCAAAGACTTGTACAAGACTGCTAATGGCAACTTGAAATTCCCAAATACCTATCAAAAGGTGAATAAACAGATTGCAATCCACCCATATGGTAGACTACTATTCAGCAATAAAAAGAATGAACTTGTGCTATACACAATAGATGAATCTCAAAATAATTTCCCTGAGTCAAAAAAGCCAGACCAAAAAAAGAGTACACACTATATGATTCCATTTATATAAAGTTTTACAAAATTCAAAGTGACCTAAAGTTGCAGAAAGGTGATCAGTGATTGCTTTGGGATGGAGAAGAGGGACATGAAGGAATATTCCGAAGGAATTAGCTCTAATTATAAAAGTTCAGGTATAAACAACTGGGAGGGGAAGACATTTGGAGATTAAGAGTTCTTTTCCTTCTCTTCAAATTCTCTCTTTGCCTTGGGGGCTTTCCCCAGCTAGCACTTAAGATTGTGACTGGGTCTCTCTGTTTATGGTGATAGCATTAAATGAGAAGTGACAAGCATATAAACATTGGGGAAAACAAAAATGCAGCAAAAGCATATGTCATGAACAGCTAGTGGTTCTTCATTTGGGTTTTTATCTGTGGGACAGCGAAGATTTTAAGTGGTTTTTAATTCATTTCTCTTATATGAAAATAACCGTAAGAGACCCATTTTGTTAAGCTCTGATTATACCCTTTCCCCACTTATAATAATTGCATTATGTGTCTCTAAATTGGATTCATAAAAAACATAGGGATTACATACAGGTTTTACTGATAGGAGCAGCCAGTTTGAGGAACAAAAGATGAGAGGGCATTTAACAATGCCCCATGGAAAGAAGCATTCCTATGGAATCATCTTCAAATGAAATTCACGCCCCAGCCAGGAACAGTTCCACTGTAAAGCAAATTGGCCCTGAGATGGGAGCTCAGTTTCTTTTCAAAGACTGAATAACTAGGTTCCCTGGTGACAGATCACAAAATCATAAGGTGCTGACATTTGAAAACCGTGGAACTCATAAGGCTGCTGCAGGGATGGGGCAGATCCTCACTTGACCAGCTGTTGCCATGAGGTCCTTTCTGTTATGTTCTTGATCTGATGCTCTGGGTGCCTCCTCTGTGATCTAACCAGTAGGTATTTATTTCTATGAGTCAATTACAAGTGAATCCGTCTTTTCTACACATCTCCAGCAAGTGCAGAAATTCTCAGGTTATAAGTCTGGTGTCTGCATTTTGGAGGAGGTGTGTCTTTATATCATTTCTCTAGCATGAGTCTATTTAAAGCCATTTTCAAAGTGCTTTCCTCTTTCCTAGGCGTCCCTTTATTTGGCCCTTACACGGACCTGTTATGTCAGCATGACCAGTGTGATTGCTCCCGTTTTACAGATGAAGGATCAGCCTCAGAGAGGTTGAGTGCTTTGCCCTCAGTCTCACCAGCTGGAAGACACCTAACTGTTCAACAAATGATAGCTATTTACTCTCTTTAATTCATGTGTGCACCCTATAAATGATTGCCTGTATTTAGAAATAGGCTAAGTTGATTCTTTCTTGTTTTTTGAAGTTGCTTATGTTTTTGTGCTGTCATGAGAAATATGTCAACTTCTACAAGTGAAGAATAAAATAATACATAGAGCTGAGCTTCTTCTGTTTAACAAAAAATAAGAAAAAAAATCACAATCTGAAGGTCCTAGTGACAGAAGGAGACAGGAAGGCAACTGGAAGTAGTTTGCAGCCATACCGAGGATGGATAGGCAGCAAGAGAGGAAGGAAGAGTGGCTTGCAAATATTCTAGCAAGTTGCCAAGGAAAACCAGCAGAAGCAAAGCAGAGAAGGTGAGGCCGTGAAATTCACACAACTCCCTGGGACTGAAGATTTTGATGAATCAGACAACATAGCTCAGATATTAATTATAATTGAAATTCTTTAGTATATTTGGATGTATTTTTTCTGAAATAAGTATCTTAAAATTATTGTTTTAATAATTCTTTTTGGTTTATTATTTACTCAAACCCTATGTCTGTCCAAAGACTTCTTCAGTTCAACATTATTATCCGAATCTGGAAGAGATTTGATTGGTGACTTATTTTGTAAAGGAATACGACTATGCTCCCCTGTGCCCCAACAAAGTGATCTTAGTGTATGTCTTCTCAGTCTACTAAGGGTCTCATATTGCCCATCAATTTGGGAGACAGATATTTCCTGACCTGTGCCTGAAAAGTATAAAGCATGTGCCACTGTGAATTTTTAACTAACGACTACTAGAAGCAATAAGCTTTCCTATCCCTGAACTTCATGATTGCCTCCATATAACCACACCTTCATTTTATAGGTATACTAGGAATTTAAATGGTAGAAAGACAGAGAAACGGGGGACATAGAAGATTAAAGGAGAAAGAAGCTTTTCATAACTTATCAATACATGAGCACTGGGCCCAGCATCCCATCCCCCGGCACCCTTTTAATAAAACACTGCATTTAGCAATGTGGTAGCGCAGCACATACCAACCAAAACAATAACATTCTGTCCTTTGTAGGGGTACGTGGAGCCCTTGACCCACCATCTGCTGCTTCCTCCAGCACTGCCGATTTGTCACTGCTTACTCACACACCCTCTCTTGGGGATGAAGGAAAGCCTGCATCTTTGAGATGGCTGCCTGGATTTCGGCAGGTAACTCTATCATGGGACAGGTTGACTGGACTACACAGGACTTGGGAAAGGTCCTGAATCCTCAGTCCCATGATACCATCAGCTGAGCTCCAATGATGTTACTCCTACCCAAGGAGTATATAACAAGGCCACAGTTCCTTGTCAGAAGTGGAGGCTGAGAATTGAGAATGTGTCAGATAAAGGGACAAGACGATTATTCGTCTTGGTACAAAAGTACCATGAATACTTTGGGAGAACAAGAAAAGTGTATCCTTGGATTTATCTTGAGGCCAGGCACATTCTAGAGCCGAGGGCCTTGTTCAGCCAACTACGGCCACAGCTGGCAAGGGCCTCCACCTGTCAAATCTTGGCCAGTCTCTGATGCTCATAAGGACACATCCACCCCAGAGGGCATGGAGTCCTCTGGAGAGAAGGGGTCATAACTGTCTGGCTGATATTCTCCCAAATCACTCAGAAAACAATAAATTAAGTCAGGTGGACAGGAAAACAGCTTGGCTTCCAAGGCCTCAGGGTGTATGAGAAGAGGAAAAATGTAAAATGGTAATTACAGTTGAGACATCATTAAAGTCTGTTTATACCTTTTCAAACATACATTGTGAAATATTTTTTCGAAAGAAAGTTTCAGAACAGTGTGAAGCATATTATTCCATGAATGCAAATTTTTAAATGTTTATCTAAGTTAATAGAGGCACACGAAAAAATCTGAAAGAATATGCCACAAACTATTTTAAAATTATGACCAAATTGGACTTTCTTTTTCTAAATTGTACATTCTGTATTATTTTAAATTTTTTTACAATGAGCATGTATTTGTCTTAAAAGAGAATATATGAATAAATCTTGTAAATAAAGTCAAGCCTTTGAAGAATATTTAATAATATGGAAAGTTTTCTTGAAAAAAACAGATTATAAAACAATATATATAATATGGCATTGATTAAATACTAAAAGGAAATCCATTAAAATACTAGGACTAAGTAATTTCTGGGTGAATGGATTGAAGGTGATTTTTTAAATTTTTATTTTTTCCACATTTTCCAATTTTCTAGAATTATGATATTTATAATCGGGGGGGGGGACACAATAAGAGAAGCCATAAAAAGAGAGTAAATAACTCCCTGACAATAGCCTATCTAGGGAAATTGGGAAAAGACCTACCCAAGTAGGTAATGGCAATGAGATACCTGAACTATTCATAGAAATTCACCAAGGGGATGGCAGCAATTTTTTTTTAATTTTTTTAATGTTTTATTTATTTCTGAGAGAGAGAGAGAGAGACAGCATGAACAGGGGAGGGTCAGAGAGAGAAGGAGACACAAAATCTGAAACAGGCTCCAGGCTCTGAGCCAGCTGTCAGCACAGAGCCTGACGTGGGGCTTGAACCCACGAACTGTGAGGTCATGACCTGAGCCGAAATCGGCCACCCAACCAACTGAGCCACCCAGGTGCCCTAGCAATTCTTTCTCAGAGGCAACTGTGTGCAAAAGGACATGAAGCAAGAAAGAGAATGAGTAGTATAGTCAGGAAATGTCATGTGAGTTTGTGAAGTGGGAAAGAGTGAAATTGATAAGAAATTAAACTATAAGACGGGGCACAATGAAGGAGCATGTTTGCTGTGTTAAAGAATCTGGAATTGAATCTATAAGCCACAGAAGCCACTGATGAATTTAAAGTAGAGGAATGACATGATTTGATTGGCTTTGAATTCACTGGCCTCACTATGGATGATGGAGTAAAACACAGGAAGCCTGAAGTAGATGGATAAGGCTTTGCAGTGGTAAGGTAGGAAATAATGAGGATGAAGCTAGACTCAAGAGATCATCAGAGAATCAAACAGATAGGACTTAATGACTTACTGGAAGCACGTGGGGCAGGGGTTGGAGTGAAGGATGAGTCTAGCAAGATGCCCAGGTTTTTGATCTAAGTGATTATACACCTCACGATATTCTTTTCCAAGACATAGGGATGAAGGAAGTTCATGACGGAGACTGGGGGTGAGGAGGTAAGTGAATAATTTGTTTCATTTTGGACATGCTGAGTTGAAGTGACTATGGTCTATCCCAGTGCAAATATCCAACTGGCAGCCAACAAGAACGGTATGGATCCAGCAGTCAGAAGAGACAGTGGACAAAAGAAAGATTTCAGAGCTACAAGTTACAAGTGGTAATTCACCTACCAAGGGTGTGGATGAGATAACTCATGGGAGAACATACAAAGGGAAAAGGAAAGTTGGCTGAAAATGGAGCTCTGAGCAGAACCACTGTTAGAGGATCCATGATGAAAGAGAATCCAGTCACATAGAAGTCAAAGAGGGAGTCGAAGTACTGAAATGAGTCAGGAAAGCAATATTCTGAAAGTCAAGAGAGGTGTATGAAAGAGAGAGAGAGTTCAAAGGCCAAGCAAAACAAGGTTGGAAATCTCTCTGTTGGCTGGTAGGAAAAGCAAACTCCAGGCCATGCTCCTGGAGTGATGGAGGTTGGAGGCTGCAGGGCAAGGAGGTGGGGAGCTGAGCGGAAATGAGAAGATGGATCCAGGTATCACAGGCAGGAATGAGGCCAGGCAGCATACTGCAGACAAGACGGTTTCATTGTGTTTTTAAAAAGGGAGACATTTGAAAAGGTTTGTATTCTGAGGGGGCAGAGACAGAGGAAAAGAACCTAGAAGAAAAGAGATAATAGATGGCCTCATGCTCTGGAGGGATGTGCTCCACAGCATGGCCTGGGAGAGGGGGTTGGCTTTGAATGGGAGCAGAACCCACTGACAATATGGGGGAATAAGCAGGAACTGATACAGATAATGCAGAAGATTGAAAGTCTCAATTTTAAGGGAGATCTTGAGGGATGGACTCTAATGTCTTCACAGGGCCACCGGGTAGGACTCAGGGAATCTGGCATAAGAAGGGAACTTGAGGGGCGCCTGGGTGGCTCAGGTAGTTGAGCAACCAACTCTTAATTTTGGCTCAGGCTATGATCTCATGGTTCCCATCAGGTTGTATCTTGAGCATGAAGCCTGCTTGGGATTTTTTTTCTCCTTCTCTCTCTGCCTCTCTTCCTAGCACCCACTCTCTCTTTCTAAAAAAAAAAAAAACAAAAAAACAAAAAACAAAAAAACAGAAACAAAAAAAACCCAAACACACAAAAATTACATATATATATATATATATATATATATATATGTATGCCACAGGGAAGCTCCTGGATCCAAGGGCACCTGCTGCATCTCAGAGGGAAAGTCGGCCTGCAGGCAGTTGGGAATCCTCTGCCATCACCTGGGCCTCATAACCTCCTGGCATTCTCCCTTTAAGCCATGGGGGTCTGCTCAGCACTGTGGGGGTGCCTGGGGAGCAGGGACACCCGGGTGGATCCTGTACCTGGCACTACGCCCACTCATAGGGCATTTGGGCCTGTTCATGGGTCAGGGCAGCATCCTCAGGACCTGGTGTCCTCAGAGCCACTCTAGAGAGTGAAGGCTCCCGGACAGGGCTCAGCCCACCAGCCCTCTGGCAATGAAAGTTTTCCCCTTTTGTATGTGCACTACCGTGTCATCTGTGGTTCTTATAATAAATTTATTATTCCTGTGTTAAAAAAAAAAGCTCCCTTCTTTTTATTTTACATATATACGTAAAAAAAAAGAAGGGAACTTGAAATAGGAATGAAATGTTGAAGTAGCAAGTAAAACTGAACGGACAGAGTTAAGGAATAGGTCACACTGAGGCTGGTCATTGGAAACGTGAGGCTCACCTACTGGCAAAATGATATGATTCTTTCTTCTATAATGCTCTGCTGTTGCCCATGTACGGATGAAGAGAAAAGAATAGAGGAAAACCTTGGTTTGTGAGCATAATTCATTCTGGAAACATGCTTGTAATCCTTGTATATCAAAACAAATTTCCCCATAAGAAATCATGGAAACTCAGATGACTCATTCCTCAACCCAAAAATATTCATATAAAAATGACTTCAATACTGCAATATAAAACAAAATAATAAAGAAAGTATAAAATGTAAAGAAAAACAAGCAAATTAATCTGCACTTACCTTTGAAACCCTTCATGGCTTGTGTGGGGGAGACAAGAGAGAGGAAGATTATTGTGTAGGATGACTTTCACCATCACTAACCGAATCACTGCTATCCATTGGCTCAATGGAATCTTTTTCTGCATGGAGGCCATTGTATACACTTGCACAGATGTTGACTATGGTATAGTATTAACAAACTCTTGTCATATACTGTATTTAATGGAATAAGTCAGCAGAGGAAAGGGTCTATATCTGCAGGCAGCCTGACTTAAAATGAAGCAAAGCCTTCCTAAGCTTACTTTTGTATGGAAAAGCAAAGGACTGTCCACAGGTACTTTGAAGTGACAAAAAATACACTAGTGCCTGTTGTGGGCACCTTCCAAAGTTCTAAAAAATCACTGATTTCTGCCAAACACCATGGCCTGAGACCGAGCATACAAGCATGGGAGACAATCACCCACAATGCCACAGCGAGAGAGACACAGAGAGACAAAGAGAAGAAACATTGGCTCTGTTGTGATCATGTGACATTCAGGGTCACATATTACTTTTATTGAAAGACATCGCTCATTTATCAAGTTGAAAATTATTAGAAATGTTTGCTCATTTTACAGAACACTCGCAGAGCAAGTTACACATAATCCAAGGTTTTACTGTATTTAAGTATTTCCAAGGCTGACAATTTAATACTCGGGATTTGCAAGGCCAGAATCACAGGGTTGGGAAATAGTGAAGCTATCATCCAGAGGTTGCCATGGTAGACCTTGTATGTTTGGCTAGCTGGGGAAAAAGAGAAGTCCAGGACCTTGCTGGTAACCGGAGATAGTAAGGTAGGAAAACAGTCAGAGGCACAGGCCAGCTGGTGGGAAAGGTGGGTGTGGGAAAAAGGAATCCCAGAGCCCAGAATATTATAAAGACCAGAAAGCCTAGTGAGCTGTTGAAAAAGTGGCAAAAGTGGGTGGAGTGTGAACAAAGGTCACCAAAGATCACCAGTGGGGACTCACCGGGGAGTGGCAGTAAGACCTCTGGACCTGTAGTTGGGTGTCCTGGGTTTCAATTTCATCCCTGCCACCTCCTGTCTGCATGACATTGGGCTTTATCCCCACACTCCCCGGGCTTTTACTCCCTCATAAGGATAGAGATATGAGGCACTGCAAATATTAAATCACACGTGGGAGCTCCTGCCATGTGGCTGGCTTCCATCCATACCGACTGGATATGGAGACTGGCATGTTAGGCATGGAAACGGGGGCATCAGGACCCAGTGACTTGAGAGAAGATGGCCCAAAGAGTATGAGAAAGGAGGGAGGAGAAACGGTCTGAGGAGAGCAGATACATTTTGACAGCTTCCCAGTTTTGCTTTGAGTTGACCTTACTACCGTCAAGTGGTAGAGGCAAAGAGAAGCTGCCCTGAGAGATATTTTGGTCGTCACAGTCTGCAAAAGCGGACAGCTTTATTTCACTTGATTTATGACGACTGTTTAAAAATTCCGGCCGACTTTGTTCTGAGAGACCTGTGTTCTTCAACCCACCTCTTCCTGCCCGCTCCGGGCAGCCACTCCATCAGTTACCCCCTCGTGTCAGCGTCCCCCATCTCTCCTCCTCTGGCAACTTCTCTCTGGCCTCCAAACACCCTGTGGCTCCGTCCAGTCTCTGTCCACCTTCGCCTGAACCACACTTGGGGTGAGCACAGAGCTGAACAGAATACAAGACTTCCTCTGGGTAGAAGAGGGACCTGGAGCTGCAGCAAACTGATCTCAGCCAGGTCTGATAGGGGCAGACCCTCAACTGGCAAGAAACAAGTTCAGAAGGGAAATGGGTGCACAAAGGAGGCAGGAGCATGAAGGCAGAAGGAAACAACCATCTTCCTCCCTACTTCTAATTCCAGTCATCTCTCTGTACTGCGTAAACCTTTGGCTGACTCGATTTCTTTGGAGAACAAGACATGGTTGGGTGCTTGGGTGACTCAGTCATGATCTCACAGTTCATGAGTTCGAGCCCTGCCTCGGGCTCTGTGCTGACAGCTCAGAGCATGGAACCTGCTGCAGATTCTATGTCTCCCTCTCTCTCTGCCCCTCCCCGTCTCACGCTCTGTCTCTGTCCCTCAAAAATAAACAAACATTAAAAATTTCTTAAAAAGACATGGTAGATATAAATATTATATGAGTTACATTCATATAATAACATTAGCAACATAATGACACATACATAGCATTTACTAAGTGCCATGATGTGTTCCATGTTTGCTCCATATTTTAACCTCTTTAAAGCACACAACAGTCCCATGAGGTAGGTATTATTATCATCCCTATTTTACAGATGAGGGAAGTGAGGGGCACCAGAGTTAAGTAACTTGTTCAAAGTCACATACTTAATAAGGAAAAGATATGGTGGCCACACTCAGGAAGTCTGGGTCTTTAGCATTTTGCATAACATTCATACCTATACTTTTTCTCATTTTGACCTCATAAGAATGTTGAAAGGTCCAGAGGGCATGTCTAATGATGCTCATTACCATTTAACAGATAAGAAAGCTGAGTCTGGGGAAAAAGTAATTGCTTGAGGTCCTAGTTAGGAGATGGCAGTCAGGAAATCCTGGTTCCCTCCTACAAACCCCTGTCCCTGTGGAGATAGAAACGAGGGGAGAGAAGCTGGTGTCTGAGACATTAATGGGCAACCCGCAGGGATCCAGGAAGAGCACAAAGTCAGGCTGGCTAATAGGTGAGTCCTCGGGGGCAACTTGGCACAGACTCTGACAAGATGAGTTTGGTGCTAGAAGGTTCTCTGGCCATACACATGGATGTACTGGAACTGCTTTTTTTTTTTTAATGTTTTATTTATTTCTGAGAGAGAGAGAGAGAGAGCAGGGGAGGGTCAGAGAGAGAGGGAGACATAGAATCTGAAGCAGGCTCCAGGCTCTGACCTAGCTGTCAACACAGAGCCCAACACGGGGGCTCAAACCCATGAACCATGAAATCATGACCTGAGCTGAAGTCGGAGGCTTAACTGACTGAGTGAGTCACGCAGGTACCCCTACTGGATCTGCTTTAAATGGTTATTTCAGTAAGTCAGGCAGAGAAGGACAAATACCATATGTTTGCACGTATAGGAGGATTAGGAGGAACTTGACGGAGGACCATGGGGGAGAAGAAGGGGGGAATTGGTGGGGGAAAGGGAGAGAGGCAAACCATGAGAGACTCTTGAATGCTGACAAAAACTGAGGACTGATGGATGTAGGGGTGAGGGGGGAGGGGCACAGAGGAGGGCACTCGTGGGGATGAGCACTGGGTGTTATGTGGAAACTAATTTGACAATAAACTATTTGTAAAAAATAAATAAATAAATAAATAAATAAAATAAATAAATGGTTATTTCAGGATTTCTGAAGTGTCCCTATTCTTTTTTTTTTTAAATATTTATTTATTTATTTTGAGAGAGAGAAAGAAAAAAAAAAACAAAAGCACAACCAGGCGAAGGGCAGAAAGAGAGGGAGAGACAGAATCCCAAGCAGGCACTGCACTGTCAGCATGAAGCCTCATGCAGAGCTTGATCCCATGAAGCATGAGATCATGACCTGAGCCAAAATCAAGAGTCAGATGACTGACCAGCTGAGTTGCCCAGGTTCCCCTAAAGTGCCCCTATTCTTTTTTTATTTTTTATTTTTTTTAATGTTTTATTTATTTCTGAGAGAGAGAGAGACAGCGTGAGCAGGGGAGGGTCAGAGAGAGAGGGAGACACAGAATCTGAAACAGGCTCCTGAGCCACCCAGGCACCCCTGAAGTGTCCCTATTCTTAAAGGCAATAGTAGATCCTCCAGTGCATGTGACAGTCCCCAAAAAATTCTGGTCTGGGCCCTGATAGCACCACAGTCCTAAACCCTATGGCCCCAGTGACTTTTTCTCCATTTTCAACTTCATCCTCCTTCACTCCATCCCAGGACATTTAAGTACTACCCCTTTTTAAAGCTCTCACCTCCCTGACTTGCAGCTGCCTCCCCTGACTCTCCCTAGGCTCCCTACACCCCTCATTGTAGGCATTATTCAAGGTCTCATTTACTTTGAGCTCTGTGTACTTCCCAGATGGTCTCATCTCACTTCACGACTTCCAATATTATTTTTAAAGTATTATTTAAATAAATTATTGTAGGGTTAAAAAATCATATTAAAGGCTAACACTAAAATTCTTTTTTGAGTGAAACTTATTCATTTAGGAAAATATCCTAATGGGCTTCTTGGGTGGAAATAGACAAAACCCAAGGCAAAATCTGGAAAGACAGGGCTGAGCATCAGAAGGACCTAACTGATTTTCTAAAGAAAATGGGAAGGGTTTTAGAAATGAGTGCAGAGCGTGGAGTGTTCCCAAGGGGAGAAGCAGAGATGAGTGGCATGAATTTATACTTCAGAGAGTTGGCAGAAATGGCTGAGAGACTCCTTAAAAAGAGGAATGTTCCTAGGTCAGTGTTATTTGCATATCTGAGAAGTAAAGTACCTCAGTTTCCCCTAATCTTCAATAAATTCTACTATCTATAAAGGACTTTTGTGAGCCTGTTTTTATCAACTCTCTTCTCTAAAATAAGGGCAGATGCTGCTGATTCAATATCTAGATAAATGAGGTATGAAATAGGGGCAGTGCCCATGACAGTCTAGAAAATCCACACACTAAATTAATTTAATGAGGGACTTCTAAATTCTTAGCTATCTGGTAGAAAGTATTGGACTTGCCATGAGTGAGGAAACAGAGAGCCTAAATTCATCTTGCATGGACCATAAGAAACATGGAAAGTCTACTTCACAATAATGCAATTATAAAGTGAATAATTTGCTCAGGGTAAATGTTTTGAATTATAGCAAAAAAATAAAATGAAGGAATACAAATCATAATGTAACCCCCTAGTACAATCATTATTAACACTTTAGGGTACAACTCTCCAATCTCTCTCCCAATAAAACTTTTCACATAATTTATTTTCATTACTTTCACATACTCTAATCTTTTCCCCCAAATTCTAGACCCATCTTTTCAAATTCATGTCTATTGAACATTCAGCTTGATGTGTCCTAAATTGAATTCAACATCTTCCCTCCCAAATAGAATCTCCTCACTCCAACCCTCCCTGTCTTTCCTCTTTTCATTAATGACAAGACCATTTGACTCATCAAGGCTTGGAGCCAGCTTTGACTCTTCCTTCCATTCCCTACTCTTCCCCCCATGCCAATGAAGCACAAAGTTTAATGAGTTAAACCTCTGTGGTGTTTCTCTGATTCAACTATTCACAGAACCACCACCTTATGTACCACCACCTTGACTAGCTTCCTCATTCATGCCCTCATCTCTTCATAATGGGACTTCTGGACAAGCTTCCTAGATGGCCTCCTTGCCTCCCACCTTTATTCCTTCTAGCAAACCCATCCTATTACTGCTTGATCGATAGTCTACAAGTAGGGCATTATAAAGTCACTCCATTGCTAGAAACTTTCAGTGGCTCCCCACTGCCCACCAATATCAACACCAACTTCCCCCCACTGGCATCCAGGATTCCCCTAAATGCAATCTTTTCCCCATCAAGTTAGATTACTAAATTACTCCCCCAAATATATTTCATATTTTTCCCTTCTAAACTTTGTCTCTTGGACTTTCCTCCTTTTGATAGTTCACCCATCTGTTATAGGCTGAATTGTGTCTTCCCAAAAATCATGTGTTGAATTCCTAACACCCAGTACCTCAGAATGTGACTATATTTAGAGATGGGGCCTCTAAAGAAAGAATTAAGGTAAAATGAGGTCATATGGGTAGATTCTAATTTAATATTACTGATGTTCTTAGAAGAAGGACAATTAAGATTATGATGTAGACAGGGGTGGACCATATTAGGACATAGCAAAAACGTAACCATCTGTAAACCAAGGAGAGCATTCTCAGAAGAAACCAAAGCTGCTGACATCTTGATCTTGGACTTCTAGCCTCCAGGACAGTGAAAGAATTATTTTTGTAGTTATTTTCTGTTGTTGATACTTTATTGTAGCTGCCCTAGCAAACTCATACACAATCTTTCAAGGTCCATCTCTATTTTCAACTTTTCCATTTTGTTTTCTCTTCTTGGGGCCTGTGATACTCTGTTATTGCTCATTTGCCTACTTGATCTGCGATGTGATGTCTGGGATTCTGCCTTGTACCCCACAATAGACTATGTTTTATTCATCTCTATAGTCATCACTGTACCTAACTCAGAACCTCGCAAAGGGCACATATTCAAAAAGTACTTATTGGGTTGTATTAAAAGGAATTTTATTGTAGAATAATCGTTTCAAGTATTACTATATTCAAAAGAAGGAATAAAATGAATTATTATAAGCAGGAACAAAAATGTCATTCATATTCTACAAATCCTCCAAGTACCAAGCATCTTTTCTCTGATGTTGAATGTTCAAGGAAAGAAAGTTATTAAGCAAAGTAAATGGTTATAATTTTTAAAGTTTTGATACCTCCCTTTCTACACTATAACATGCACTAAGTCTATGGCCAACCACTATGGCGTAGTGAACAAGCATTGGTTTATAAGTCTGACTAATCTGGCTCCACACCTGGTGCTGCGATTTCCTAGCTATATGACCATTATCAGAGAAGTTCACCTCCAGCTCTGTTTCCTTATCTATAAAGCAAAATGTCTGTAATGACTTTATAGGACTGCTGTGAGGACCGAATTAAAAATAAAGTTAGAGAGTTTGGGTTGGAATTCCAGCTTTCCACCATTTATCAGCTAATGACCTCTGACAAGTTACTTAATCCCACGAGCCTCAATTTTCTCAGTTACAAGAGGAGACTGGTGGCAATAATAGTTCCAACCTAATAAGGCTGCTTACATGGGTACCTGAAACAGTAAATATTTAATATATGTCAATATAATAACTCAATATTAAAGTGCCTAATGTAGGGGCACCTGGGTGGCTCAGTCGGTTAAGTGCATGACTTCAGCTCAGGTCATGATCTCATGGTCCATGAGTTCAAGCCCTACATCAGGCTCTGTGCTGACAATGCAGAGCCTGGTGTCTGCTTCAGATTCTGTGTCTCCCTCTCTCTCTACCCCTCCTCCACTATCACTCTGTCTTTCTCTCTCCCTCTCTCTCAAATAAATAAACATTAAAAAAAAATTTAAATACCTAATGCAGAGACTGTCACATAGAGAATAAGTAGTATTTTTATTACTATTACTTGCACCAGGAAGATTTACATCAAAAATACAACTACTATCATGAAGAAAAAGTAGTTTTTATTATATGTAGTCAATTATAGTTTCTAAGAGAGGATTCCAGTATTTGAAGCAATTTCATCTTCTCCTGAATGAAAATAGTTTTGAGCTAGAACATTGACAAAGCAATAGATAATCTTGTCACTTTTATTCTATTCTATCCATGCCTTTGGTGTCTGCAGTTACCCCCTCTTCAAGCAGCCAGAACTCTACATCACAGTTTTTTCATGCAAAGATGGACAGAGAGATAAAGCTCATGGTGAAATTGGCTCAGCTATATAACAAGTACTTTCTGAGGAATCCCAAAATAGGCTGCTCCCCCAACCTAAAAGCACATGCATATGTGTGGGCCCTTCAGCATGAAACAAAAAGAGCAATCAGACAGAAAAACTGCAGGGCGTCTAAACCAGGGAATAATAAAGGCCATTTTTAACAATGTCTGCTATTTCACAAAAATTTGTATTCTCCTTTTGGGAATGGGGAGAAAAAGCATAGATGGACTATAATTTTTTTCAATAGTGGGTATTTATATATGGTTTTTGGTATTAGCATGGGACTATAAACTCTCATCTTAAATCACCACTAGTTAGAAAACTCTACTGACTCAAGCACATATTAAGAGCTTGTAAATATTCCTTGAATTTCAGTTAATTAATAATTAATATCTATTCCAATAACTCCAGTGTAGCAAAACCTTAGACAATACTGGTAATTCTCAACCACAGTGAGCCAGCAGGAATCCATCACATTATCTGCTTAGAGAAATAAGTATATTTAGTTAAAAAAAAAAAAAAACATTTATTCTGGATCTATAATATGCCAGGCGCACAGGCTTTCAAAAATAAAGTAGATTCTCTATCCTCTCAAGACTGAGTAGACAAATCTTCTCCCAATTTAATGAACTTTCAAGAAAGAGAATTCTAGAAGTGTTCTGCTCCCTTCCTACCATGTTGATCCATTAAGTAATGGGACAGATTTGTAAGACGGGGAAAGCTAAGCTTCTGGCCTTTTCCACTGTGGATACCTCCTCTTCTCCTCACTAGTACTTAGAAGAATAGCCTCTCAACTTTGTGGAAGATTTCCAGAGCAAATCCTCAGAGTCATGGAATACTGGAGACAGAGTTCTCTTCGTTGATCAGGTGGTTGCCTCATCATTCTCAACCCCATTAGGGGCCTATCAGCTTAGTTAGGCATAGCTTTCAAAATAGCATTCTCCTGTCCTCAAGAGTAGATATGTTCTGGATGGGTGTGAGGAGTGAAATATGACCGTAGCAGTATTCCTAGTTAAGAACTACTGGCATAGGGGTGCCTGGGTGGATCAGTCGGTTAAGCATCCGGCTTCGGCTCAGGTCATGATCTCGCGGTTTGTGGGTTCAAGCCCCGCATCGGGCCTGTGCTGACAGCTAGCTCAGAGCCTGGAGCCTACTTCGGATTCTGTGTCTCCCTCTCTCTCTGACCCTCCTCTGCTGTCTCTCTCTCTCTCCCTCTCTGTCTCTCTCTCAGAAATAAGACATTAAAAAAAATTTTTTTTTTAAAGAACTACTGGCATAGAAGATTTTGATATAATCTACAGGAATGCAAGGAACTTGCCTAAGATCATAGTGGAACCCACATCCAGCTCTCCTTACTCCAAGGACCAAGCTTTGTCTAATTCTGGAATCCCAAGATGAGCTCTAGAGAGTTTGGTGATCCACCTAAAATTGTATGTAAAATTTGGTTATCTATGCATATGTACATCTAGCACAGGAGGAGATCCATGGTTCTTAACAGATTCTCAAAAAGATCCACCACCCAAAATACTTAAGAATCAAAAGTTCAAATTTGCATTGGGTATTTCTCAAGCAATTTCACAGAATCTCTGGGTAGAGGGAGCAGGACAGCCCACATATGACTGGGAATTAGGATGCTTACATACTGTGATTTGAAGAAGGCAGTATAAGCCTCACTGTGTAAGAGCCACAATGTACTCCCAGTCTTTTGCCTGCAATCTTGTATGTTAAGGGATTTTGCCCTATTCAAATCAGATGCTAATGAAGAAACAGCATAAACTGTTATCACACACAATGGAGATGAAGTCATCGTACTGCTTACAAAATGCTGTAGAGGAGCTGCAAGCAGATTTGAAGTAGGAGGAAGAGGAAGACGAACCACAGGGGCCCCACACAGAGGAATGGGGACAGGTCTACAGAGAAAAGAGTGTGAAAATAGGAGGGAGGTGGGCCTCCCAAACCCAAACCACCCCTGTTTTCCTTAATGACAGTCCTGAAGGGTATAAATCCAAACCCACTGCAGCAGATCAGAAGCCACATGAGCTCATCATTTGGTAGAGACCACTCTAAGCCCTGTGGCACCCTCCATCAAACAAATAGTTAAATAAATAAATAAATAAATAAATAAATAAAAAATAAATAACTCACATGACAGCCAAAGAAGCATCATGTTGACCTGAAGGATTCCATTTACATTTTGAGGAGGAGTTGGATAACTAGTATCTGGCAGAGTTAGCTAGAAGCTGGTATATCTTCTAGAAATGAAAGCGCACTGACAGACACCCCCACACTGACTGCCCAAGTCACAGGGCTGCCCAGTGCCTCTTTACACCCTTCCATTGGTGGCTCTGTGCCTTCTGCTCTCCTTGGGCTGCTGTGGAAGGTCCAGTGGAAGCAACCATATTTGCTAAATATCAGCTCCTCCAACCCTTCTGGACCCAACCCACCACTGACATTTAGGGGCATCTAGTCACCTTTAAGAAACAGGCCTAAAGAAGGATTTGGCAGATATGTAGGTTTCTGATTTCTTTTGACTGTAGGCTCATCCTTTCCTTTGACTTTATGCTGATTCTATATGTTGACGTTGATATTTTGACTATATGTGGAAACAATCAAGGGGCAGGGAAGAACTCATCCCATTTCTTAACGGGTAAAGAAGAAGGGCCATTCTCTACTGGGAGAAGAGTATTTTATTTTGTTGAGTCCCATGGATCCTGCTGATGAGTTACCCTCTGAGAGCTGTCCACACAGCTAAAGAGCCCCTCCTACTGAATTCTTATCAAGGGACTAGCTGTGAAAATTTGCTCCTCCTTTTAAACTCTGTATGTAGTACTGTCAGCCATATAATGTCTGTAATTCCTGCCGGCAAACAAACCATTAAAAATCAAGATTACTTGAAGGGAACAAAAATAGAAAACACCAAGAATTAATTCCTAAAATTATGTTCAGTGAAATTGGAAACAAGAAGGTTAGACTTGAGCAACATCTTTGTTCCCAAATGGGCAATATAACAGTTACGGTTCTCCAGAGAAGGAGAGATTTATTTTAAAGAATTGGTTCATGTAGTTATGGAGGACTGCAGTCTGTCATCTGCAAGCTGGAGACACATGAAAGCCAGTGGTGCAATTCTAGTCCAAATCCACAAACCTGAGGACCAGGAGAGTTGATGGGGTAAGCCCCAGCCTGGGAACAGAAGACTGATGCCTCTGCTCAGCACTCAGGCAGATAGCAAATTCTCCTATTCTCTATCTTTTTGTTCTATTCAGGCTCTCAACTGATTGGATGCTGTCCACTCTTACTGTTACTGGGAAAGGTGTTCAGACACACCCAGAACAATACTAGTATCTAACACACTGACGGACACACCCAGAACAATAACCAAATATTTGGGTATCCCTTGACCCTGTGAAGATGACACATTAAAATTAACCACCATGTACGATTTGCTACATTTCTGTCAGTTACATAGAGAGTTGATGCTAAATAAGACTTTAGAGTTAATTCTCTCATTTAAAGATAGGAAAACTCAGGTCCCTAGAGAGGTAAGAGACTTGACTCAGAAATTTGACTCAGAGCTGGAAGTAAACCCAGATGGATTATGTCATTTTCTTTCTTATCCATTACTAGATGATAATTGTTCTTATTACCCATTTCTGGTGTGTTTAACATGTTTAACTGGTTAAAACCAGGAAGAAACTCACCTTCCAGAGAATGAATTTTTTTCCATTGTTTCTCCTCTTCTTCCCATTGCTTTGCTATGCCCCCCACTATTCTCATCGCAGAAACACTTTAGCCAGGTCATCAGCCATCTTGATAACAGTTCATTTGCCCCCACAGTGGAATCAGGGTGGTACTCCCTAACACACAGCAGATGCACCAGAAGAAATGTACTGAGTCCAGCTAATATCATCCTCAAAGGGGAAAAACTGAGAGCTTTCCCCCTGAGATCAGGAACACGACAGGGATGTCCATTCTCACCACTGTTGTCTAACATAGTGTTAGAAGTCCTAGCATCAGCAATCAGACAACAAAATGAAATAAAAGGCATCAAAATTGAAAAAGAAAAAGTTAAACTTTCACTTTTCACAGACCACATGATACTCTCTACATGGAAAACACGAAAAACTCCACCAAAAGACTGCTAGAAATGATACATGAATTCAGTAAAATCTCCAGGTACAGAAATCAGTGTATAGAAATCGGTTGCATTTTTATACACCAATAATGAAGCAACAGAAAGAGTAGTATAGAAACTGATCCCATTTACAATTGCACCAAGAACCATAAAATACCTAGGAATAAACCTAACCAAAGATGTAAAAGACCTGTATGCTGAAAACTATAGAAATCTTATGAAGGAAATTGAAGAAGACACAAAGAAATGGAAGAATTTTCATGCTCATGGATTGGAAAAGTATTGTTAAAATGTCAATACTACCCAAATCAATCTACACATTCAAGGCAATCCCAATCAAAGCTGCACTGGCATTCTACTCAAAGCTAGAAAAAACAATCCTAAAATTTGTATAGACCCCAAATAGCCAAAGTAATATTGAAAAAGAAAACCAGAGCGAGAGGCATCACAATCCCAGGCCTTAGCCTCTACTACAAAGCTGTAATCATCAAGACAGTATGCTGTTGGCATAAAAACAGACACATAGACTAATGGAATAGAATAGAGAACCCAGAATTGGGCCCACAAATGTATGGCCAACTAACCTTTGACAAAACAGGACAGAGCATTCAATGGAAAAATGACAGTCTCTTTAGCAAATTGTGCTGGGAGAACTGGACAGCAACATGGCAGAAGAATGAAACTACACCACCTTCTTACATCATACACAAAAATAAACTCAAAATGGTTGAAAGACCTAAATCTGACCTAAAATCAAAATTTAGGTCAAAAGACCTAAATCTGACCTTAGGATCAAAACCCTAGAAGAGAAAGCAGGCAACAACCTCTTTGACCTCAGCCACAGCAATTTCTTACTCAACACATCTCCAAGTGCAAGGAAATTAAAAGTGAAAATGAATGATTAGGACATCATCAAGATGAAAATCTTCTGCACTGCAAAGGAAACAAACAACAAAACTAAAAGGCAACCGATGGAATAGGAAAAGATATTTGCAAATGACATATAGGATAAAGGGCTAGTATCCAAAATCTATAAAGAACTTACCAAACTCAACACCTGAAAAACAAATAGTGAAGAAATGGGCAGAAGACATGAATAGACACTTTTCCAAAGAAGACATCCAGATGGCCAAGAGACACATGAAAAGATGCTCAACATCACTCATCATCAGGGAAATATAGATCAGAGCCACTCTGAGATAACACCTCATACAGGTCAGAGTGGCTAAAATGAACAAAGCAGGTAACTACAGATGCTGGCAAGGATGTGGAGAAATGGGAACCCTCTTGCACTGTTGGTGGGAATGCAAACTAGTGCAGCCACTCTGGAGAACAGTGCGGATATTCCTCAAAAAATTAAAAATAGAGCTACCCTATGACCCAGCAGTAGCAATACTAGGAATTTACCCAAGGGATATAGGAGTGCTGATGCATAGGGACACGTGTACCCCAATGTTTATAGCAGCAGTTTCAACAATAGCTAAATTATGGAAAGAGCCTAAATGTCCATCAACTAATGAATGGATAAAGAAGATGTGGTTTATAAATACAATGGAAGACTACTTAGAAATGAGAAAGAATGAAATCATGCTATTGGCAGCAACATGGATGGAATGAGAAGGTATTATGCTGAGGGAAAAAAATCCGTCAGAGGACAGATATCATATTTTTTCACTCATATGTGGATCTTGAGACTTAACAGAAGACCATGGGGGAAGGGAGGAAGAAAAAATAGATACAAACAGAGAGAGAGGGAGGCAAACCATAAGAGATTATTAAATATAGAGAACAAACTAAAGGTGGATGGGGGTGGTGGGGGAGAGGGAAAATGGGTGATGGGCATTGAGAAGGGCACTTGGCATGAGGACTGGCTATTATATGTAAGCCAATTTGACAATAAATTATTCATTAAAAATAATAAAATAAAAAATAAAGTAAAATAGCAAAAAAAAAAAAAACAGGAAAGAAAAGTGCTGAGTCCACTTCTATTGAACAGACGGATTTCATAGCAGAGCCATTTATCCAGGTCCCCTGCCTCTCTTAGATGTTAGCAACAATGGATTAAAGCATTTGACATTCAGATCTTCTTCCAGGCTTTTCTTTCCCTCCATAAAAAGGAACCTTTGCTACACAACACTTGTTGCATGCCTTTGATGAGCCCTATGTGTCTTTCCCCAGCAGCAAAGTGTTTAAGGAACATTAGTGAATAAAATATCCAAATTTTCTGAAAGAATCCACCCATGACAGCAAGGGTCTTTACATCCAAAGGCACTGGTGAAGTAGTAGAGAGCTACACAGGTTAGAACCACTCTATCTTGAAAGGTGTCAGATGTCCAAAGCTCTTTCCATTGCTGGTAAAACCCAAGCTCAGAGAATATTCCCAGCCTCTGATATCACCCTAAGGATTTTCCAGCATCTACCTTAGTCCTTTGGCCTGAGCTTCTTATCTCCTTGTCTTGTCTTGCTATATGACTTCATAATGACTGCATCAGGTTACCTGGAAAGGATCCTATCTTCCCTCAATGACCATTTGCCACTGACCACTGGCCTAGATAGAAGTGACTAACCACATCACCACCCATAATTCCCTTTTTAAGAATTCCATTTGAATTACGTAACAGCAGAATGCTTAAAAATTCTGTTATGAAACCCCACTGCCTCTCTGCCTGTCACACCCCACCAGAGGGAATTAGAGGGTGTTTTCTCACAGTATCTGTTTTAATAACAGCTTCTGATAAATACAGATACCAAGAAAATTGTCAGGTTTATGTGTGAATCTACTGGGCATCAAATACTCATCCTCTTCCTAGTTCAAGGATCATTCTCTAATTTTCGTTGAATCCTGTATATTTTTCAAATTATCCATGCTGAATATATGGCCAAGAAATACAAAACCCAGTCTAATGTGTCCAGGTTGAACTGAAATGCACTTATAATTTCTTAAATTATAAGAAATTTAATAATTTCTTATTAAAGAAACTCCTTGCCTGACACGCACATTCTCAAATACATTCTACTCCCAGGAACCTTTTAAAACTTACTCAGATTGATCAATATGGAGGCCAAACAGCAGTCTGTGGCTTTTGAGGGAAGTTTTCAAAATGGAATCCGCCAATAGTTTGGGTATTTTTGTCACCGATTTCAAAAGGAATTTTCCAAAGCTGTCCAGAGAGGATAATTATTTATGTACATAAGGATTGCAGGCTCTGTGATGTTTCAGCTCTCTAGAGGGCGAAGGAAACATGGAGAGCCCTTGAAATAAACGCTCAGAGCACTAGAGCACATGCACATTGGACTCTTTCCTGAGATTAGTTTATTCAAAGAAGAAAATGTTAGGCAAACATGAAGAACTGTCTTTAGGGAGGACATATTTCACACTCTTATCCTTTGGAGGCCCTAATGGTATAAAATTGCATAAAATGAGTATTGCCACTAAATGAAAAGTATAAATCTCTTTCCTTCTCACTAGCCCATTCCCTCAAAGAGATCCTTTCAAGCATTCTGCTTTATAGTCTGTGCTAATTTTTCCATAGACAAAAGAGCACTGGGGAGAAATTTATATTTAAAATGTAGTCATATGGATTAGAATTCTTCAAGAAAGCTACTATTCAATGACATTTATAGGAAAGAGAAACCAATATAGACCCACTCTTACTCTCAAATGATGTTCCTGGAAAGGGTGTCATAGGTCAAAATGAAAGAAGTGGAAACTAATGTGTGCGGTCTGTGTGTGTGTGTGTGTGTGTGTGTGTGCGCGCGCGCGCACGCGCGCACGTGTGCGCACTAAGTTTCTGATGCTCAGATTAAATAGAAATGGCCCTAAGTAACATACTTAAGCAACTACAAATTTTTATCTTCATGTAGATCTCACAAAGGTAAAGACAGCATAATTGGGTAAGGACAGAAGCTCTGAGCAGATAGGTTGCAATAACCTTTAAACCATGACTCAGGAAGGATCCTAGCAGCTACGCTTTGCCCAGTTCACTCCCAGAGAGCATTGTGTGCAATTCCTGTCTTCACCCCAGTTTAGAGAAGAAATATAGCTGATCAGAACACACAATATACTCATATCCAAGGGAAATAGGAGGCTGGGGCCTTGCAAACCCAGAGAAAAGCCATTCTTGGTATGAGCAGACCTCAGCAATAGAGGCAAAAGGATGTCTTTGGAAATGTGACTGACAGGGACACTGCTTGAAATTAACTTTGAACAGAGACTGAAAGAAAAAGCCTATTAGAAATTTTCAAACATCCGGGGCACCTGGGTGGCTCAGTAGGTTAAGCGTCTGACTTCGGCTCAGGTCATTATCTCGAGGTCCATGGTTCGAGCCCCACATCGGGCTCTGGGCTGACAGCTCAGAGCCTGGAACCTGCTTCAGATTCTGTGTCTCTCTCTCTCTCTCTGCTCCTTCCCTGCTCATGCTCTGTCTCTCTCTGTCTCTCAAAAATAAACATTAAAATTTAAAAAAAAAAAGAAATATTCAAACATCCTATGTGGCAAGAATAGCTCAAGAAGAGAAATCCAAACAAAACAATAACAGAAACTATTTTTTTCTCATTTTTTTTTTTTTTTGAGAGAGAGAATCTTAAGCAGGCTCCACGCTCAATGCAGACCCTGACACAGACTGGGATTCCACTTCCCTGGGATCATAACCTGAGCCAAAATCAGGAGTCAGACACTTAACAGATTGAGCCACCCAGGTGCTCCTCAAAAACTATTCTAATCAGCCCTGACTAAGGCTTTGGCCAGTTCTTTCTTGAAAAAGTACAGAACATCATTTGTTTACTGTTTATAGCTAGGGTTAAAATCACTGCATATGGTTTCCATGCTATAGAGTGGGTTCAAGTATTTTCAGTTAATTCTTTTGCCATCTTCCTCAGGTCCTAGCACATCCCCTACAGATGAAAATACTGAGGTTGAATGAAGTTTATTTGTCACTTGTCTGGTTCCCTCAAAATTCTTACTCAGAGTGAACACACTAAGGAAGTATCATTCTTACAAAATGTTGTTTTAGGGGATTATTAATGTCTAGGGGTACTATTAGACACATGAATAATGTAAAGATTTTAGTATATATAAATCAACTTAATGTAGCATAATAATGCCATATAAAATTGTTTCATATTATACAGTATATAATATATAAAATGAGTGTTTCATAGAACACTCTTTTCTTGCCTTATTTCTACTGGGAAAGAAATGAAGAAGCATGTTCATCAGAGTCATGGAATGAAGAAGTGATGGACAGGCCCTTGAGCAGGGAATTCTAGGATTCTAGGTCTGCAGAGAGGATGGTCCAGAAAGGGGTGCAGCTGGATAGATACACCCCTGGGGTCCCAAGGACTCTTTGCACTGTTGGGGTCAGAGGAGGGTCCTGGACTGCCTAGGGCATGTCAGTCACACTGCCCTGAAGGGACAGTCCAATGCAAACAAGTGTCCATGTTCTGGGCAATTCCCAAATATCCTGCCAAACTGAAGCACTGCAAATATAAACAGGTTCATAAAAATCCTAATATGTCTTTATAGTTACACAAAAAGCTGAATCTTCTGGGAAAACTTTAATAGGGAGAGAGAAGCTTAAATGGAATAAAGATCTTGTCATAAAATTATAGACCAAATTATTCATTTCACACATTCACTCTACCAATTTCAACTATACATTTAGTTGAAAAGGGTATCTATGCAGTAATGCCATTACCACAAAAGCTAAAAAACTATTTGCAAACAGCTAGTAGATGAGATGTGAAAGCACTTCAACAGATTTAAAACCACATAAGAGGACAGGGTCTCATTGAATATAATTAATTAGGGTTGTTTTAAGTATACTATATTATTGCCTATATATATAATTTAAAGTTTTTCATAAAAATAATAAATATGTTGACATTTATTTGGGGGTTACCTGATGCTTCTTAATCTCACCCTGTTATTGCCCCTATAGTTCTACCACAGAATTTCTTTAAAGATCCTTACATTACTATTTGGCTATTTAGTTTTTTTTATTTTTAAAATTTATTTTCAGAGAGAAAGCATATGAGCAAGGGAGGGGCAGAGAGAAAGGAAGGGAGAGAGAATCCAAAGCAAGCTCTATGCTGTCAATGCAGAACCAGATGCAGGGTTCAATCTCACCAACCATGAGATCATGACCTGAGCCAAAATCACAAGTTGGACACTTAACTGACTGAGCCACTCAGACACCCTTTATTTGTTTTCATATCATCCTCCTTGCAACTTGCTCCCCTTCCTGACTCACCCCTATCAAATGCTAAGAATTTCAGCACCTTTGAATACACTAAAAACTGAGTGTGAGCTTCCACAGTCCACTGGACTTCAAGGCAGGAAATATGTACCACCTCATCTCTACTTTGTTCCAAGCCATAATACTGAGATTTATTTTGATCCTATACTTAAAAGTAAAGACTAGCATGTTATTTGCAATAGTACACTTTTCTCATTACTTCTCCAGTTTATGTTGATATATTATCTCTACTTCAAGTGAGGACATTTCCCTCTTTCTCTTGTAATATATGCGTGTTCACTGAACATATGCATGTGGGGAAAACACGGAGGACGTAAACTCCAGCCAGAAGCCAGGTGATTCCAACACCACATCTCCAGAATCACAAGAGGCTTCCTTCTGCCCATGAGTGTAGCCCGAGGATCTCTCACACACCTTCCAGGAACCACTCTGCGATCCAGAGGGGAGGCTCTGTGTGAATGCAGTAAACAAGTCCCTGGTTCAACAAGATTCCAAATAGTATCCAAAAGTGAGAACTAACCGCTTACATTTGAAAACAAAAACAAGGAGCTCTCAGAAGTACAAAATGGAATTAAACCACAAATATACAAGTAATGTTAAAGACAAATCTAAATAAAAACATAAAATATAACAAAACATCATGTGCTCAGAAGGGGAAGGGTGCCGATCACCTAAAAGGTCTATAAAAGAGATAGGAGGCTTGTCAATAAACTTCACCCTAGATCTGATTAGTAAGGAGTATTGGCTCAAAACATAAAACACGAAGTCCTGCTGATTCTGGAGATGGCCACCTCTTCAATCCCATCTAAGCTCTGTTTTTCCTTTCTCTTGAATCTCTAGGCTGAGCACAGAGTGAGGCCTTTGCTGAAGGCCTAAGACCTGCACACACCACCGGCCACACACAATATCACAGGCCTGTGTCTGTCGGTGACCAGCAAACACAAGCCAGCCTATGCTTACAATTCAGTAATGCAGTAGTTACATTATTAGCTCTCATTAGGATCTCCTTTCACATTAAAAGGATTTTAGACATCACCCTCAGGAACAGTGGTGCAGCTTTTCAATTCTTCTTACGTAAGCATGTGTAATCTCTTCCTATTCAGGATACAGGTAAAATTCATTTTCCCTTTTGCTGGGATAGCTACAAAGAGAGATGGAATGTCTTAAAGATTCAGTGGCATAAAACAACAGAAAGCTTTAGTGGGAAAAATATCCTGCAAAAGGAGACCCGAGTCCGAGATCCAACACCCTCACTGGGGACTGTATGACTGAGATCATACACAACATCCTCTTGAACCTGGATAGGGCAAACACCTCGAGCCACAAACCCACCATGATGTTCTGAGCCTCAAAAAAGTCCCATACTCCTCTACAGATTTTTGTATGTGTGTCCCATTCACCTTTCTTCTCCCAGGCAAACAAACTCATATACCAGGCATCATGCTAGATGCCAGGGAAACAAGATGAATTAAGAACAACTAAATTCTCCCTCCAGGTAACTTCAGGTCTAATGAGAGAGATGATTGTGTATACAAATAATTACAAGCAGAGGCATATGGGGAGGAACAGAGCTAATGGGACGCAGGTGGGAAAATGATCAATTCTTCTGAAAAGAACTGTCTCATTTGTGACACTTAAACCTTCCCTGCTTGTATACAGAACCATGTGAGGATCAAATGGGGTATAATATGTGAAAGCACTTGGAAAAGCACAATGCTCTTTTCTCTTCTAGGGCACTCATATTGTTTCCTATTTATCTTATCCAGTCACATCCGAGCTGCAGTGTTGGCACACTGTCAGCAACAAAGGAGAGGGAGGGCAAGCCATACTTCCTGCCTCACCATTTTCCCTAAATTAATTCACTGTATTTAGATAATTGACTTTGAAAGGCAGCCCTGCCTGAAGCCAACAGTTGAGAATCAGATCCTAGAAGGATAATATGCAAGACTCTGCCGGCTCTACACCCAACATTGACTTTTGTACATTAGAATGCACCCACATCCAACTCCTCAGCTGGAAGACACAATAACAAGTGATGAGTCATCTTGTGGATCATAAGCTTGTACGCACACGAAATGAATCTTTGTACCATGGCATCCATGCAACATTTGGCCTTGATTTATAATTCTGTACAAAGTTTGCCACTGCTGCCAAAGGGTAATGAAATAATAAGATCAAGTTGAATTAAAAGTACTTCTTCATTTAAATGTCTACACCCACCAAAAAGTTATGGCTGGATTTGGAGCAACACAAATAAAGACAAAATTCGTATTTCTCTTTCCCTGATCAGAGGGCTTAGTTGGTGCCAGGAATCTGCTCATTGTGGTAATTTAATCACCAAGACCAAATAATGCTTCTCTCTGACTTGAAAAATAACTGGACGTGCAGAATAGCATGCATAAAAATACTCTTCGGTGAGGTACATTCTGACATCTCCATAGCAGAATTTTCTTTACAAGCTATTAAATCAACCCCACTGCTGGGTAGTAATGTGATCCTTGACGATCATTATTCCTATACTTTCAACATGAGGTTGACATGGTGGTTGACTAGAATCTTTACTATTTGACTTGATTCAAGGTAAATGAACTATGTAGAATTTTTTAATGCCATCATTCATTTGAGAACCTGAAAAGAAATCCATAAAAGTAAAGATTCTTGCCCTGAGTTGATCTTTCAATACAGAGCTATTCTATCAGATAATGGAGACGTTCTATGTCTTCACTGTATAATACAGTAGTGACTAGCCTCATGTGGATATTGAGCACTTGAAATGGGGTTAATGCTACCGAGAAACAAAATTCTAATGTAATTTAATATTAATTACATTTAAATAGCCACATGTGACTAGTTGGCTGCCATATAGGATAGCCTGGTATGAGTCCTGTGTTCAAATACCATTGAATAAACCACATCTAAACTTACGTCTTAAAAGCAGTTTTCTAAATTACCTAAGTATAAGTCTTCTGCCATTTGTTGTTCACTTCAGAGCACCTTAGTTTTGGGAACTACATAATTGAGTTTGTAGAATGGTTTTCCTCATCTTGTTTCTATCTTAGACAAATGTCAGTGGAGATTTTAGCTTCTTTTGGTTTAGAGTCAAGCAGCTAATCAAAGGAAGGGGATGAAGAGTTGTTTTTATTCATTTGGAGCCAACAGAGTGGGCAGACTCCCAGGCTCTTCCAAGGGAGAGCTCTTTAGTGGGCTTTTTTTGTAACCCAAGGGTGTGAGTTACTAAAGATGTCATGGTGCTGGCTGGCAAATGCCTCACTTGGAGCTACCAGCAGGAATGATCTGCAGGAACTTCACAGATACCGTATGACTATGAGAGATATTAGCAACTACTTATCTTTCCCAAGTAAGAGATTCCATGTCTTAATAGCATCTGTGATTCTCTCCAACCCAACTCTAAAGTGCTGACGACTCGGGTGAATGTACAATGAAAATAACATAACAGTCCTCTCTAGACAGTCAGAAGGAAAGAGATTAAAAGCAGTTAATGGGAGGTTTTGTTTTGAGAGCTAGTTGGTCTTATTAGTATTTAGCATATTTTACATGTAGCAGGTGGTCAGAATTATTAGCTGATCATCTGCATAATTGATACACCTGGAATTGGAAGAAATAGCAAATTTACCTACTATACAAAAATAAATAGGTATAGTACTATTTCTACTATTCGCACTGTCTTCCTTGCTTAAAAACATCCAGTATAAATACATCCGAAATACTCAATCTATTCAATTTGGCCTCAAGCAATGTTTAGAGAGCCACTCGATTATTTCATACGATGAAAGTACTTCATAGGCGAGTTTTTCAAAGGCTTCTTTCATGTGCCCAACACTGCAAATCAGGTATCTCAAGCATAGTGTTCTAAATGTTTGTTCTAAGGTTTTCTGAATTCTTGGAATGCTTTCAATAACCAAATCAAAAAAACTCAAAATCATGTAATATCTAAGAAAATTATGTGAGTAGTTTTTTTAAATATTGGCAATGCACACAATGTTTTTAACAGATAAAAGTTCAAATACCTCACCAATAACCGTTCACTGATTTTCATCTGAACTTACACAAATAGATATTTCATAGATATTTAAGTCAAAGACCAATCGTCTTATGAAAAGTGTGAAGCACTGATGCTTTGCGTATGAGGACCAGACTCCACAGATTATGCAGAAACCCATATGTGGGTAGAATTAAACATTTTCAAATGTGGATGGCTATTCACATTCAAAAAGAAAATGTTAACAAAAGTGAGCTACTAGCTAGATGGAAAATCAACATGAAATGTAGGTAAGGGGGGTGGGAGAGAACCTCCCTCTGACAAGAGCCTAGCACACCCATATGAGGAAGCTGGAAGTCAGATAACAACATTCTCTTTCTTGATATCAGTCTTGGGGGTGGGAGCGGGAGTGGGGGATAGAAGTGTGTGTGAACAAATTACTCCATCTTTCAGTTGGGTCATCAATAAAAGGGCCATTAAAACTAATGTGAAACAAGAAAGGCAAACATAGAGTAAAGGTCACGGGGCTTTTAAAAGGGAGTAGAAGGTAAGTGATGGAGGTAATGCACTTGATCTGAGGGATTTGGTGAACACTCCCGGGAGCTGGCCCTGAATGCACAGGGCCTTCCAATATCTGTAACAGAGGAGACAGGCCAGCCTTAGAGGAGAGTCTTGAGCTGCTTAAAAGTGATGCATCTGAGGTTACTGTGAGTTAACAAATTATAGTAAAGAGATAATTGCCTCAGGAATGTAGTAGTTTAAGGAGTTTCTTTAAAGTCAGAAAAGAGGAAAGATTTGAGAGTGCGGTAACTCTCTCTGAGGCTTCTTTTCATGTGACTGAGAATGTGGATGATTTAAGTGGTTCTGTGGAAGCACTTCAGAGACACAAGAGCCAAAAGCGACAGCAGCCACTAGAGTTGTGCCCTTCTTCCTCCTTCCTAGTGCCAGAGTGCCCGACCTCAGAGTCTCACTGCATCAATGAACATTTTCCCTCCTGTGCAACCTCTGATGTACGTGTGGAAATGAAGACCAGAATGCAGCCAGCGAAGCTATTCCAAAATACATTCTGCTCATTCAACCCGCCTAAATCACTGAATTCATGCTTTCTTCTCCTTTCCATTCTACTGTCCTTGCTACTGTCCCCAGCCCTCTCCTCTGCATTAGCTAACTGGCTCTCTAGAAACTTCCTGTGCACAGCTTCTCCAAAAATATCTTCTTAGGATATAAACGGGATTTCATCACTTCTTACCTATGAACCTTCGACAGTTTTCGTGACCAGCCCTTCCAATGATCTTCCATTCCTGCCTCTCCACTGCGCTCCTCACCAAGAAGGTTGGGGGAGACCAAGGAGAAAGAGACAGAGGAGAAGGAAGATGGAGACTAGTGACTACCTGCTTCTGAGCTCCTACTATGTTAGATGCTTTATAGCTGAACATTATTTAATCTTCTTCATAATCCTATGGAATAGGTATTATTATTTCCTTTTTACTGATGAAAAGCAAATATGTAGAAGGTATAAATAAGTTGTGTAAGTCATCTATTTAGTAAGCCTTAGAACCAACATTTGACTCATATTGTCTGTCTCCAAAAGTTGCTTTTATAACCATCACCTCTGAAACTTCTGATATACTATTCCCTTTATATCAAATGCTCTACCAGTTTTAGACCAGCTGTCAAACTCTTATTCATCCTATAAAACCCTGCACATGAATCTCCAACTATTCAAAGTCATTCCTGACCCTCAAAAGTGTATTTATCACTTGTTCTATGACATTATGGCTATGTCTTAAGTGGCAACATTGCACTCTAATTATCTGGTTGATACGGTTCTTTCCCCTCCTGACCTGCTCTTGGAGTTGCTTAAAGCCAGGAACCATATCTTTCCTGTTGGACATTCAGTGATTGGCATACTGCCCAGGGCACAGCTGGTGCTTGGTCAATCTTTTTTGATTTGAACACTTCTATTATGAAAAGAATAAACTGACAGATCAAAAACCTTTGGTTAAATTTTTAACTAGAACTTAGCAAACCATCTATGTGACTGTTAGCAGATTGTTTAACCTCCGAGTCCTCAGAAAACTTATGTGCAAAATTACCCAAGGAAAAGGGGAAGATATTAAATAATCTCTAATACCTCCTCAGACTCCAAAATCCTGTTCACTTACTCTTTGCATACAGAGAGGGTGTGGAAGGAGAATTGCTATAATCAGACGCCAAATGATACATGGTGTTTGTATAATTGCACTTACTGCATAGTTGATGGAACTTAACCGTATTTATTGGGGCAATGGAGGGGGAGGCTAACCACCTTATAAATAAACCACTTTATGAGTTTTTAATGTGTTCCTTATTAAATATACATTACTTTCCATACTAAATTAAATAGCATTTTAATCCAATGTTTCCTTTCATACCTTTAGTGAAATGAGATTTCTGCTTATTTTAGCCATGTGATTAAGTAGCCCAAGATATTATGGATGTAGACTAATAGAGGAAAATATCCTCTACAATGAAAAGTTAGAGGATTTTAGAGCAAGTGGAGAATTAAGAATCAAGTCCAAAGCCCACGGAATAGAGACAGCACACCACTGGTTAATAGTGTAGTAGTCTCTTTTCCAATTTTCAAATGACTGACCAACTGCAATCATATTGCCATGAGTTCATTGCCATGCTAGCTTATGATATGTCGATCCCCTCCAGATGTGATCACTGGAGAGTGTGGTCAACATATATAGGTTGCCTTCCCCTAAACTACTTCCCTCTTCTCACACCAAGAGTATTCTGCCTCTTCCTTCTCAGCCAGGTAGTTTAGGAAGGGTTGAGCATGATGCTACAGAAGTCAATCAGCATCTCCCATTACCAAGATGTGATCAGTGGTCCAGAAGTGGAAGGGACACCCAAGAAAAACAAGGGAATCAATAAGAAGATGCAAATTCTAGGAGAAGAAATCTCCTTGTTCCTTCTTCTTTCTAAAAGTGAATGAGAACATATGTCACCCATCCTGAAGACAGAGAAGAGCTTGAAGCTGCCTCAGACCTGGAGCTGACAGTGGGGTCATTGCCAAAGAGTCACAGATTCAGAAAGAGAGACCAGGTCTTGTCCACAATGGCTATACCTTAAATCTGCATTTTCCTGAAGTTTTCCCTACCACTGGACTTTTTTGTGAAGTGCACCAGCCTTTCCTTTATACTTAAGCCAGTTTATTTTTCTGTTGCTTGAAAAAAAAAAAAAAACTATATATATATATATATATATCCACATATATATCCAGTAGAGATAGTCTATGCTATTCAAAGTTATCTATAAAATAGAAGCATTTTGACAGAATGCATCTCAATTTCTTACCTACATAAAGATCCCAATTTTTCTTCAGGTTAACTTCAGAACAAGAGTCTTTTTATATAAACTTCACTACAAATCAGACTGACGAGTTCCAATACTTGTTTCTGACCTGAGGTATCTCAAAAAAAGAACTTCAAATGCATATATCTTAAATTCTCAAAATCTAATTTTAATTTCAATTTTCCACACTTTTATAATAGAAATATACACACATTTGGAAATTGGGAATAGAGGAAGGGGAAAAACTTGTCCACATTCCTACCACCTAAAAATAACAACTACTAATATCTGGTTGTTGTTGTTGTTATTATGGTTTCTATTCTTTGTGCAATGCTTTTAAAAAATATAATTGGAAGGGCCCCTCAGTGGCTCAGTCAGTTGAGCATCCAACTCTTGATTTTAGCTCAGGTCATGATCATAGGGTCTTGGGATCAAGCCTCACATAAGGTTTCATGCTGAGCGTAGAGCCTGCTTGAGATTCTCTCTCTTGCCCTCTGCCCCTCCCCCATTTGATTGTGCTCTCTCTCTCTCAAATAAAATCAATACAAATAATTTTTAAAAATAAATTAAATTAAATTAAATTAAAAATATAATTGGGTCCATTAGGATTTTTAGTATAATATCTATTTATCTTGATTTAAAAAGTGAACTTCAGGCCAATATGAAAGATTTAAATGATGTGGAACATTCTACACACACATACACACTCCAAGCAAGTAGACTTACTGAAGAAAAAATAACAAAATAAATTTATATGCAATTACAGCCTAGAAAGGGAAATCTCCAGATGTCAAAACAAAGCGAGCACCCAAGTCAGAAACAGACAGTAGGGTAAGGACATAGTGTCTTCCTACCCTCCCTCTGGAGGCAGAGAAGCTCTGTTTCATGAGGCAAACCTGGATAACTCTCAGAGCATTATTTTGAATAATCTAGCTTTATAAATATCATCCATAGAAAATCTTTCTATATTCTGGTCACAAGTTGGGGTAATTTAAGTTTTCAAATATGTTTTGTTATATATTTCTCTATGTTCCTAGTAGGAGGGAAGCCAGAGAAACTGCTGAGTGGATGGCAGTCAGAGTTCTGTTAACTACGAGTTCCGAATTAACTTTAAAATTGTTCCTACATATGTACATAGGTCTTTGCTGTCTTCTATCAAGTAGATCACTGTGTATAAAGTGAAATCTGTATCTCTCTGTTCTTGCTAAGGTTAACTGTGACTTCCAAGTTCCTAAATTCAAGGTCCACTCTTCATCCACATCCTGCTTGACACATCAGCAGTACTGAACATAGTTGATCCCCTGTCTCTTCATTTAGCTCCTGACACCACACTCTCCCATAGTTCCCCTGCCTCTCTGAGTGTTCAGCCTCAGTTTTGGCTGTTTCCTCCTCATCTCCCTCACCTCCTAGCACTGAAGAAGCTGTGTGTGCTACTCCCATGGCTTTATACTGTCATGCTAGATGGGTCTCTCCAAGATTTATGTCTTTATATCCTGAATAGAAATCTCCAGCCCAGACCTTTCCCATGAACTTCAGACTCTTGTTTACTTGACACCTTTGCTTTGTTGTCTAACAGGCATTTTGATGTCTCATGTCCACAAACCAAACTCCTACTTTTCTTCCCAGGAGATCTGCTCCCCTGCAATCTTACTCTCTCACTCATCTCATTTAAGGGCAACTTAACTGTCTCAATTTCCTAGGCCAAAAGCCTTGAAGTCATCTTTAGATTATTCTTATTATCACACATTACATCCAGTCTGTAATGCTCTTAAGTCTACTCTTAAAATCGATCCATTTCCACCCTGATTCAAGCTATTGTTACCTTTTGTCTGGACCATTAGTAACGTCCTAATCAGTAATCGTTCTTCTAACTTTCAGTCTATTTTCCAACTTAGCTGTCAGAGTGATCCTGCTATTCATTCCATGATGATCTTATTAAAAAATAAATCATGCAGCTCTACCGCTCAATACTTTCCAAAATCTTCTATCTCCTAGGACTAGAAGCCAACATCTTTATTTTTTTATTTTAATTCCAATATAGTTAGCATACAGTGTTATATTAGTTTCAAGTGTATAAAATAGTGATTCAACAATTCCATGCACCACCTGGTACTCATCACAAGTACACTCCATAATCCCCATCACCTATTTCATCCATCCCCATACCCCCTCCCCTCTGATAACCATCAGTTTGTTCTGTATAATTAAGAGTCTGTTTCTTGGTTTATCTCTTTCTCTCTTTTTTTTTTTATCCTTTGCTCATTTGTTTCTTAAATTTCACACAAGTAAGATCATATGGTTTTTGTCTTTCTCTGACTGATTTATTTCACTTGGCATTATACTCTCTAGCTCCATCTGTCTCATTGCACATGGAAAGATTTTACTCTTTTTATGGCTGAATAATATTCCATCATATATATACCACTTCCACTTCTTTATCCATTCATCTATCCATAGACACTTGGGCTATTCCATAACTTGGCTATTTGTTTAAAAAAAAAATGCTGTTATGTATTGCTTTGAATTAGTGTTTTTGAACTTTGGGGGTGAATATCCAGTAGTGAAATTACTGGATTGTAGAGAATTTGTATTTTTGACATTTTGAGGAAACTCCTTGCTGTTTCCCACAGTAGCTATACCAGTTTTAGAAGCCCACATCTTTTTTTTTTTCTTAAATAGTTTATTGTTAAGTTGGTTTCCATATAACACCCAGTGCTCATCCCAACACGTGCCCTCCCCCATGCCCATCACCCCCCTTCCCCTCTCCCCCACCCCCATCAGCCCTCAGTTTGTTCTCATCTTTCAAGAGTCTCTCATGGTTTGCCTCCCTCCCTCTCTCCAACTATTTTTTCCCTTCTTCTCCCTCATGGTCCTCCGTTTGAAGCCCACATCTTTTAAATGATCTACAAAACCAGCATGACTTGGCTTCTGTGCAGGGAAGTATTAAGTGTGATCAAAGAAAGCATTGGCCCTTTGCCCCCCCAGCTCCTGGGAGGTAACCTCTAAGCCCTTGGAATGTTCTACCCAACAGGAGTATCTTTGTTTGCCTGGGGGCCTTGAGCCCTGCTGGATAGTCTACACTAAATGTGTGGTTTATAGTGAGGCCTTGGGCCACTGGGAATCAGCTCATTCTCCACATGGACTGAACACCAAGATCAAGTATACAGATGGTCAATGTGTTTATAGGGCCAATCTCCAGCAAAAAGTCTGAACACCAAGTCTTTGATAAGCTGCCCTGGATGACAATACTCTGTGCGTACTGTCACACACTGTTGCCGGGGGAAATGTGCTTTCCACATAACTCCACAGGGAGAAGATAACTAGATGCTCTAACTGGTTCTCCTGGACTCCATCCTAGGTCCCTTTTCTCAAGGTGATTTTAATCTGTATCTTTTTGCTGCAATAAACTATAACTGTAAGTATAATGCTTTGCTGAATTCTGTGAGTCCTTTTAGTGAAATATATATATATAATAAACATATATATATATATATATATACATATATATATATACACACTCTCATTCTAGGCCTTTAGACATACTGTACCCTCTGTCTGGAATACTCTTTCCCTAGGAAACCCAGGTGATTGTCCTCTGCACCTCCTTCAGATATTTATTCAAATACTGTCTTCTCAGTAAGACCTTCCCTGACTAAACTGTTCAAAATTGTAACTGTCCACTGACACATATACTCTCCTTCCCTCCATGCTTTGTGTTTCAACAAAGGATTTATCTTTTCTGAAATGTTACATACTTTATTTAGTTAACTTATTGTTTACCTCATCCTAACTAGAATAAAATCTTCAAGAAAACAGGGAACTTACTGTTCTGTTCGGTTTTGTTCATTGCTGTGTCTCACACAAGTGAGAACTTGGTAATAGGTCTTAAATGAAAGGATGAATATGTGTATATACTGGGGAGGAAATAAGGTAAATAGTCGAAACAAAAATTGACACAGCACCCAAAACAGCAAGGACCAATTAGTGGTCATAGAAAAGAACTTCATAAAAAGAGTGCCACCGAGGTGCCTGGGTGGCTCAGTAGGTTAAGCATCTGACTTCGGCTCAGGTCATGATCTCACAGTTCGTGGGTTCGAGCCCCGCGTAGGGCTCTGTGCTGACAGCCAGCTCAGAACCTGGAGCCTGTTTCAGATTCTGTATCTCCCTCTCTCTCTGACCCTCCCCTGCTCACCCTGTCTCTCTCCCTCCCTCAGAAATAAATAAAACATTAAAAAAAAAAAAAAGAGTGCTACCAATGAATTAGAAAATATGGATTAGTAGATTTGCTACATGAGCCTGATTTCCTATCTTCTAAGAAACTGTGTTTTGGATCACCCAACATTCTAAAGGGGTCATGAGGCATAAAAGGGATAATATTCACTCACATAGGACATCCAGAAACCAAGAACTGTTGAAAATAGAGTAAAAAAAAAATGGCAGGTCCTTGGAGAGAAAATGGTTTTGAAGACCCTACCCACTGTCATTGAGTCCCACTCAGGTTCCCTCAGGCAATTAAACCCCCTGAATGGAAAAGTGTGACCCTACTATTGCTATTGTCCAGTCCCACTAACATCAAGTAGAAAAGCTCTGAGTATTTCTCAGGAGATAAAGTGTGGCCAGAACAAGGTGAGAAATGCTACAATGACTCAATGACCAAATGATACCACCAAGGTAGCATCCTCTAACTGCTAATCTCCAGCTGAAGGGTTTCTTAGTTATAGGCCAGATTGTTCCTAGGAAAGTCTAATCTATACCAAGAATAAGAAGGTCTAATCAGAACTCACAATCATCCATAATTACAGAGTGAGAATCCTTTAGTGTATTAGGATGAAGGGTCATCTAGGAATACCAACAGGATGGCTGACCCTGTAGATTTGTCTCCCATCTTTTGGGAGATGACATATAACTGTTATAATGATATGATGAACCTCTTGCAATGAGATAAAAACCAAAAATGATCAGGAAAGAGTAAACGAAAAAGGGCTAGCTGATGGGATTGATGGACAAGGAGTAGATAGGGGAAGACTCATGCTGGGAAGGGGTGATAAAGAAGAGAGCCATGGCTCTGTAATGTTGTTGCATAAGAACCTCATCTAGGAGAAATGAGGAATATGCCCAGAGGGAAAGCCATGAATGTCTTGTCTGGTCTCTGTAACTAAGGACCCCATTGTGGATAGGGCTGGACAGTGACATCACAGAGAACTTTCTGGAAAGTTCAGGAAAGTACAGTAAAGCCTTCATGAATGCAGTGGAGTAAATGAGTGAAAAGTGAAACAGGATGGATGTCTGAGGAGAAACAAAAATAAATAAGTGGGTTTATGACATTATGATAAGTAAGAAAGGCAACTTCAAGGGTCTTAAAATCCAACCTATTTCCTATGAGAACAATGTTGTCCCCAAGTACCACTATCTCAAATGAGGACACTGGGAGGTTTTTAGTAAAAAGAGAAAGAAGGTAGGAAGTAAATGGCAGGGAGACCATAGGTGGAGAGCCTGCGGGAGCAAGTCCTCATATCAGATAATCCAGCTGATTGTCTCTCAGTGAAGAATGAAGGCTTATTTGCTATACTCCTGCCTAATAATTCATTTACTCAGCAAATGTTTACTGAGTTCTATACTAGAGACTAGCTTCTAGGGATGCAGCAATTTGCCACACAGATAAGATCCTTGTCCTCCTGGGGTTCACACTCCACTGGGAGAGACAGACAATACAGAAATAAACAAATCAGAGTGCTAAGAGGAAAAACAGGCAGAAAGGAAGGAGGTACTAATTTGATGAATCTTAGAAAAAAGTTACAATTAGGATTCTGCTACTGGGAAATTATGCATGGAGGTGCCAGTCATACACAATGGTCATCTCAGGAGCAATGACAGCTCCTTTTTAAAGTTACAGCCAGCTTCCAAATGCATGTGTTGTCACCGTGTGCTGAATTATAGAGTGCTGTAAAATTTCAAAAGCAGTGACCTGTTACAAACCCTTCAATGCTAAAGCAGAGCTTAGATACCTAATGAGCTACACATTCTACACCCACTCTCTTCAATTGTCAGAGCTTCTAAAACATTCTGCCTTTACAAATTAAAAAGAATGTCATGAGGGAAAAAATAGACTAAGACAATTGGGTCAAAACTCCTTGCCTAAAGATACGCCATCTACCCCACTGGGCACCTGTGTTTCCCTGGATGCTGGGCAGCTCATTACCCCCTCTTCTCCCACAGTGGGCTCACTGGAACCTAGGGCCAGAATCCATGCTATCTCTCTGGAGCCCGTTTGTGATAGGCCCCTCCCTTCGGCTGCTGCTCCAGGCTTTTGGGGGTGTCCCTGGGCCCATCTCCTTGAAACTTGACTTGGGGGACGGACATCACATGCTAGATCCTCCCAGCCCTCTTGTCTCTGCCTGTCTGTGCTCAGAGGGCCTGATGCCAGTTCTGGTAACTCAACAGCCCCACCACCGGTATGCACCTCTCAGCGGTTTTGTTGAGCAGAAGAACACAGGTGACTGAATTTATGTAGGTCTATTAGGTCAGCATGCCTTTGAGATCCACCTCAGCTTTGGACCTAAAGTTCAAGATGAAAATGTGGTGGCCCTTGTTGGGGAGCTGTGGAAGACACGGACATGGAGCAGGTAGCGGTAACCAGCAGACTTGAGGACGAGCACGGCAATTGTGCAGCATGACGGCACCACCTCCCAACCCCAAGCAGAAATTGCAAATAGTCACAGCCCTTTTTCCCACTGACCTCCTCCCTGAGCTAAATTTAATTCCAGCCTGAACTGCTCCGGACTGAAGGAAATTAAAAAGACATGTTAACCAAACTGTAATCCTAAACTGGATCTAGTACTAGTATAGTAAAAAAAAAAATTGCTATAAAGGGTAGTATTGTGTCAGCTGACAAAATTGGACTACAGATGGCATATATCACATAAAAGTAGCATTCTATGTACATTTAACTGGAGTTAGAAATCGTACAGGGGAATATGTAAGGGGTAAAGGGCCATAACATATGTAATTTACTTTCAAACTTACTCTATTTTTCTCTTGGAAAAATAAAATGGGAGGTGGGGGGAGGGGTACAGGGAGCAAGCATGTAAGACCATGTGCAAAGGTGAACGCAACCGGGGCAAAATCTTAACAATATGTTAAAAAGTAAAGTGCCTAAAAATTCTTTGTATTATTCTTATAAGTTCCCTGTAAAACTGAAAACATTTTCAAAATCATTTTTTTAATAATCTGGTTTTAAGAACTTGGTAGGTTGTCTAAAACTAGCTCGTCTACTACCTGGACTCTCATGATTAGAGGTTCATGTCTTTGGATGTGACATATTTGCAGACCACCCCAACTTCTCCACATCAACTGGGACACCTTTGTTTTCTCCTGTTTGAAAAGCAAATGTCTTTTGCTTCCTAATGGTTTAAAACACGACTTAGAACGTATCTTCATCTGAACAGTGGCGTACATCACAAGATACATAATTGGAATCTTAGGGAGTGTCAGTTGATAATTAGCTGGCGACAGGCAGAGGAATCACTAAAAGAGAAGCTGAAGCAATAGGTTTGAAGAGGTGTCCCATATAAATGAAAATGAGCCATGAACACAGAGGAGGAAGGGCCCCATTATTCCTCCACCTCTTAATTTGGGGCTGAGCCAGACCTGCGGGGTAATGTTCTAAGAACTATATCGTGGGTTCTAAGCTAGGCTTCTCTCTGACAATCCTAACGACATTCTCCTTCCAGATTCCCTACACCTGCTCCATCTCAACTGTGGAACAGGGCGCCTGCATCCAAGATGGGGCAAAAGACATCACATCAATAGAACACTCTCTAAAGCAAGGCCAAGGAGGCGAGGCATACCTTTCTTTTCTCCACCAGCCATGCCCCAGAGATCTGTGGTGTGGTTCAGAATCCCCCGTGTTCGTTAACTCCCAGATACAGAAATTTGCTCTATCAAACATCTAACGTCTATAGGTTATAATAACATGTGCTTGCTATGGATCAAGGCTTCTCGGAATCCTGAGAATATGCCGGCCATAAATCACTTTTTCTCGCTATAGGACATTTGCCACGTGGTACCAAAAAAGACACCTCTTAATTTTCACAGTCAAGGAAAATATATAGATTAGAACTTAAGTTCTGGTCTAGGACTGTCTGCATAAAAGTTTAAAGATTTCTGCTATCTGTGATTAAGGAACCCAGGGGCTTCATTTTCTTTATGAAATAGCGCATCCTAGTGGCATTCTCAGAAACTGCAGGGAAATTCAGAAGTTGTTTCGCCCCCTTTCCCCCCTTGAGTGATTACATATTGGACTTACAGCAGCTTCTTGGTCAGGAAAACCAGGTCTCAATGCCTTTTTTTTTTTTTTTCATATGAAACCGTCATCAAGAATTTCTGTATGAGAAAACGTGGGTTCATATAACCCACTCTTGTTCTGGGGCCGTGAATTTCAAATGTTTTCATTCAGTTACATAAACAAAGCAACTTTTTCCCCTGGAAAAACACAAGTGGAAATTTCAAAACAGAGTAAAGACAATATTTCAACTCCAAGTGGCACTCATCTCTCACTTTTGCTTAAATTTTAAAGCATTTTCTATCTAAACTGACACTTTTAAAACATACTTATTTTAGAACGGGTGTTACATTCAAAAGGAAATAAACATTCTGCTCCATTCTGAATAGGCCCCTTTCACTAAGCCTTCGAGCCCCTTCACCAGCAGCCTATTCAGATTTCAAGTCATCACACAGGTTCTGGGTCTGAACCATCTCAGTGTCCATGATGTCCCTCCAGAAATGTTGATGCCATCTTCAGAGGGCTCAGAGCAAATTAGCAGAGGCCTCGCGACTGACCAAAATTAGGCCAGTCTAAAATAAATCATGTAGGTTTTTTTTTAATGTAGAAAATATAACCCCTTGCACAGGTAGCATTTATTTTATTTATTTTTAGGCTTTTGGATTTCACGGTCATGGCCATAGCTCCTTTTCAAGCAGGTCTGAGTGTGCCAAGTATTCCGTGAAAAAAAGTAGGTCACGGGAATGCATTGCAAAGGGATTTGGTTTGGGGGTTGGGCGTGGGGGGCTGGAAGGATGACAGTGAGTTCGATATGGAAATAAAAATAACTTTCCATTTCTATGCTGTACTGCGGAGATTGTGAAAAGGAGAAAGAGCAAGATGGCGGTAGTCTTTCCTGAGTGCCCACTCTTTGTGTCTTCGTGTTAATACTATTATCCTGTGAAGGAGGGTTTATTTTCATTTTACGGGTAAGGAAGCCAGAGATCAGAGAAAGAGTGGGAGAAGGAAGATGGTCTTAAATCCTACAGCGAGGACACTACATTATTGCTCTGACAGAGCCCAGGGAAAGGTTTTCAGAGTGAAAATAGCTCTACTTGGTCCTTAGAATCTCCGTTTAGAGACCAGTGGAAACTATCAAGTTAATGAATGCTCTTAGTCACTTTGCCCCACCTCTTAGAGAAAGCAGTCAGGTGAGTGAGGTTTCTCTCTAGCTTCCCTGCCTCTTCAGTTCCTTCCCTCGTGTGTCCCCACACATCAACTTGTAGCTCTGTGCCTGTACCCCGACACAGAAGCTTTCCTCTTGATCTGGTCTAGAAACTTCCTTTCTACCTTCTCTGTTTTCGGGTCAGGCCTGGCCAACATCTTGTTTTTGCCCTAATCAGCTCCCTATTGGCTGGGATTCATACTTCTGTTTTAACGACGCTGATGCCTCTAGTTGCAGAAAATCTCAGATAATGTGGCAAGCTGATGGGAGAGATATTGTGAGCTAGTGTGAGTTTTTGCCTTTTAATTTTATTCTGTTTCAAATATTTCTGTTCTGGCCACAATGCTCGGCACTGGAAATACATAGACTGATAAAAGATTATTTTTATCTTCATATACACCATTTGGAGAGTAATTTATTACAATGGCTCATGAAGCTGTTTTGGGCTATGCATGAGGTGAAAAGAAAAAAAAAACAAACATGTTCTCAACAGATCCTAAGGAAAGATTCCAATAGAAGAAAAAATTTATAAAAGCAAGTGAGGAAAGGAGGATGGTATGCTCAGAATTTTGCAAAACTCAATTTGTAGGTGTTTATTTCTGCCCTTCTTGTTTTTAGATACATTGTTACACACATTTCCTTTCAACTTCTGGAAGATGACTAAATCATGGGTTCCTAGGATTGGCTGAGAAGAAGGTGGGAGCAAGAGAACTCTGTTAGTTTCCCCCTCTGGCAGGTAGTGAGCTAAGCCATGTGTGACCTCATTTAACTCTTACAACAGTGTTGTGAGGTAACTTCAACTGGGTCCATTTTACAGATAAGGAAACTGAGGATCAGCAAGGCTAGGTAACACACTGTGTCTAAGACACAGAAGCAAATATGAAGTTAGAGCACTATTAGTGGGGGAAGGAGAAGTCCCTACTTTCTCTGTAGTGTCTTTCTGCTCCCCAACTTCTAAATAGATACACCCCAATCAAGCAATACACATGCACTGAGCACTATCTAAGGAAGGATTGCAAAATATTATAAGCTCTAGTCCTTGGTCCTCGTGGTAACAACAACATAATTTTGAGAATAAGACACATACACATATACACGCGCGCGTGCGCGCGCGCGCACACACACACACAAATAACTAACAATCCAAGTCTATGTGGAGCAAAGATAGGTCATTCTGAAAGAGAGAAGACTGTGAGTTGGATTTGCCTAGGCAAGGAGGATGTAGAAGAATATTCTAGTTGGGGAAAGTTACGATGAGTGGAGAGCCAGTGCTCTGGGGCAGGGGTGGAAGATCCATGTGCAGAGCAATAGAACCAAAGCAGGTTGCAGAGCAGAGCAACTAGACAGGTGACCAGAAAAGTAGACCAGAGCAAGATGGTGAATGTGACCGGTCCCGTGGCACACCCAGGAGGCAGTGTGTGCACAGGATGCGTGCACATGTGTGTGTGTGGGTGGGCACGGGCTGGGATTGGAACTGGGGAGGCTGGGAATAAATATGGAACGTGTAGAGAAAGCACTGGACTGGGTCCCAGGATATAGGGGTTCTCATCACAGCTTTGCTGCTGGCTGCAAATGCAACATCAGGCTAGTCACCCGGCATGGCAGCCTCAGTTCTCTTCAGCTGTTAAGACCAGAAATTGGAGATCATCTCCAAGATCTGTCCTGAATCGGTTATTTTAAGACTTTCCCCTGCCTCTCCTTTTCTTCTGCTCCTTCTTCACCATAAGCTCCAGAATATGAGAAATGTTCTCTTTGGTTTGCAAATAGCATAACTTTTTTTTTTTTTAATTTGAGAAGCAATTATTTCATTACATGAATCTGGACAAGCTCTGTTACTATAAAAGAGTAGTGAAATCTGTATCATCATTAATGGGGAATTTTTAAAGTGTAAATAATCTTGAACTGATGTTTCTATTAAGTCAGTGTCATTTCTTCTGCTAGCTACCTGCTTGCTTTTGCTGAATTATTTTTTGATGCAATGCCACCTGTTAATGTTAGGGGATCCACAGTAAAGAGCCCTAGGAACCTCACTGCTGTGTTTACTGTTAAGGGTATTTTTGATGATGTTACTGATTACATAAAGAAGAACCATGAGTGAAATTTTGCTCTGGTCTCCACATTTAAAAAAAAAAAAAAAAAGGTGTGCCAACACTGATCAAGTGGCCTGTCCCTACCTGTATCAAGGACTCAATGACTATTGTAAAAGAGTTCCATTTTACTGTTCACAGTTTGGTGCTGCTGGGAAGCACAGAGCCAAATCTGGTCCAAGCACATGGCTTGCACGTGGCTTACTCAACTCACTCCAGGCAACATGTCTTCCCTGCCTGCTCTTAATCTTTCTTGAACTCATTTCTTCTTCTTTTTCATTTTTATCTCTCTGAATTATATGCATTTGAGTACTTTAAATATCTCTGGAAACTAAGAAGTTTAAAAATAAATACAAACAAACAAACAAATAAAGAGCTTATGCAACTGCTTTGTTTTCTAGACCAGACATCAGCAAACTATGGCCTATTGGCCAAATCCAGTCTGCCACTTGTTTTTGTACGGTCCTCAAATTAAGATTGGCTTTTATATTTTTTAATCATGGGGGGGGAAGAAAGGTGATTTGTGATATGCAGAAATTATATAAAACTCAGTGTCATAATTTACTGTCCAAAAATAAAGTTTTATTAGAATGCAGTCACACTCACTTGTTCACTTACTGTCAATGGCTGGTCTCACCCTCTGACAGCAGAGTTCAGTAGTTACGACAAAGGTGGATGTGGCCCATGAGCCTAAAATATTTACTATCTGGCCTTTTATAGAAAAACTTTGCTGACCTCTTCATTTTACATCTGTGTGAGTGCCTCCTGACTAATTATAAAATTGCTTCAAAGCTGTGTGTTTGCTGCATCCTTAGTCTAGATATTTTTTTGTGGTTTGTCCATAAAACTGCCTCTCAGTGTACTTTAACCTCTACCGAAGCTCAGGCTTTTTATCCAGCTCAGATTTCAATGCTGAGTAACAGAGACAATTAACTTTCAGCCTCTAAGAAATGACTAAAGGACCCTCTTGAGATACTATTTTATAGACACTAATAATATGAATCCACAAAAACCTTCTATTTTTGCAGAAAATTCTAAGCCAACAGAAGGATCTACACAGCGACTTGGCACTTTTTACACCACGTTCAAACAATTCCCTCCAGTTTCTTTTCAGTTGATACATGTGTTTGCATATTTACTGATTTTTTCCCTCTCCTGGTCACCCTCAGTTAGAAATAAAACCAAGTCTCCATGGAAACACAACAGAATGCTCTCTCACAGATGATCGAGGGACCCAAGCAGCTGGTATTGGGCTGAAGGCTGCAATGGCATCTGACCAAATTAGGAAGAGAAAACAGCTCACCGGCTCTTTCAGACCTCTCAGAATTCTAAAGCTCAGCATGAAAACCTACACAGATTGTGAAATTACTGCAGATTTCTTTTTATTCCTTCTTTTCTTTCTGAGAGATGTTCTATCTTATCGTGAGATATTCTTATAATCTTATGAGATAGTCTATCTTACCCCTTTGTACATTTCAGCTATAGGGGCTTTCATCCCCTCTCCTAGAATGAATGACAAGAGTCTACAGAATAAGCAGGAGAGGAACTTCCCTTTAATGGGCACCTGCTGTGTGTCAGGAACCTACATGTCACAGCCAGATTAATGTCACACAGTTTGTAAGCCAGAAGAGCTAGGACTTGAACTCTGTTCTGGTTAACTCTAAAGCCCATTCCCTTTCCACTACACATGAAATAATGCCCTTCAAAAAGAAGAAAATAGAAAAGGCAGGTTGAAACAAGGAATTTTGACAAAGCCATGGTTTAGAGGGCAGTTGGAAATCAGGATAAGGAAATAAGATTATGAAATTCACCTTCTCACCTAATACTATGTTTATGAGAAGTCACAGTCAATACGATTTCACTTATATGTAGAATTTAAGAAGCAAAACAAATGAACAAAGGGAAAAAAGAAAAAGAAAAAGACAAACCAAGAAGGAGATTCTTAACTATAGAGAACAAACTGATGGTTACAGGGGAAAGGTGGGTGGGGGATGGGTGAGCTAGGTGAAGGGTATTAAGAGTACACTTATCATGATGAGCACTGAGTTATATATAGAATTGCTGAATCAGTATATTATACACCTGAAACTAATATAACACTCAAGGTGTGTCAACTATACTAGAATTAAAGTAAAAAATTTTAAAAGCAAAAAATAAGTCATGGTGAAAGCCAAGTTGGGGTTAGAACAGAGAGAACCTGCATCCTCTTCCCTAAAAATCCCTCCCTAATATTCAAAAGAGGATGTCTTAAATAAGGATGATTAATAAGGGTCTTGAAAGAATAGACAAACTGCTATGGGAATTTGGAGAAAGGAGACGTGCTTCATGAAGGTTGCAGGGAGAGGCAAGGGGGGAATAATGGAGGAAGGGGTGGTAGAGCACAGCAACCTGTCATAATTCAAAGCTGTGGCTCTTTCCGGGGGCCAAGTGTCCATTTAACTGCACTTGTCTCTCCGCAAATTCTGATCCGGGAGCAGCAATCTTCTAAGTCCCACTTCTTCCTAATGTGACCGAGTGGCATATAACCTTGCCCAAGAGCCTGCCTCTGTGATAGGACCGAGCATCCTCAGGGTCACAGGGCCTTGCTCCCCAAGTACTCTCAAACCATAGGAGTATGTGATTGACAGGGTGGCTTCAGGGGTCCAGACTGGGTGATGACTGCTCCCCCAAGCTGGTGGGCTCCAGGCCCCCAACTTCAACAAGGACACCTTGCTTTTACCTATTTGAGGAGGGATCATTCCCTGCTTCAGAACTGTTTGAAAACATTCAGAACATATCTTCGTCTGAACATTGGCACACATTATAAGAAGGCTAACTGATATTCAAACCAGGACTTCTGAGAGAAAGAGGCATGCCTTCTGAAGGTTTACATAAGAGTTTGTGGTAAAACTGCCCATCCTGTGACAAAGATGCAGAGACAGATTTTTTTTTTTTAAATGAAACAGTTCATCCTCACCTGATCTACATTCAGACATCACCACCGCCACCACTGAGGGTCAAGGAAAGCATAGAGAAGAGAATGGGAAGAGACAGAGAGAGAAGACAGCTCCCCCCTGTGGAAGACAGATTCAGGAAAGGTGGTTGAGGAACATCGGTACCCACTCCTTCATCCCAGTGTAGGGAGCTGTGAGTTTTCTTGGAAAGGTGGTTAGATTCTTTGTAGGCTCCATTTCCAAAGCATGATGGGGCAGGCTGTCCTATGTTCATAACCTCTGTTAACCTAGAAGAGTTCCTTCCTCTTCTGCATGAGCCCTTTACTGCAAAAAGAATCTGTGTGAAATATGTTGCTCTCCACAGAAAGAAGTCATTTCATTGCCAATTGCCTTATTAACCAAATTAGCTGATAAACTAGAGCAGTAGCTACTACACTAAAATAGACCTTTAGATTATGGAAAAGTGAAATCATTGGAGACATCATGTCCATGCAAAAACAACCTAACTGTGAAGGAAAAGTTTTGACTTGAGCTAAGACAGCTGTTCTTCACAAATGCTAAATTCTTTTTTCCATTCTCAGTGCCCTTGTCCTCCTGAATGGCTTTTGCTCAGTTTCCTGGATATTTAAAACTCCAGGCATTTGTCAGGCAAGCATTAGTGCAGGTGCCCTTCGGTGATTCAGCTAAGCCCAGGCATATCTTAGAGAGGTTTGGTCAATAATTGCTCTGACAAAGAACGATACTTCCCATCTCAGAGCAATTTATAAAGATTACACATCCAACCCCATACTAGGGAAAAACTTCTCCTTTTTGTTAATCTTTCACAGAATAAATGATGGTATTGGAAGGTTAGAGAACAGCCAGTAATTTATCTCGGGCTGCAATGATAAAAAGTGCTGTCATTTCAAGAAGAACTTGTTCATGAGCTACTTTATTAACCATTAGCACAGACCACATGATTCCGGCTTAGAAGAAAATAATGTCCAGGCAGCATTTAAAAAAGTCCTACTCTTAATTCATAAGTTCCCTTAAGAAGAATAGAGCCCTCGTTCTTCATTAAAACCTGCTAAGTCACCCACCGACTCAAAGCCAAAGATATTTCTACAGGCAGCACATGGTTAGTATCTTCCACAGAGAGCCTATCTTCTAGGTAACGTTTTAAGCAAAGAGAAAGACAATATAAAGCTCAAGAGACTAAGGCAGCCCGAGAAGAGGGCTCCCTGCATTCATTTTTCTTTTCCTTTTTCTATATAGTGTTTGCTTTGTTATTTCAGTCCTTATTTCTTTAATAACAAGAACCTTGACTTCAGCACAGTACCCTGGTTGAATAACGTTGCAACCGGTCAGTACCTGTAAGCCATGCCCGTTTCTGCTCTGGTGGTTTCCTGCAATGAAATTCCATGGACACGTAAAAACTTCTCCAGATATTTCCGCTCTGCCGCTCCACTAGGCCTAACGGGCCAGCAGGCTGCCTGAGGAGGAGGCTTGGTCACTGCTATGTGCCGTCTACATTTCAGAGCCGATTCACTGGATTTGGGCAGACCCAGCTTGGGGCTGGGGATGTCTGCACAGGCAGGTTTATACAGATGCATGTTTCCAAAACCCAAGAGCGCAAAGCTAATTTCACAGTACTTAGCTCTGACACTGGCTGTGTCTTGCTATGATTAACTTGGGTTATCTGGCTTTGGTGTGTCCCTAAAAGGGATCAGCTCGTTTTCCTTAGCTGCCCCTTACTAGTTTGTGTGTGTGAGCAGACTCTGGAGTCCCTGGCAGAGCTGCTGGATACATGTCTCTGATGAAACTATTGAAAACAAAACAAAACAAAACCCGACAAAGTCCAATCACTTTTCTTGTCCCTATAAAGTTCCCAAAGTCAAGCTTATGCAACTATGTATTGGCCCCTGGGGAAAAAATATGGGCACTCTTTCCCATGTCTTTCTATTTAGGTAAAAGGAAATATTTGGGTGGGATAGAGGCCAAATGTTCTGTTCTCATAAGGATCCTAAGGCCTTGGGGATGATTCATGGGTGTGTAGTGAGACCTTTCTAAATTGGCAAGTGCTTCATAATCAAATAATTTATTATATTAGTGATATGATTCATTGGGTGGAAGGTCCATCAACCTTTTCCTTTTTAAGAGGTTGCTATCAAGCGATAGGAAATATCAATATGATGATTGTAAAAAGCAAAAGGCCTGCACAAAATAGGCCCAACTGACTTTTGACAGAGGTAGAAGAGCGACTCTTATAGAAATAGAAAAAGGATGAGTTTTTCAACAAATGTTACTGGAGCAGCTGGACATCCATAAGCAAAAACAAACAAAAACAAATCAACCCTTCTTAAACTTCATTATTTATGCAAAAAATGTAAGTCAAAATGTATCACAGACCTAGATATAAACTATAAAACTTCTAGCAAACAACATAGGAGAAAATCTTCAAGGCTAGGTATAAGTGAAGAATTCTTAGACCTGACACCAAAAGCACGGTCCATAAAAGGAAAAATTAGTAAATTGGATGTCATCAACATTCAAAACCTTTCTTCCACGAAGGACCTGTAAAGACGATATGAAAATAAATTACAGACTGGGAGGAAATATTTGCACACCACACGTCCAACAAAGGGCTTATACCCAGAACATAGAAAGAATTCTCAAAACTCAACAGTAAAAACAAAAACACTCCAATTAGCTGGTGGACAAAACATATTAATGGATATTTCACTGAAGAAAATATACAGATGATGAATAAGCACATGAAAATAAGTTCGACATCATTAGCCATTAGGGAAATGCAGGTTAAACCCATTAGATATTACTACACACATCAGACTAGCTAAAGCCTTGCCAGCAAGGCTTCAGAGAAACTGGATCCCTCACATAGTGCTGGTGGAAATGTACACTGGAGAAGAGTATGGCAATTTCTTATGAAAGTATACATACCAAACCTCCCATATGACACAGCAGTTGTAGTCTGGGGTATTTCCCCTAGAGAAGTGAAATCTATGTTGACACACAAAGAAAGTATGCAAATATATCCATAACAGGTTTACTCAGAGTAGCCAAAAACTGAACAACCCCAATTTTCTACAATGGGTGAATGGTTAAACTGTAGCATAGCCACACTATGGAATAGTATTCAGCAATAAAAAGGAATGAACTACTGATAAAAGCAACAGCTTGAATGGATCTCAAGGGAATCTGCTGAGTGGAAAAAAGCCAAATTATATATGTCTAATAAGACTCATTTTCCCTCCCTTTCTCCCACGACATCACAAACACTCCTTCCTGGCTTCCCAATTTTACTGTCAGGCCATCGTTATTTATCTTGTTTCCTAATTGTTCAATATATATCTTATCTTGCCAACTTTTCAATAAGGTCCTTAAGAGCAATAAATAAATAAATAAATCATTATACTGTATGATTCCATTTATATCACAGACTTTAACTGATAGAATTACAGAAATGGATAACCAATTAGGGATTGCCAGGGGTTAGAGAAGTGGAAAGGGAGAGAGGTGGCTCAGTCTATAAAACGGTAGATGAGGGATCCTTGTGCTGGAATTGTTATGTGTCTTGACTATGGTGGTGGCCACATGTGTGATAAAATGCCATGGAACTAACACACACACTCATACACACAAATGAGTGCATGCAAAGCCAGTGAGATCTGCATAAGGTCAGTGGCTCGTATCATCATCCACTTCCTAATTGTGATACTGTACTATAGCTATGCAAGGTATCATCATTGGGAGTAATCGGGTGAAGGGATTTCTCTGTATTGTTCCTCACAACTGCATGTGAGCCAATAATTATCTCAAAAGAGAAAGTCAAAAAGAAAAGAAAAATAAACATGGATGGACCTTGAGGGTGTTATGCTGAGCGAAACAAGTCAGGCAGAGAAGGACAAATATCATATGTTTGCACGTATAGGAGGATTAGGAGGAACTTGACGGAGGAACAAGGGGGAGAAGAAGGGCGGAAATGGTGGGGGAAAGGGAGAGAGGCAAACCATGAGAGACTCTTGAATGCTGACAAAAACTGAGGACTGATGGATGTGGGGGGGAGGGGGGGATGGGCATGGAGGAGGGCACTTTGGGGATGAGCACTGAGTGTTATGTAGAAACTAATTTGACAATAAAGTATTTGTAAAAAAAAAATTAAAAAAAAGAAAAAAAGAAAAAAAAAAAAAGAAAAGAAAAATAAAAAAGTCTCCTCTCATAAGGGTCCTTCTCCTTTGTGATTCCAGCTATGACTCTTCCCCAACGACCACTCCTGGACATAAATGGTTCATCCAATCCGACAGCCTTCTTACTCCCACTCTACCCATCCATGGCTTTGCCCACATGACCTCTCCCACCCCATGTCCTGTGAAAGCTCATCTCCTCTAGGAGCTGTTGCCCATCTCCTAGCCCCCAGTATATGACCATTCCTTGAAATTCCTCTTGCATTCACTTCTAAAGCACTCACTTGACACGTCTAAACTGTTTCCAGACATTTGTGCAAACTTGATGATTTCTGTCCTATTTTTGTACCACCTTTACCATTATTTATTTACTATTTGGAATTTCCTGCTTTTTTTTTCTAACCTAAATGAATGTTTGTATCCCTCCGCAAAATTCGTATGTTGAAATCTAATCTCCAGTGTGATGGCCTTTGGAAGTGAAATGTTTGGGAGATAACTAGATTGTGAGGGCTCCACCCTCTAAGGCTCCACTAAGGGGATTAGTGCCTTTATAAGAAGAGGCCAGAGAGCTAGCGAGCTCTCTTTCCACCACATGAGGACATAGCAAAAGACAGCTCTCTATAAATCAGGAAGAGGATTCCCGCCAAAACCCAACAGTGCTGACACTCTGGGCTTGGAGTTCCCAACCTCTAGAACTGTGACAAATATAATGTTTGTTGCTAAGACCACACAGTCTGTAGCAATTTTCAATAGCAGCCCAAACTAAGAAATTTAGCAAGGAAACATTATATTACTAGCATTACACATAGAAAACCTTTATCACCTGGAATGAAATAGAGCATAAACTGTAGAAAATAAGTATAATAAAAATGAAGAATATTATTAAATTGCAACCAGACACTTGGCTGGTTGTTACCCAAAGGTTCTGAACCAGAGTCCCATTGTTTTTTATTTATGTTTTTTACTGCAAAAACTAAAAGGCATTATCAGAGAGGCGTTTAGCACAAATTTGAGACACTCTTTTTTCCTTTTTCTTGTTCTTTTTTTTTTAAAGGTAATCAGAAGAATTGACAGGAAATTGACACAGGAATACACCAGCTTTACAATGTGAATCAAAGTTAGTGCCCCATCTGTGTCTTCCTGTCTGCCACTGGTACCGGTACCTGCGTTGGGAGACTCATAATACATTATCCCAGAGCACCAGATACCGCCTCCTGCAAGGATGCACCTAACTCTCCATCTAACCTGTAAACTCTTTGAGGAGAGAGATGGACTCTCTCTGGTGTAAGTCTGTAACCTCCATAATAACCAGCATGGCATTTTTCGCTCAATCCACATTTCATAGATATTAATAGTTTGCTTGCTTGAATTTTAAACTCCCCCAAACTATCCTTGTCAATCTTTCCATTTTCAACCTAGCAGCCAAAGCTGAATCTCAAGGGAGAAATAAGAGCTTAGAGAGAGGGAGTCAGAAAAGTTTAGAAGAGGACACAGGCAGCGGGATGGAGTCAAGGAGAAACAGGCGTTCCCAGTAAAGTTGTACCTACCGTTCCACCACTTACACTAGCCCGTGGTTACATCTGACCTCGTGAGCCACGGCAGTGACTCCCCAGTGGGAGTACCCAACAAGGAAGAAGCAGAGGTGAACTGCAAAAGCAGTCATGGAAAAGGAGACGTGAGCCCTTTTCAACACATCACTCTCTTTCTGCCCTCTGAATATGGAGCCAAACCCAGGAGAGGAGAGAGGGATGAGAAAGCCAAGATTTGTCTGAAACCAGTCTCTTTTCATCAAGTCCTAAAGGCTGATCACTGTCATAAAAGGCCCCAGTTCAAAGGTAGGAAGTAGAAACTATATACATATACATATATATGTATATTTATATATTGTATATTAAATATATATATATATATTTAATGTCTGCTTTGCTTTCTTTCTGTGTCTCAGGAGTGACTGTCATATGCTGTTCAGAATCTTTAACTATTATGCAATCCCAGTGCGGGGAAAAAGTGATGAGGACAGAGATGTTTCTGGTCGTGCTCTGCTGATGGGGTGCTGAGACTCCGAAGCCGCAAACAGAAGTTCACATAGCTCTGGGTGGTGAGCAGTCTTCACCCACACCTGTTCAGCATTCATAGCTAACAGTGTGACCTTGGGCAAGCCTTGACCTCTCTGTCCCCTTAGTTTCTTTATTGGCTCAGACTTAGGTAATCTCTAAGATTCTTCTATGTCTGGTGTTCTGTGAGTCTTAAAAACTACTTGGGCTAGGGGGTGTCTGGGTAGCTCAGTTAAGCATCTGACTTCAGCTCAGGTCATGATCTCACAGCTCGTGGGTTCGAGCCCTGTGTCAGGCTCTGTGCTGAAAGCTCAAAGCCTGGAGCCTGCTTCTCTGTGTCTCTCCCTCTCTCTACCCCTACCCTGCTCGTACTCTGTCTCCCTCTCTGTCTTTCTCTCTCTCTCTCTCTCTCTCTGTCTCCCTCTCTCCCCCTCTCACTCTCTCTCTTGCTCTCTCTCTCTCAAAACTAAATAAACATTAAAGTTAAAGAAAGAAAAACTACTTGGGCTAGACATTCTACAGAGGTGAGGACCCTGCCTGTGTTGACTGGAGAGGCTTGGAGACAATGAATTATTAGCTAGTTCTCTGAGACACCAGGCCCCAGAGATTGCTGCTATTATTCTTGGAATATACCAGTCACATATATAGCCTGCTGTTAAATTTCTCTTGGCTAAAGAGATGACCTGTTAAATACTATACTTTGGATTTATGGGCACATCACAGTCATCTAAAAATTGTCTTGGCCTACAATTGAAAACTGAGGCCGGAGCTGGTGGGCCTGGGAAAAGGAGGTTGTGTTTCCAAGGCTGGGGTGAAGGAGGGCTGGCTCTGCTCACATGAGTTTGGAGAAGGGACACCAGACCACAGATCAGAGCCTGTCTTTCTATTCCAGTTATTTATGGGAACTGCGTCTCTTGCTCCCGGTCAGAGGTCTGCTCGCCAGTGCTCTGCAGGCAATGCTGTGACAGGCGAGCAGTCACCTGACTGAAATGTCTGCCTCATCCTGCTGGGTGTCATCACAGGGCTTTCTCCTCTTGTCATTGCCATCTTCTCTCCACCTTTGCAGAAGCACCCAGAGTCTAGGTGTGTGTAGTGAGACCACAGTTCAATATGTGCGTGTCATATCAACACAACACGATGAAGAAAGTATCACCCCTGCCCTTGAGGAGCTCCCAGTAGGAGGAGGAGAGAGACCAGTAAAGCTCATAAAGCAGTGCACTATGAGCTAGGGCCGATCCCTCTCACCTCCTTTTAGGCCAAAATGTTCCTAATGATAGAAAATGACCGTTTCAATGAGATTGGGGAGGGAACACATGTGGCAATGCGAGGGATGATAGCATGGGTCAAATGGAAAACCTGCCCAGTCAGCCGCAGCTCCGAAGGTAGGGTCTCCCCTCAGGCCCAGTCTCCTTTACATCTTGTATATTATGTGCTTTCTCATTATGACATAAAGCAGCCCTTCCTCAATGTACAATTGTAGTTCTAATACATACAAAAGCATATACATTATAGCCCTGCTTTACAAAAATGAAGCATACTTATGGACAACCAGATCTACAGGTCTCTTCCTTGGCCCGTGAAGGGCTTGTGGGTAGGGCTGGCCCTTGGGATTTCACTGGCATCCTGTATTCATCCCACACTGACCCATATCCACAACCAGAAAGCAGCTTTGGGTCAGCATTTGCAGTAAAAGTTCCCCTCATCCCTTTGGGGATGACTATCTTGTTCTTTCTGCAAAAGGCCCCCACAAAATATCAAACTATGGCCTTCAGTCTGAGGCTAATGCAAAGGAAATGGCCAATTAGACCCAATGTGCAAAAGTGTATTCTGTGGCCAGAAATACCTTGAAAGATGGCTGTTGGGGGCATTGAGTATGTTGGAAAAAAGGCAGGTGAGGAGGAAGAAGGGTGGGAAATGGGGCCTCAGTACTATTATATAGGCTTTTCACTCTTTTAAGTAAGCTTGGGCCATTAAAGGTTTGAAAACAGGATAGTATTGTGGTCATAAGCTGTTGAGTCATTGCTGAAGTAAGGCTTTCAGGATGCTAAGAACATGCTCCTGCCTTATCCCAGTCTGCATTGGCCTGGCTTAGAAGAATTTCCATGGAGTGGGGGTGGAATGTAGTGGAAAGAGCATAGGCTATAAAATCAGAAAGACTTGGATTCAAATCCTACCCTTTACAGCACACTAGTGGATTGACCATGGGCACTTTCTGAGTTCCAATTATTTCCTCTGGAAAACACACCTCTCCATATTACCTCATAAGGTTGTTGTGAAGATGTAAGGAAATACAGTGTTTGGTGTACCTGGCAGAGAATACACGGCCCAGTAAATGGTGGTTATTGTTATAATATCTGTGCCATTACACAACTCCAAGGACTGCCTTGAGCATTGTAGCCAGTGTGGATGGTGCCCCCTAGCGTCACACAGCAGCCAGAGCTCTATGTGGCTGACTTAGTAGATGCAGCAAGCAGTCACTTTCAGGGGACATCAATGCTATGGGTTGCATGACTTCAAAATGATGGGAAGGCTTTAAATATATGACTTCCTCTTTTCTAAAGAGAAGTGAAATATTATCTGAGAGAGTTGATTGGCTCTTCATCTGGCAAGAAATTCCTCCATCATCACTCCTTAAACATCTACTCAGAAAGCAGACTTGAATGCTGCAGAGAATCCCACACCTCCGTGGTCACTGCTCCCTGTGCTCTGCTGCAGGCTCACCCATCCTCCACACGTTATCCTTTTGGGGTCTGGAACATGTCAGAGACAAGGCTTGGAGTCTGGGACACAGATTGGCACCATGAAAAGTGAATCTCAGCTACAAAAGAAAGGACTAAAAATGTAGAGGCTCAGTTTTGTGACACAGTGCACTGCTGTGAAGTCCTATTGATATCATTCCATCCGAACCAATCTATCTTTTCATCATCCTCTTCTAGGCACCTAACAATAACTTAAAAAATCTAGGATTCTAACTATAGCTCTAAGAAATCTTAGAAATCAGTTGGTTCAGGGCGCCTAGGTGGCTCAGACGGATAAGCATCCAACTCTGTATTTCAGCTCAGGTTATGAACCCAGGGTCAGGAAATTGAGCCCCACGTGGGGACCCACGCTGAGCATGGAGCCTGGTTAAGATTCTCTCTCCCTGTCTCCCTCTGCCCCTCCCTGGCTCACACTTGCTCGTGTGTGTGCATGCATACTCCACTCTCTCTCTCGCTTTCTCTTTCTCTCTCTCAAAAAAAATAAAAGGAAGAAGGAAGGAAGGAAGGAAGGAAGGAAGGAAGGAAAGAGAGAGAGAGAGAGAGAGAGAGAGAGAGAAAGAAAGAAAGAAAGAAAGAAAGAAAGAAAGAAAGATGAAAGAAGGAAGGAAGAAAAGAGAAGGAAAGAGAAGGAAAGAAAGGAAAGGAAGGAAAGGAAAGGAAAAGAAAAGAAGAGAAAAGAAAAGAAAAGAAAACAAAAGAAAAGAAGGAAAGGAAAGAAAAGAAAAAGAAAAAAGAAATCAACTCATTCAATTCTCTTGTTTTACAAATAAGGAAAAAAACATCAAGACCAACTGGACAACGTTTAGAATCAGTTATTGTAAGAATTGAAATAAAATTCAAGTTTCCAAGAGCCTGGGCTTAGAGGCACACAGGTAAATCAGTTTTTATAATGTGTATGTGTGTATATATATATATATATATATATAATGTGTATAAACCGTAATATATGTGTGTGTATATATATAGTAATATATATATACACATATATTATAATGTGTATATATACACATATATATATTACTGTGTATATATATACATATATATATTACTGTTTATTTTTGACAGAGAGACAGACAAGGTGTGAGCGGGGAAGGGACAGAGAGAGAGGGAGATAGAATCTGAAGCAGGCTCCAGGCTCCAAGCTGTCAGTACAGAGCCCAATGTGGGGCTCAAACCCACCAATCATGAGATCACGACCTGAGCCAGAGTTGGTGCTCAACAGACTGAGCCACCCAGGTGCCTCCAGTTTATATATTTTAAATCTCCAAATATACCACACTGCCTCTTGCAATGGTATTTCATCATATGATAATTGTGAATGTTTAATCATTGACCAAAATTCCAAGGAATACTATTGAAAACATGATCCACTAGAAAGCCCTCCATGTATTTCTGCTGTGGAAGACAAATGAATAGCTTCACTTTGCTTACTTTATTTGTGATAGAATGTTCTGTCTGCAGGGAAATTTATAAAACCTAGAGTACAAGCATCCCATCCACATTTTGAAAAATTGTGTTCTACATGGTTTGCTTTTCTAAAATCTCTAAGGAACATTCCAAGACAAACTCCAACGTGAAGCAATTTCAGCATTTGGCATTTTCCCAAACAGATTCAAATGCTAGCTCAAATAAAGTAACGACTGAATTTTTTAGAGGTCACCTTTTTAGCAACCTTGCTAGATAGGACACAACAAGAAGAAACAAACGAACAAATAAGACATCACACAGCCCAAGTCCCAAACCTCCTGGGAAGGTACCTCAATTCATAAACCATTTACTCTGTCTTGGTCATAACTCAAGCACGACAGAACTTCTTATTTTCCACTCCTCAGTAGAGTAAAGGTAGCAAATGAGATGAAAAAGCTATTAGAGAGGCAAGCATATTGACAGCAGCAAGAAAAAATTTACAGCAAGGCGAGGATACAGGAAAAGCAATGGACGGGGTGAAATACAGAAGACAAAATTTAAAAATAAAATAGCAAAATGAAACCTCTGATAGTCAAGGCAAGGAGTTCTATATTCCTTAATAGACCCCGAGGACAGTTTAACATAGCACAATAGCTGACATTTATGAAGATAAACTAGAGTTGTCAAGTTGTTTCTTCAGGTTTAAAAAGTTAAAATAGAGCCTTGACACTGAAATTAGAAAGTTTCAGGTACCAGGAAAATCGCTTGAGTGACAATTTCCATTCTCTGACAGTGTGAGATGAGCAAGGCCTAACGGTGACTAATTTCTGCATTTAGAAACATTGTCTTGCCCCTTCTCACAAACTTCTTTCCATCACTCGCAACTTGGTGGTTTAGCTGATGGCTACCCTAAGAAAAGATCGACTTTGTTCTTGAGCTAGACCACGCATTTCTGCCCCTGCCCCTTCCTGCCTCCTTGCTGGCTCATGGTCTCACAAGCTCCTGCACCTCCTTGTAAAAGTCTGCTTGAAATGGTGCATCTTGAGTTTATTTTTTCCTGACATTTCTCTTCCTCGCCTCCCTACCTCCAGGCAGAACCAATTACTCCTTTAATTTTCATTGCACTCCATTCCTACTTCTCATATCATACCAATAAAACTGTACTGTGGTTTCGTCTTTCCTGAAAGGACTCCAAGATTATTCAGAGCAAGGACCCTGTTTTTATGTACCCACCCATCCCCAGAATTGAACAGAATAGATGATCAAACCTCTTGAATGAATTTCTCCTTAATTTTTAGTTTGTTTATTAGGAATTCTTTCAATATGACATAAACAGTAATATAAAAGCATCCTTAAATTCTGAAAACTGACTTCACTGGAAATTCATTTAACTCAAAATACTTAAAAAAAAAGAAACACCTTTCAACTTATTACTTCTTTGCCATTTCTTCGGAAAAATGACCATCTGGAACCTAAAGTATTATAAACAGATTTAAGCATTTAATATTTTGTTCAACAAGCAAGTGGTGTTTGGATAGTCACATCATTCAAGTTACTATGCTTGGAGACAGAAAGAGCTGATCTTTCTAACGCATCTCACTTATGGAATTGTTTACCCTGACTATCACCTCCTTAGTCCCAGAAGTAATTAAATAATTCAACAGCCCCTTTGGACAGCTTGTTTTATACTTAATGTTTACTGCTATGATCAAATTAAATACGAAGATTAAGCTACAGAATATACTTTGGACTTTGATTTTTTTTAAGTGAACTATTATAAATGGGAGATATTTGTAACAAAAAAAGGGATCTTGAATACAAACCCAAATTCTCTTAACCAGTTTTTCCTCAAATTCCTCACCATTCCACACAAAAATATGCATGTACCTTGTTTGAGGCTCTTGCTGAGCCAGGGAAGGAATGCCAGAACTTCATAAATGATAGACCATCTGATTTAATAATATTACATTCAAAACCATACTGGACCCTGCTGCTGAGGACAGTGATCAGCTTGTCTGTCGTCAAGACTCCTGTAGGCGTGTTCCAGAAAAATGTGAGTGATCGTCAAATGAATGTGCTGTCATAGAAGCTCTTCTTAAAGACACACCTGACCCTTTCTGAAATAACAGACGAAATTAATGAGCTCTCCTGGCTCTCAACAAGTGCTCTCTGACTTCTTTTTCCATGTGCCTGATCCCGCCTCATGAGCTATCAGCATGTGTCTGTGGCGCCAGCACCTTTGGCTGTCACCGTGGGAGGAGACGACCCTACTGCACTGCAGCAACTCCGTGTCACAGCTGAGTGGAGGAAGAACAAAACATGAGCCACAGGGAAGCTCCCATCAGTGATTCTTAGGGCAACAAGAAAAACTCAGAGAGGTTCAAAACGAGAGCCGAGCACTTACAGATTGGCGTAATCAAGGCTGTGTTCCAAGTCCTTGCCGAGCTGATATCAGATCACCATCTCTGGGGTTCTAAGGGATGGTAGGCATCTCAGTGAAACAGGAAAGTAAGTTCCAAGTAGAGAAGCCAAAAGAGATTGAGCCACCATGGGGCTGTCGCCAGGTGCGTGCATCAGGCTTTGAACAAAGAGAATGGCGAGGGTAAATGAATGCCTTCATCTCTCTCTGTTCCGGGAAACAGACTCTGCCTTAGAAGCTCCTTTGCTCTGCTCTGACCGTGGCTTTGTGGCAGAGTCTGGCCAGCTGTTCGTCATGGCCATTTCTTTCTTCCTAGGCATGCATTTGGACTCCATTTCCAACCTCCCTTGAAGTTCAGAACGGTCATGTGACTGAATGCCAGTCAATGTCACTTCTGTCTACAGATGCCACTTACAGTCCTGGGCCATAAAGTACCCTTCACGTGAGCCTCCAAACTCTGTTCTGTCTCCTGGATCAATGTCAGTTCTCAGCCACTGCCAGCTTAGAAAACAATAGCGAGGATGACAGAACTTTCATCAGCCTGGGTTTCACCTGATTGGACAGTCCTATTGTTGACTGGACTGCCATGAGTAAGAAATAAACTTTCTTAGGTCAGGTCGCTAAAGTTTCAGGATTTAGCAGGAAGTGTCCCTTAATATAATCAATGGACTCTATTTAGTGAAAGGTGTTCACTTATAGCCTAACCATAATAAACATTCAAGAACTCTTCTTAGACTGGGAACCAGGATCAGCTATCTGGTCTGGAGCTCAGCTTAATTTCCTGGTGACTGAAGAAATATTTGGCAAGTTTCTGTTTGCAGTTAGGTTGTGATGTGTGTACCAAGCCACACAAAACACCCAACTTCTCTTGCCTTCGGATGGAGATTTTTCTCCCAAACTGAAAGACTTGACACCTGACGACATTCTATGTAGCTCAAGAGGCTTTTGTGGGGAGGAAACATTGCTTCAATCACCATCTCCAGACAGATGTGAGCAAGTGCTTCTTAAAATTACAGTGTCCTCCCACAGAGCAAAAAAGCACATAATACAACAGCAAAAATCTCCGGCAGCACATTAGCCCTTGCCATTTAGTGACAACCACAGCTAAAACTGGAAAGTCAAGGCAGCTGTTGCTGTGTAGTATTTGCATCCTTGCAGAGTTCATGTGAGAGGGAGATGGCCAAAGACCCTGACTTAAGCCAAAGATCTGAAATTCAGCTAAATTCATCTAATAGAGGATGCCATGTGAGGGTTTCCAGACCCCTGCTCTTACGCAGCTCTTTGGATGGAAATAACTCCCATGGAGAGAAGCCTGAATATACGATTAAATGCACAGTCCACTGTATCATGCAGCCCTGTGCTCTCCATCTGAGTGACTTTGCCCCCATCCAAGATGCTCTCCAGCTGCCCTCAGCCCTTTGCTAGACACATGTAAGGCCACACTCAAGGACCTCAAACAGGGAGAAAAAGCTGTAACTCCCACATCCTGCATTTAGGAACCTTATACTGTGATGGAAGGTGAAATGTAAAATTACTCAAGTGACATCTCAGTAGCGATCTATAATCAAGCCAAACGAAGGAAAGGGAATGTTCTGTGGGGTTAAGAGGTAACATCTGTAGCCCAACCACTCAGGTTCAAGTTCTGGCCCTATCGCTTACTTGAGTTGGACCTAGGGCAATATCTTTTATAGGCCTTCCTCCCATAAAGTAGAGATCACAAAAATAACCACCTGGTGGATTATTGGTAGGGATTAAATTGAATGGCCAAAGGAAAGTGCCCAGTAGATAATGATTCAATAAGCACTTGCTGATATTAAGAAACAAGGCAGAGGGCACCTGAGTGGCTCAGCTGGCTGAGCATCTGACTTCAGCTCAGGTCACGATCTCATAGTTCGTGAGTTTGAGCCCAACATCAGGTTCACTTCTGTCAGCACAGAACCTGCTTTGGATCCTCTGTCCCCTTCTCGCTGCCCCTCCCTCCTGTGCACTCTCCCAAAAATAAACATTAAAAACAAAACAAAAAACAAGACAGATGCCCTGGTCTTTGTCAATGTACCCCAGAACCCCTGTCCAGGGTCTGGGAAAGAAATATGGCTGTATTTACTGCTATGGTTACTAGAAAAGCAGATTAGAAATAATCATTTTATAAAGCCATATTCTAGGCTGAATTACAGCCAACGTGTCAGAACAGAAGATCATAAAAATAATACAATAGCAAACTTATAGGTAGTAGTTTATAACATACCATTTTCACTTACACACTTTCATCTAATCTTTGAAATCATAGACAATAACTCAGACGCTTTCATTCCTGCCCTATAGATGGAGAAATTAAAGCTCAGAGAGGAGAGATGATTTGCTGAAATTCACCCAACTGGCCCACAAAGGTGACAGAATTTAAACCCAGGCCTCTCTATTCTAGAGACATGGGGCCAATCCACTGTGCATGGAGAGAGGACATGTCAGACAGACGTTTGATCCTTGTTAATCAGAAAAGATTTTAAATAATGGCATAAATGAAAATCTTAGAACAGAGTTCTGTGCAAAGCAAGGAGGGAAGCAGCAAGTCAAGACTGTTCTCTTAGGGCTGGGGAATTTTCCAAGCCTAGGGAGCTCACAGAAGGAATCCAACAAAAAGAAGAGTACGGGGATAAAATAACAGAAGACCCTTTACAGAGGGGACTGGTAATAATAGCATTTGCTGAAGGGCCCTCTCTATGTGCTCACCACTATCCTAAAACTTTTATAGATATTCTCCCACTTAATGCTCCCAACTCTATGAATGTGCAGTATTGTTATTCCCATTTACAAAGGAGGAGACTGAGGGTCAAGGTCACATAGAGAATGTGTGGTGGAATCAGGATTCAGACCTAGGTTGGCCTACCATCAGAACTTACGTTAGCCTGCCCGCAGTTTACGCAGTCCCTGAGGCTCACAGAGAAGGCGAGACACACATCTCTCATTGGCTGATACCAGAAGCGCATAGTAAGTTGCAGGGCAAATGTAAAACATTAATCAATAAAACTATGTAAAATAAAATTAATTTGTATAAAGTGAAACTAAGCCGTAAAACTAAGGCTAAATTTTAAAATCACAGCATGATGTTACCCCAACCCATGGGAAGCAGAACATTCAATATGTGGAGGCGGAGCTAGGAATAGGAAGGCTGACCTTAGACAGGGAGTAGCATAGCAATGGCTCAAACGGGTAACCTGGAATAGAGATGAGCATATCCAGCAGACACTCCAGGGAATATTCTACCCCCTTCATGGGAAAAGAAGAAAAAGTAATCAACAATAGACAGAAAGTAAATAAGCAGAGACATACTCTTCACCTCTGAGGACTGTGGGTTAAAAGTCCCAGGGCACCTGGGTGGCTCAGTTGTTTAAGCGTCTGACTTCAGCTCAGGTCATGATCTCACAGTTCATGGGTTCGATCCCCATGTCAGGCTCTGTGCTGACAGCTAGCTTAGAACCTGGAGCCTGCTTCAGATTCTGTATCTCCCTCTCTCTCTGACCCTCCCCTGCTCATGCTGTCTCTCTCTCCCAGAAATAAATAAAACATTTTTAAAAATTTTTTTTAAAAAGTCCATGGGGCTATTGTATGAATTAAATGGAATGATACAGATGTGACTTTTTATAGGTGCTTGATAAATGAAAAGGAGACGAAACAAATGGTCCTTTATGTATCATGTTCAGAATTTTTGTCAGATCTGAGTTCCACTTCTACTCATATTCAGTGAGTATGACTCACTTTTCTTTTAAGTTGACTTACTTATTTTAAAACTTAGCCTGGGGGCGTCTGGCTGTCAGTTAAGCATCTGACTCTTGGTTTGGGCTCAGGTCATGATCTCACGGTTTGTGAGTTCAAGCCCCATGTCAGGCTCTGTGCTGACAGTGCAGAGCCTGCTTGAGATTCTTTCTCTCCCTCTTTCTCTTCCTCTGCCCCTCTCCTGCTCATACTCTCTCTCTTTCAAAATAAGTAAATAAAATTAAAAAAAAAAAACCAACTTAGCCTTGTCCTCTCCCCTAACAGCCATGAATCAGGAGGTTTGAAGTATTTCTTCCCACTATTCATGAAAATAAATATAAAACCATTAGCACGAATGAGAAAATACCAAATAAAAATAATATTTAAAGAAAAAATAATAAATAAAACCATTAGCATAGAAGATGATGTATATGAAAGCATTTCATAAACAGGGACATCAAAGATTGAAGGTGTTTGTGTAACTCTGTCTCCCTCTATTAAAGAAAACTTTAGTGGCACGTGTCTGGCTTATTCAGTGGAGCATGCGACTCCTAATCTCAGGGTTGTGAGTTTGAGCCTTACATTGGGTATAGAGATTACTTAAAAATAAAATCTTAAAAAAGAAAAAACAATGTAAAAAAATCAAACATATCTAGCAGTGGTCAGCCAGTCACTAAAACAATTCACTTTAAAAATCAGAGAATTTTCCACTGCTCCTACCCTTCAGAACAAAGCATCAACATGTTTCCTTCTCCTTGTGGAGACCACACAATGGCACAATCTCTGTGAAGCTCAGTGTGCAGGAAATCAAACTCTACTCCTTCACTCTGGATTATGATATCATTATACCAAGTAGGCTCAGAGCTCAAAACAACCTGAGAGATCATCTTGCTCTAGTCTTCTCATATTATGGAGGAGACAGTGAGGTCTAGAGAATTTTAAAAACTTACTACAATCACAGGGCAAAATGGGATTCAAATCATGGATGCAAGCCCCTCAACCAATGCTGCTGCCACTACATGAGCCGGCCCCCAGGAATGGCAGAAGACATCAGAGGAACCAGGGCTTCTGTGCTCTCTCTAATCCACTGATATCCAGTTAGGAAAGAAACGTGTGGGCAAGTTAAAAAACCAAGATATAGACACTGCCTTCAGTGTGTCCACAATCCTTGAGCATGAATTGGACAAATGCAAACATGACCCAAAACTGAGAAACTGCCTTGATTTTCCCAAGTTGCCCAAAAAGCAGTCACAGGGATGCAGAATGAAGCGAGCCCCTATGTATCTGGCTACTACCATGGAGGTTGGTGTGCCTGCCCAGGGATGCCTACTTCCAACTCACCACCCTGGAAGTACAGCTGCACAGGGCACAGATGGCCTCATGGCCCTTACATCAAAGGACATCATCATCACCTTTAGAAACCATGGCAATCCCACCCTTCCCTAAGGGCTGCTGCCGGGATATCAGGAACTTTCTTTCTCTAATTAATCAAATGCCTTTCTTATTAAGGCTCAGCCTCCCACTCACCCAGGCATTCAATAGTCTAAGATTTGTACTAACATAAAAAACAACAGAACAAAGAGCTAGGAAGCAATCTTTCTAGCTCATTGTCTAATTAAGCTACACAAAAACATCTATTCATATTCTAACATGTCTAGAAATACACTTCTAGGTGACTTCTCGTATAAACATTGCATGCCTGCTCTAAGAAATATGTATCACCTTTTAGAAAAAGAGATTTTTCTTTAATAACCAAGGAATCTAATCAATGGTATTTGCTAACAAAAAAAATATTGGCTTAAAACTTTAGTTATTCCATGGTAGTGCATTTCTATATATTTATATTCTGTCCCTGATACCATTATACTGGTGCTGTCTGCTATGCTCTAGGTCAGTAGAGGAGAGGTAGGGGGCAGGGGACCAAATGATTGAGTGTCCAGTCTTCACCAGATGTTTTACATAGTTTCATGGAATTTGCACAACAGTCTTCTCAACTAGGAATTCTTATACCCATTGGCAGAATCAGAGTAGAGTTAGTACACTCCAGAAAGGGGAAGCATGTCTAATAATAGATCCAGTAATCGTCTCATGATAGAAACAAGGGCATGCAGCATGTGTCAGGAACTCTGCTAAGGACTTTCATACAACACTGTGCTTACTATGTACCAGACCCCATGTGCTTTCCTTATTTAAAAGTCATTTTGTCCACATAATAACTGTACAGGATTGGTATTCTCATTATCCACCTTTATCAGTTGAAGTCACACAGCTGGTCAGTGGCAGAGTCAGAGCTTGAACCCAGCAGCCTGGCTCCTGGACTACGGCCTTAACCCCCAAACCAATTGTGTCAGGCAAGGGGCCTGCCCAGAGCCTCTGGTCAGTAGGTGACCCTACTGGAATGCAGCCCGCAGACCACGGGACTCCAGAGACATGTTCTTCACCACCAGGCTCCCCCAACACTTCCCTTTGCCAAAGCTGACACCTGCATTTAGTGCCCTTGATCTGTCTTCTTCCTCTCTGGGGGCATGCCTTCATTACTTGCATTACATACTTTATCTCCCCACGGACTCTTCCTTTCTGCCAAAAAATATCTACAGACCAGCTTTCTCCTACACACTTCTCCCTGAACCCTGCTTCAGACTTCAAATATCATCCTCTTTCGTCGTCTCTATTGCCCTTCTTGAGAATAGCCTGCCTCTCTTCATGTCTAGTCTCTGCCTGACTCCCAAGCCTCTGAAAATGGTCTCCCCTCCTTCATTCTCCTGGCCACAAGAACCTTTCCAGGACACCTGTGGGAGCCTCACGAACGAAAGCAGCTCCCCATTTCCATTTCACACTTTCATACTTCTGTGCCCGGATCACACTCTTCCCTCCACACGTATTGCCTTCCCCAGCCTGACCTCCTTTTGCTCAAATCCTGCTCACCTTCCAAGTCCAGATCCAAGCACTTCAGCTGGAAGCACTCACTCCTTCTGAGCTTTATGACCGTTAGGATCCCTCAAGAATCTTGAGGACAAGATTCTTACCTAATTCATCTTTGTGTCAGCTACAGGGTCTTGTACAAAGAGGATACTCAATCAGTGCTTGTTGAATGTTCATTCGCTGATCTCAGGCTTGATTCTCAACTCCAGATCTCCCTGCATAAACTCAATCCAGAGGTTACTAAGCTCAAGGATCACCTGCTGCCCTATTGGCAGGAACTGAATCCACCAAAACTCACCTTGGAGAACTACCTGTCCTCACATAGAACCACATCTGATCCTCTGGAAGCAGACAGAAGTAAATGATTTCTAGGAAGTCAAGGAATTTTGATAGCAAAAAGAGGAAATATGAGAAATGTGGCTCAGTGTAACTCTCTGGTTAAGAAGAAACATTTATTAAAATGCTAGAAATCACTGTTGAAATGCTACAGCTAAATGTTCATTTGTGTGTTGACTTGCCCCACTAAATGTCCCCAGTCATTTCAATTTAATAGGTTCAGTCAGCTATGGTTTGGAATGTTAATACTGTATTAAAAAGTACTTAAGAGCTCTTTGTATTCTATCCCCAAGTCATTTTTCCCCAGGAGGATGGTGACTGTATGAATCCCCAAAAAGCCTCTATTAAGAGCACACAGTGGCGTCCCATAAATATTAATTGAGCACGACAGGATCCTCAGCTGTCAGGTGCTAGGTGAAGTGCACATTTTTGCCAGATATGTTAAGAGTCACCGCATCCTTAATTACCTTCATAAGCTTTCTACACACCATACACAATATGGGGTCACATCGCAACCTTTTAGAGAATTCGAAAACAAAATATATTACTCTTTTTAAATCACTTGTGCATTATCCCACTTAATTTTTACTAACAGTCCTTTATAATGCTATTAGTCCTCTTTTGCAGTTAAAGAAATTGAGACTCAAAAAAGTTAATTAATTTACTCAACACTCTGTTTAACTATAAAGCTCAATTGCTACAGGATAGGGATTAAAAAGTGCACTTGTTGTGATGAGCACTGAGTATTGTACAGAATTGTTGAAGCACCATATTGTACATCTGAAACTATTATAGCACTGACTGTAAATTACACTGGAATATGAAAAACTTAATTTAAAAACCCTCAATGTTATGGATTCCATATAAACACTATGTATATAGAGAAAGCAATGAAATAGGTATCCCCAAATATTGCTGACAGCAGAGCACACTGAGAAAATATTTTCAAAAAGTAATTGTATGTTATACATAAGAATAAATATGTATGTGTGTGTATATGTGTATGTATTATAATGTATATAATATCCATCCATTAATTGTACTTCTAGAAAGAGAGCCTAAGAAAATAACCAGAGATATACTATTTAAATCTGATATAAAGACATTTATTGTAATATTATTTGTAATAATGATAAATAGTAAAATAAGAATAGCTGAGCAATAATACAATATGATATAGTCCTTAGAAAGAAATTTTTAAGTTGTCTTTAAGATAGTAAATTGGACTGGGATAATATTAAGTGGAAAAAGAGGTAGAAAACAGAATATATAGTATGATTCCAATTCAAAGGGCTGAGGGAAAGCACACCAATTATTAGCAGTATTGCCATTCTTCTTTATATGCTTTGGTTTTAAAATTTTGCTACCAAGTTTAGAGGCTATCTTTGTAATCTGAAAAAAATGCTATTTAAAGACAATAAATAAATTCTAAAAAAAATCATATCTACAGTTACACAAGAACTTGAAGCCAGCTTTTTGCCTCTAACCTCAGGACGCTGGCCCCTGCACCACTCTATCTCACCATGCAGAGGAATGAGCCCATTGTATAAAATACACCAGCATCGCAGGGTGATCAGTCAGCTCTGTAAAATGGACAATCAGTATGAAGCAAATTATATTAGATTGTTTCACATGTAGTCTTACGTAGACACAGACCCCTCCCCAGAAAGGGGGTCAGAACCATTTCCCACGAAACTAATGTGCATTCTCTGCCCTGCTTCCTGCAATTTTGTTTCTTAAATAAATATACCAGGACTGCTGGACCCCTCTCAATCTCTAATGCTTTCTTCCAATCATTTAATAATACTCTTTTTTCAAATATAGGTTATTATTGAGTCTGAGAATAAGACAATTCTGAAATCCCTCATCAACTAGAATTAACCTGCTATAAAATATTTTCACTCCATCCTCTCAGAAAGGAAATTAGAGTTAGAGCCCTCTAGCATTTTCCTATTGATGGCTATTAACTAACAACCCATAAAATCCTTGCCCACAGCAAATGTGTAATATCTTCAAGGACTCTTCAATGCATTTCATATTCTGTCCTATGAATAAGGTTTTACAGATGAATACATTTGTTCTTATTTTAATCATATTTATATTCTACATACAGGTCTCTAATGGAATTATCAGTCTTGGGCTATGCTTTTCGTCTATAAATGAGAGAAAAACAGGTGGTTTGGGGGAGTGCACATTCTACTACTTACATGACTATTTAAGGGGATTATACCATCAGTCATGGTCATTATCCCAATGATCTCAAGGACTCAACTGAGGTAGGTAGTCCCAACACTGGTATAATAAGGAAAGGAGCTGACGATAAGAAATCTTTTTTCTGAGATATGCACATAGAGAGCTCTGAAATAAATTTAATTTATAAATGGACTTAGTTCAAACTGCACACACGAGTCTCCTCTTAGAAATAATCATGTTGAGGGGCGCCTGGGTGGCTTAGTCGGTTAAGCGTCCAACTTTCGCTTAGGTCATAATCTTGCGGTTCGTGGGTTCAAGCCCCGCATCGGGCTCTGTGCTGACTTCCAGCTCAGAGCCTAGAGCCTGCTTCAGTCTGTGACTCCCTCTCTCTCTGACCCTCCCCTGCTCACGCTGTCTCTCTCTCTCTCTCTCCTAGAAATAAATAAAACATTAAAAAAATTTTTTTAAAAAAAGAAATAATCATGTTGCAAAAATATAGGGGGAGGAGATATTTTGTGATGTTTCTGATGGTGTAAGATAGACATGATTTTCACTGTTCTTGAACATCTCACTAAACAAAGGACACCCAAAGTTACTGCAAATCAATGATTAATAACACTGTCCCCCAGATCACCATGGAAACCATTAATTCTGGGTCATGTCTTCTGCCTACAGGACAAGTTGGTATTGTTTGAGTAAAGAAAAAAAAAAAAAAGAGTAGATACTTGTTTCTTCCCAAAAGTTGCTGGCTATACCTGGTTACCTTAGTGAATATTTCCCTCTGACCTGATAGATGTTATTCCATCATCAGATAACAGAGTGGGAATTTTATGATCATAAAACAGAACATAAAACCGAATCATAAAATTCCTGTGTAAGACTCCTTTAAGGAAAGCTTCTGGTCTACAGTAAGTAAAAGAATGTGTTATGGAAGGAAATCATTATCAGGGCTTTCCTTTGCCTCTTAACTCTCTTTCCAGAAGCTCATTAATGATAGCCTTAAGATTTATAGATGTGAAGTCCAACACTGACAGATCATTCAAGCTTTCTCTGACTGGAGGCCATTCTCCTTGGGTCCTTCCTCCATGTACCCCAAATGTAAGTATGACAGCCTACAAGAGCTTCAGATAAATCACTCTGGCCAAAAATAGTAAATGCATTTCACAGAACATTCCTAGAAACCTTATCTTGTTCTATTTTTTAAATGTTGATTTTTAAATAGTCTCTTAGATTTGGAAATATCTATTTTATTCCTGCCTTGAAAAGGGAATGAGAAAAGGGAAATTCGGGCATTTTGAAGTCTGTACTCCAACAAGTGTTTAGTCTACAGGCATCAATTGCTAAATCAATGATTTCATGGCTAAATAAACTTTCCTATAGTGTCCTTTTGAAATTAGAAATACAAAAATAGGGACAGCTCAGAGCACACTGGGATGCTTTAGTAAGTAGAATACATTCCAGAATGTCCATACTCCCATACAGTCCCTACAGAAGTTTTATATACTTTGACCATTTCATTTCTAATTAATTTGTATCACCATTTCATGAAAATGGTTATTTCATTTCAGGCTTTATTTTCACAATAATTTTCCTTGCAAAATTACCATTTTCCTAAGAGATTTTCTTTGTAGCAATTATAGGGAATGAGCACTTAAATTTCAGGACTCAGAACACTTTTACTCAGTGAATTTTGCCTTAGAACATTGAGATTTGTGAAATTATTTCTGTTCTGCAGTATTTGAAGCTGAGGCTGAGAAAAGAACAGAAATTAAATATATAGAGATCTGTCCTACATTTCCCTACTTTTTGAAATGTGCCCTTTGTCCTGGTGCTATCTTCCTTACTCAGACAAGGGGCTCAGACCCCCATATTGGGGTCAGCGTGTTCTACTCTGCACCCCAATTGCCAGACAAAGCTCTCCTTCAACAAAGTCACACTACTCAGCTGTACACTTTTCAAACAAGCAAAACACATCTCCCTCGATCCCCAAGTTTTCAAGGTAAAGGAAGTGCAAAAAGATTGCTCAGTCTTTTTTGTTGCTCTTGTGGAAAGGGGCATTTTCCCGCAATCTTTGAGCTCCTCTGATTTTCACTTAAAAGAAATCTGAATGCCATACACTCTGTTCCTGCCAGCTCTTGAGGGTCTACTGCCTCCTGACAAAGGGAGTCTTCGGAATAGCAATCCAGGGAGCATTATTTGCCATTTTCACCAAGTTCCTGCTCTTTACGGTTCCGCATTTGGAAGTGTCAATCATCATGAAACAATTAGAGCTATTATGATCTCCAGCAGCTACTCTGAAGAGTGGAGTCTCCCAAAGCTGGGGCGCCGAGAGAGACGGGGCTTACCTGTGGGGCATGCCTGTGGTGTGGACGGTGGTGTGCTCGCTGGACAGGTCGTAGAGTTTTAGGTACCAGTTCATCTCCACCTCGCGCACCAGAGCCAGCTGGCGAGCCCTGAGCTGGGTTTGCCCCGTGGGGCTGAGGCTGCGGTCTTTCTCATTTTCTGAGGCTTTTTTGGGAGATTTCTCTTTGCCCCCCGTGGAAAGGCCAGATTGTCTCCTGAACTTGGTATTCTCTTCTGAGATCTGACTCCCGGCTGCCCCGGTCCGGGCTGCCAGCATCCTGGAGCTTCGTGTCTGTCTATCAGAGACGACTCTAAGTCACTGCCATCAAAGTAATTTGAATTGATTTTTCTGCTTCTGTCTCCTTCGTCCTCCCTGCCCCCCCCTTCCCACCCCCCCACCCCCCCACCCCCCCCATCGCCTTAACCTTATCCTGCCGCAAAGCTGTAATTGAGCCAGGTCTGTGGCTGGGGGATGAAAGGCTATCTCTAACTTTCCTGAGGAAGACCTAAGGCAGCCACTACCTGTGCTATCTGGGAACATGGAAATTTAAAACAAAACAACCCCTAGCAACTTTGTAATGCTGACGCTGCTACAGTGCTGTTTCTTTTTCAAAGTTTGGATTTGATTCATTTAAAAAATACCGAACCTTAGGTCATTAAGGCCGGTAAATCATATTTGGTCATCATGTTAGAGTTATATTTTAAAAAAAGACATCTGGAGGCTCATTAGCCATTCTTAATTAGAGTCCCTTTAGAGTTTTAAACGTTTTAATGTGAATTTCCTCAAATAAGTTTAACAATATCAATGCAAGGGGAGGATCGTTCCTTTTGCGTAAGCCTTAAAATAATATTTTTAACTTATCTCATGCTCTTTGAATACCAGTGAACCACATAACATATGTCAAACTTTCTTTCCTAAGGGCAGGTAAGGCCACCATGACGGCTTCAGTAACTAACCCTCTCCATGCTTCTGAGGGATGGAAGGCCTGAGAATCATGTTACAATTAAGTAGACTGAGGCTGAAGCTGCAGTAACCAAACTAGTAGGCTGAAAGCAAGTGGTAAGAGCCAATGTGTGCAGATGTAGACGTGGGGTGTATGTGCCCAGGGCCCACGAAAACCAGCCCTGAAGATGGAAAGAAAGTTCAGTTAATGGCCCTTATGCTCAAGACCCATGGGACTGACCCACACATGCTCACCAATCAGTCCTAACTCAAGGGATGATGATGTTAGTGCCCACCTACGTGTCTACCACAAAGTTGTTTAATGAGCCACTAAGCCCAGGCATCCCCCTCAGTCAACCTCAGTCCTTCCTATATCAACTGCTCAGTGTCAGCTACATGTAAGAACTTGAGAAAGTTTGTGAACTTGTCTATCCATTAAAAATCATAGAGGGATAGTGAGGTTTTACAGCCTCTGCAAATGACATGGGAGAAAAGAGTAAAGACAAGGTTTTTCTTAAAAAATTAACTCTTCTGGAAATCATGGAGATATCCCTCAGGATCCCCATGACTGCTAATTAATCAATGCCAAGCATGAGAGGACAGCAAATCATACCACATGAACTCTCCATATTTAGGTAAAAGCTGTTTAATATTAATATCCAGAGCAATCAAGGATTATAACTATGACCATAAAACGATGTAACACCTGAAACATTCACCAAAGGGCAAGGAGGCAGCTGCTACCAAGTACTGGGGTCTGTCCCACCTAGCACTGAGGAGGCTTAGAAACATTTAGCACCAGCGGCTGCAACCTCTCCAACTCTTCACCCTGCCTTCTAACACTTGAGCCATCAAAGAGCCCTAACAACAACGGTATCCAACAGACTTCTCAAAGTGTGGACTCTGAGGACAGTCTCCTTAGTTTGATACTGTTGGTCATTTGTCAACTGGGGACTCTGGATTGGAACTGGGAAGAGGGAACTATGTTCCTTCAGCTAAAGGCACTTCCCAGGTCCCTTAGCTTACCTTTCTTAGGAGGCAGTGCTATTGTGTTAAGGTTCTCTGCTATAAAGTCAGACTGCTTGGGTTTGAAGCCTAATTCCATCACTTACCAGATCTCTGAACTTAGGCAATTTACTTAACCCCACTATGTTTTACTTTCCTCATCTATAAAGACAGGAATAATTATCTCCTTGTGGCAGTTTTAAAACATAGCCCTCATTCTTTTTTATAGCTGAATAATATTCCATTGTCTGTACATACCACATTTTTCTTTATCCATTCATCCATCAATGGACACAGGTTGTTTCCGTATCTTGGCTATTATAAATAATGCTGCAATGAACATGCGGTGCAGATATCTTTTCGAGTTAATGTTTTTGTTTTCTTTGAATTAATAACTGGAAGTGGGATTGCTCGGTCATATGGTAGTTCTAGTTTAACATTTTTTAGGAAATAAACTAAGTGTCCACCAATGGATAAATGGATAAAGAAATTGTGACTGCACCCACACAGAGACACATATACAACAGAATATTATTCAGCCATAAAAAAAAGAGCTTGCAATTTGTGACAACATAAATGGCCCCCCAGAGCATTATGCTAAGTGAAATAAATCAGAGAAAGACAAGTACCATATCATCTCTCTTATATGTGGAACAAAAAAAGGAAAGAAAAAGAAAGCTCATAGATACAGAGATCAGACTGGTGCTTGTTAGAGACAGGATGGTGAGGCGGGAGAAATAAATTGTTTTTTATATGAAATCTATATTTTTTTTTAGCCAATGTGTGTGTGTATCTGTATCTATATAAATCTTGTATTCAGTCTTTTATTTATTCATTATAATTTTTGAAGTTCTACTTAGGAGGTCCGCAATAGTAAGCTGAGCACTATACGGTATTGAAGGAGAATGAACAAGGCTGAACCTTACAGTAGTGATCTAGGGAAGATTGACATGCTAACTTAAAACAAAAAGAAGAAGCCATGTACCTTAAGGAAGGACACTGCAATATAATAGCAAGTGTATATACCATAGAGATGTCCTCAGTCCTTCTCCAAAAAAGGCTTTTCTCAAGTCATATATATATATATATATATATATGTATATATGTCTATACACTGAAGTTTTATATATATATATTCTGAGTCAGGCAGGGCTTTCACCCACCATTGTTGGTAAGGAACCTTGAGATTACCACGGTGGAGAGTCACATGCAGGTGCTCTGATCAGTTGTGCCCTCTGAGCTCCCAGACAATAGCCAAAGTCTACCGCCAGCCCTGTGAGCAAACCAGTGTGGGCATCCAGGCACAGCTGGTCCTTCAGATGATCGCAGACCCAGCCAATGTCAGACTGCAACTGCATGAGACACCCCGAGTGAGACTGGCCCACCCACGCCCATCCCAAATTCCCAGCCTCCAAAATTGTGAGATAGGTAATTGCTTTATTACCCCCATTAAGTTTCTAGCATATTTATTGTGCAGCAATGGTAACCAGGATATTACTCATACCCTTAAGGTAAACATTTCACAAAATATGTGTGAAACTTAGAACAGTGTCTAGCATATGTAAACATTTACTGAACATTAATACTTATTCTCTAGGTTAGATACTATTACAGCACTCAAATTCAAACTTTCTGCTTATGTTTCCCTTTTAAAGATTTGAAAAACTATCAACTTAAATATTATTAAATATATAACATTTGTCATAAAGTTAAATAGTGGCAAAGGATGCCTTGTCAGCATATAAGTATTGCTGTTTTAAAAATAAAGTTGTTACGCCACAGTCTCCAATGTATCCAGTGGAATTTAAATCCCATGGCTATTTGATATCTATCACCAAACATTTAAAAAATTCATGAACACACTCTTCTTTAGCAGTTGTAAATTCTACATTCTTCCTTTTTCTCCCTGAACCTGTTTTTCTAGTCCATTTCTCACCCAGAATTTTATTCTGATATAAAATATTTGCATTCTTTAAAATATTTTACAGATGATACTATCAAATAATTCTGCAAGAAAAATAGAAAGAAAAATGTTTAAAATTTTTAAAAATTTTTTTAATGTTTTATTTCTGAGAGAGAGAGAGACAGTGTGAGCAGGGGAGGGTCAGAGAGAGAGGGAGACACAGAATCCAAAGGAGGCTCCAGGCTCCGAGCTAGCTGTCAGCACAGAGCCTGATGCAGGGCTTGAACCCACGAACTGTGAGATCATGACCTGAGCCAAAGTCGGACACTTAACCGACTGAGCCACCCAGGTGCCCCTAAAAATATTTTTTTAATGTTTATCACTTTTGAGAGGCAGAGAGTGAGTCGAGGGGGAAGGGTGCAAAGTGAGAGAGAGACATGGAATCCAAAGCAGGCTCCAGGCTCTGAGATGTCAGCACAGAGCCCGATTCAGGGCTCAACCCCCTGAACTGTGAGATCATAACCTAAGTTGGACATTTAACCGACTGAGCCACCCAGATGCCCCAAAATTTTTATTTTCTATATCCATAAGACTATGAATGTTATAAAATGTCCTAGGAGTTAAATTATCATGACAATTATTATTAGACATAACTGATCAAAATTAGATGTTTCCAATTCTGAAAAGTTATTGCTTAACATAAGGAGTAAAATTTTATTTGAAATATATCTTCATTTATTATTTTTAAAATTTATTTAGTTAAGTAATCTTTACACCAAACATGGGACTTGAACTCACAATCCCAAGATCAAGCATTGCATGTTCCTCCAAGTAAACTAGCCAAGTGCCCCAGAAATGTATCTTTGCATGACATGGATGAGGTTGAGATTTTTTTTTATTAGGTCATGTATCCATAGAATAATAGTCTTCATTGGTAGAATGGGATAAGATTCAACATCAATTCTAGTCTCTCTTTTGTTTTTGTTTCTGTTTTCATTTTTAAAGATACATGTTCTGAGACGTTTGTTCATATAAATAAGTTAATGGAAATGGAAGGTTCTTTTTATTGGAGTAAAATTATTCAGCTCTTTACATGTCTTCTCAGACACATATAAAAATCACAATGCTGTATCATTTAATAATATGGTAACAATCCATCCAGCAACATCTCTGAGATGGAGAGCTTAGGGAAGGAGGTGACCAAGGAGTGAAACAAACAGATTTATGTAGTAAGAGGATCACTCTGGCTGCTTTGCTAGAACAGACTGCAGGCAGGGCATCGGACAAGCAGAAGCAAGACTATAGAGGTTGTTGCATTGTCCTAGGAGAGAGGAGAGCGATAACGGCAGCATAGACAGGGTGAATCGTGCCCGTAATAAAAAGCTGTAAAACTGTGTACATATTTCAAAGGTGAGAAGGACAGAATTTCCTGGTGCATTGGTGTCGGGAAAGCAGAATGAAGGGAAGGCTTTTGGCCTGGGCCAGTTGCTGAGGCTGCGCAGAGGCAGGCGGATCGAGTTTGCTGGGTGCAAGTGGGCATAGTTTTTTCTAATCAGTCACATGTTCACCATTTTTTATGCTCTTGGTGTCTTCCTAAAGATCCCTGTTTCCATTCACTTTCATTTCCTACAGTGAAGACTTCCCTGAACAATTCTTATCGGCCTGCTACCAGGAAATTCTCTTTTATCTGAAAATAACGTTATTTCAGCTTCATTCTTGAAAGGTATTCACTCAGAGTTCTTGATCTTCCATCACTTTGAAGATTTTTTTTCATTGTTTTCCCGCCGCTGCATTTTCTGATGAGAAGTCAATGGTCAAGTCATTTTTCCTTGTCTGCAATGTGTGGGGCTTTCCTGGCTGTTTTCAATATCTTCTCTTTATCTTCAGTTCTGATTAGTTTGACTACGATGTGCTCATTTTCTTTATACTTCTACTGTTTGGGTTTGCTGAGCTTCTTGAATATATAAATTTCTGTATTTCACCAAATTTAAGAGTGGTTTGACCATTAGTTTTAGAGTCTCTCTCCTCTGGAACAGCATTGACACATATATTTTGAAATCGTTCCTTGTGTCCCTGAGGCTCTGTTCATTCCTTTCTTTCCTGTTTCTCTCTTCTTTGGAGCGTATGGCTTTATCGATTATTCTTCAAGTTCACCTTTTCATTTCTACTCTAAGTGCATCCTACAACTTTAATTTCATATAATACATTATTCAGTTCTATAATTTTCATTTGGTTATTTTCTATATTCCTCTGATGAGATTTCTTAACTTTTCATTCACTGAAAGCTTATCGCTCTTTACCTCATTGAGCATAGTTATAATCGCTGATTTAAAACACTTACCTGGTCTTTCTTTCTCTCATCATTCCCAAGTTTTAGCCAGTCTACATGCATAACTGACAGATACGTTTCTCTAAAACAGAAAGACAAATGGAGGGAGGGGCAAGAGAAACCTGCTCTAATTATATCTCTCTCATGCTCAAAACCCTTCAGTATTTTCCTTATACCAGATATAATGCTGAAACTCATCAAATTGATTTCAAAGGCCAGTCACTATCTCTCTCCAGTCTGCCTTTTCAATTTCATGTGTAGCTACTTCTCTGCACAACGTATGCATTCCAACTAGATTGCCTCACTCCTGGCTCCCCTAAAGGGCCTGCTGCTCACACCACCACATTTGTATCATCCCTTTCCCTTTCTCCCTATCAGTAAATCTCTCAGCCTACCCATTTCCCAATTTCTGCATTGAGATCCCAGGCTGTCATAAAGCCTCCTCTGATCCCTACAGCCTGCAGGGAGCATTTCTTTTCCTGCTCTTCTCATCGCTATCGGCTGAACTAATTAGGGTTCGCTGTTCTACGTGGCTTTATGACAATTCTACTACTGTCTTGCACTATCTGTTCCCTTTACTGTATGTATTGTCTCCTTTCAGCGGCCCTTAATCCCTCTCTCTTGCACTCCTTCTTCGAGGTCCCACCTTTCAGGCACACTTTTGGCATCTTATCCACTGGATTTTTCCCTTCACCATGGGTTCTTGAAGGGAATGACAGGGCCAGGAACCCAAGAAAGGTTTGTTTTGGGGTGCCTGGGTGGTTCAGTTGGTTGAGCGTCTGACTTCAGCTCAGGTCATGATCTTGTGGTTTGTGAGTTCAAGCCCCACGTTGGTCTCTGTGTTGACAGCTCAGAGCCTAGAGCCTTCTTCAGATTCTATGTCTCCCTCTCTCACTCTCTCTGTCCCTCCCCTGCTCATACTCTGTCTCTCGCTTTCACTCTCACTCTCTCAAAAATAAACATTAAAAAAAATTTAAGTAGGTTTTGTTTTGCTTTATTTCTAGAAAACCCTATGTAAATAGTAAGAAAGAAAGCTTATAACATAGTCATGAAGAAGGGAAGGGTATTCAACTACATGATTATTATTTTCTTCCTTTCCCTTCCCTCAGGGGCTGAGAAGAAATGAGAGGCCAGAAGAGACTACTGGAGTAGACCTGATTAGGACTGAGGTGCCTCTGGCCCTACTAGCTCTGTGTGCAAGAAGGCATCTGAGTGACAGGGAAGCAATGGCTGATGGAGGTGCTTGGCCAGGTGGCCTGAAGGGGGAAGACTCCCTGGGTCCTGCACACCAAAGTAACCCGATATGTTGTGAAACTGGGCCACTTTGAGAAGTGAAGAGAGTGCTGTTAATAATAGTCACATAGAAACAACAGGCAAAAATGGCAAAGCTCTTCCAAACAGGAGGTAGACCCATCCCTCACATACACCAAGCATGATGTAATACCGCAACCTGAAGGTTTCCCTAGCAGTTGTCCCTTCCACAGAAGCCATGCAGAAATGACAGACAGCAGCCCGCAGCCAGGAAAGCTGGGGTCAAGACAAGGGAACTGCAAAGTGTCCCGCTGTGGGCCCTGGTGTGGGGGAAGGTCTTGGCCGAGCGGACAGGCAGCCTCAAGAACAGGTGTGTCAGGGTGACGACGGCACAGACACCAGACACCTCCCACGGTCAAGATAATATGTAAGGTCCCTAGAGACTTAGAATTACCCCAAGAAGGGAGGTAAGGAGACAATCCGAAACTGACCGTTGCCATTCAAAAGTGCCTCTCTGGAATTGGCAGCATTTTTGCTCTGCCCTCAAAGGAAATGAAGATTTTTGTGAGCCAGACACTGAGGGATGAGTGATGTTTTTGTATTCTTGCCATGAATTTAAATATTTTTTACTTTTTTTTACATTTATTTATTTATTTTGAGAGAGAAAGAGAGACAGAGAGCATAGGTGTCAGCCAGCAGGGGAGAGAGAGAGAGAGAAAGGGAGAGAGAGAGAATCCCAAGGAGGCTCCACACTGTCTGAGCTCAAACTCATGAACCATGAGATCATGACCTCTGCCAAAGAGTCAAATGCTTACTAGACTAAGCCACCAAGGCGCACCCCCCGCCTTTTTTAAGTTGAATTTTAACATTTTAAATTGTTCTCAATCTCATCCTAAGGTGATCAGTACTTTTGTTAGTTTCAATGCCCATTTTGTTCTCTGAACTTGGTAGAACTCAGTAGAAGGTATGAGGCCATTCCCGGATAAGTGAAACACATCGGCAGAGAGGCAGGGCTGCATTTATAGGCTATGATGGGCAAAGCATAGAGGGAACTAACCTCTGAGTTTTAGCAAGGGGATTTCAACCAGAGCCTTCTCCAGAGGGTTGCTACTTCTGGTCAGAATAACACCATTTGTCACAACAACCAATCTCCACGTCGTTACAGGTCTGAATGGTTGTCATGTATCTTCACTGCAGGCCCGTTCTTAGATGAGGAGATGCTGGTCCAAAAAGGTTCTGTGACATGATCTACTTCTATTTCCTTTGAAAGAATCAAAGCCAGATGCTGTGTTTTACCAGTAATGTGGATTCAATCCAGGAACAAACTCTCTGTGCACTGAACTTCTTAAGAGGTCAATTCCTGTCACTCCTGCTTTATGATATTAACAAACACACACTGGCTATTTGCTCCACTAAAGTTTTGGGTTTTTTTTTCTTTACCTGCCTATTGCAAGGCTGATTTCTTCTTTCCTGTTAATTTGCTAAACATGAATTACTATAGGTCATCTTTATTACCTTTTAAATACTTAACACTATATAGTGAAGAACTTTGTATTCCTACTGCATTTCTGAGGCTACTCATTTCTTTTTTTTTAAGTTTAGGTATTTGTTTATTTACTTATTTATTTAGAGAGTGAGAGAATGAGTGGGAGGGAGGCAGAGAGAGAGAATCCCAAGCAGGCTCCATGCTGTCAGCACAGAGCCTGACATGGGGCTTGAACTCACAAACCGTGAGATCATGACCTGAGCCGAAACCAAGAGGTGGAAGCTTAACCAACTGAGCCCTAATATGATACACATTTCTTTTAGAATGTCGTCATTGAAAGAAAATACAATTCCTCTTTATAGATTTTAGAACATTGTTATTTATAAAGCATGGAGCCACCCCTCTCTGAAAATAAAGTATTTGGCAAACAAAACACATAGAAGCCATCAATGAAATATGTGCTGAAGGCTATGCCATCTCTGTCTGCAATCATTGCTTTAAGGAAATTGAAGAAAAAAAAAGAAAGTATTCTGTATGAGCCTTCAGCAGCCTCTTAAAGAATCTAGAGACAGAGAGGTAGAACTCACCTACATTTTCTCCGTCTCCTCCCCATTGAAGGAGAAGGACTGAGCATGATCCCAAAAAAGGAAAAGTAAAGAGCATGCAAAATGGGAGGTAATTATTTTCTTATTTTCAAAAGTAGACAAGTCTGGGGCGCCTGGGTGGTTCAGTCAGTTAAGCATCTGACTTCGGCTCAGGTCATGATCTCATAGTTTGTGAATTCAAGCCCTGTGTTGGGCTCTGCGCTAACAGCCCAGAGCCTGGAGCCTACTTCAGATTCTGTGTCTCCTTCTCTCTGCCCCTCCCCTGCTTGCATTCTCTCTCTCTCTCTCAAAAATAAATAATAAATATTAAAAAAATTTAAATGGTTTAAACTCAACTAATATTTTGAGGAAGCCCCTCACTGATATTTCCCATTGTGATGATCACATTGCTTCAAGTGAAGGGGAGCTTCATGAATAAAATCCACAAAAATTATTAATGAGAAAGTAAATAGCAAAGTAAAACAAGACATGTATTTAAGGAAGTGGTTGTCTACTGACAAGAGAGCATGAGAGATTACTCAAATCTGAAAGAGCAGAAGTGGTTTAACAGGCTTTCACATGAGACACAGGTGGTAGACCCAAGCTTTGCTGCATAGGAGCTCGATAAAACTATAGACATGGTTATGATAATATCTGGTCATTTATTGTTCTATTATTTGCATTTTAACACCTAGAGTGTTTTTTAAGTGTGTCAAGGTATACTTGCTTTATTTGACTGAAATAAGTACACATGGAAGAGTCTGGCCCAATACTTTTTTGGGCCCAATGTTCCTCAGACTCTAAAAGCTGATTTATAGTGTTATTGCCCAATACTCACAAAGTTTAAGGCATGTCAGCAGGGAAAATTTTATTCCACAATGTCTGGACCTAATTTAGGAACTAGTCCACACAGACTAGTTAATGGAGGGGAGCCTGGAAAAAAAGAGGTTGCCCTATAAATATCTGAGGTGCCTGAGGAGGGCTAAGATGCCATGGCCAGGTAGGCCATGAACTGGGAGAAGGCAGAAACCAGGACCAGTAAGGCCAACAGACCTGGCCACACCAACATTGACGTGAAAGGAGTTCCAGCTATCTTCAGGATTGCAGACTCCCCAGAGCTGTTCAGAACATGTCCATCATCCCTATACAAGATCTTGAAAAAGGCTAAGGGACATTGTGAAACTTTCAGTTGCTGTAAGAGATGGTAACCCATTTTGTTTTTTCATACTCATGTGATCAGTGCTCAGAGAGGCTTTTGCCACTCAAAGTGTGGTCCCGGGATCAGCAGTATGGGCAGCATCTGAGAACTTCTTAGAAGGGCAGAATTACTCCAGACTCACTGAATCAGGACCCACATTTTAACAAGATCCTCCAGGTGATTCAAATGCATGTGGAAGTTTGAGAAGCACTAATCTGCATGGACTGGGAGATTGTGCATATGAAAAGGTTGAACAGGGAGAACGCATACATTTTGAGTAGTACAGTAGAGAGGGTTAATAACTTTTCTAAGATCACCCAAGCCTGTCTGATTGTAAAATTCATGTTCTTTCATTATTGAGTTGCTGCTCTTTAAACATGAGATGGATGTCTGTTGAAAAGTATGCTTTGTATATAAAATTTCCTTCTGATTATTGGAGGTTAGCAGGATTAACACAGATGTTCCCAGGTAGAGGTGAAGGAAGATAAAGATTAAATTCAAGACAGAGCAAGGACTCTCTTTCATAAAGCACCACAGACTCTGCCATCTACAGGCGAGATCTATGTGTGAATTCAACTTTGCCTCAAATCCTCAGACCCACTCCTGAATTTGAGCTCCTCTCGTGGCCATAGTTGTGGCTTCCTGCCTCACAGAAGCTGATGCATGCTTCCCCTTGTCCTGATGCCAAGCGCTGAGGTACATTTAGATTTTCCCAAGGATTTCTTTCATGAGTTATAACTGAAAAGTGTGGACTGCTGCCATTAACAACGTTTGACAAACATTTCAGACTCATAACCCATTTTCTTTCTTAAACATAATTTTTAAGAGAAAAGAGAAACAATTAAATTCCTACTGAAGATAAAAAGCCATATTCAGCAAAGGATAGTATGATCCTTTAAACAAACAGGCTTCCCATTAGGGGCTAGAGAGGCCACCCTCAGCAAATGGGAGGTGAGAATACGGAGACTGTATATGATTGCTGTGATGTGGAAGAGAGAAATATGGTGCCAAGGAGAAGGGGGTGTTGATAGGGGTGTTTTAAAGACAGGAAAGCCTCGGGCAACTTTGAATGCTGGAAAGAAGGGAGAATCCAGTGTGAGGGACAGGCTGAAGATGATAGAGAGAGACAACAGACAGAACAAGTTCCCCAGGTAGACATGGCCATGGAATCCAGAGAACAAGCAGACACTGGTCTCAGACAGGGGCTGGAAAACATGTTAATATAAAAGGAGAAATGGGAGCAGGATAGAAACAGATGCAGAAATGTTTTAGGCTTAATGGCAGGAGGTGAGATGGGTCCCTTCTAGTGGCCTCTGTTCTCTCTGTGATGTAAGAATGAAGGGGTTGCTTCATTCTGGGGATGAAGGAACCATTGGAGAGTCCATGTGTTTGAGGAGAGTGAATGTGCACATTCACTCTTCAGCAGGAAACTGATGGCACGCTCAAAGAGTATCATTATAGGCCTGGATAATGTGGCCACCAATATGAACAGGACTGACTAAAGAGGGTCAATTATGGGGCAAGTCAGATAGATGTGGATTGATTTAGGGGGAGCGAAACACCCAGAAGCTGGCAAGAAAAGGGAAGGGAGATGTTGAGAGCTGGAGCCATGAAGCCCAAGAGAGACGTTAGTCAAACCCATGGTGAGACAGAGAGGAAGCAGGGAAACAGAAGACCCAACTTCTCTGTCTTCTTTCCCTCTGGTTCTTCTGCTGGTGTCTCCCTTGACAAAACCCAACAGGAAGCCAGAGGGCAAGGAACCAGATGATGTTGTCTGTTGAGGTCAGACCATCAGTGCCCAGAAAAGATATAGGTGGAGAATCTATCCACAAGAGAAACAGCAAATAACCAGCCAGTGTAGAATGTTGGAAATGGGCTCTGTGGAGGGTGGATGAAATTGCTGTTGAGGGATAGGGCCTGCCTGAAATTGGGAGCTGTGGATTGATAGTGGCCCTTATTAGTGCAGGCCTGTGACTATCTCCTGGAGTACTCACGAGTACAGGCATAAGCACAGAGAAGTGGGATGGTTTGGTTGACCCAGAGTTGGGATTTTTCAGGCAGGTGGGGGAGCACAATGGGAGTGAGGAAATTGGCACTGGAAAAACATGTGATGGATAATTACTTTTAAGATTTGAGAATGAGATCTAAAAGAGGAAACTGCTGATTTAAAAAAAAGAGAGAAAAAGAGAAGATCAAATCCTTGAAGGCCAGCCGAGGTATACTGCTGTGCTTCTCAGTAATTTCAGAAGGGTCAGTGGATCTCTGGGCAGACAAGAGGCTGAGACCAATACTGGGATTTAGTTCTGCTCACTGGGCCTGCTATCATGGATTTATATCTCTTTGGGGGGGGTGTGTTTGTTTTTGCCTGGCACATCCTTTTTTGTTGGTAAACTGCAATTCCTCTGTTCCACATAGATATCATTAGACTATAAATCACAAGTCCCACCTGGCTCCTCTTCCTGTTGGTGGCCACATCATCCAGGCTATATATTCTGAGAACTGTGGTATGCCACTTACATGCTACTGTGTGCTCATCCAAGCAATGAACACATATCCTAATAAAATCTAATCAGAGTCCTTCCATAGGGTCTGAAATATGGACACAGAGGGGAGAGCGGGTCTCTTTTCCATTGGACTGTAAGCCTAAGCTTGTCGGGGTCCAACTAGGCTCTCAGGGAGAGAAATTCTTATCAGAAGCAGGAGAAAAGCTAAAAGGCAAATAGTCAAAACAACAGACCAGAAGAGCTGAAATATATGAAGGAAAAAGCCTGAGGACCCCATGTGAGCCCCGTGTCCGGCCTGTGTGGATCTATTTTTTGGACTTCCTGCTTTCATGGGACAATGACATCTCTTTTGCGCGTTAGCTGGTCTTTACTGGATTTCAGCTGTTTTTTTATTGGGTTGCTGATGTTTTTCACCAAAAAAAGTGCTGAGTAACATAATAGTCTGGACTTGTCCAAAATGCCCAGCTTGCCCCTGGAATTGGTTGGTCATTCAGAAATCCAAGCAGCATTTGGGATAAACATCCCTGGACTCTTCACATCCCCTGAAGGGTTCTGGCTGTTTTCCACCCGGAGACCCCGCTGCTCTTTTACATTCCTCAGGCTGAGTCCAAGGGTCACTGTGACACGTAGGCCAGAAGCTACCTGGGTTTATTCCACCTTTCACCTTGGAGCTGATTCGATCCAGCGTTGGAGCAGCTTGGCAGGGGATGATAATAACTTAAGGAACTGGCGAATCATAGGCTTTTCAGGCCCCATGGTGTGTTATGCTGGCTGAGCCCCTTAATTTTATAGATGGGTAAACTGACACCAAGATGGCGTAGGAGACTTGCCCATGACTGCCTAATTATAAAGCAGTGGAGGAGGTGAGGGAAATGACATAGTATTTATTGACCTGTATTGAGTGCTTACCGCATGTCACTCTCTGTGAGCTTTATATAAGCTTCTTTGTCCTCATACTGTCCTGCAATGTGGGTTTATGACTACTATTTTCCAAATGAGGACACTGAGGGTTTTAGGTTTTCAATAATGTGCCAGGGACAAGTTAATGGCTGGACTGGAATCCATGCCTTGGTCTCTCTGTCCCAAGACCTCCCAGTCTTTTTTTAAACTCTACAGAGCCAGCTCCCTATTGCAAAGAGAGAATAAAAATCTGAAGAAGAGTTATAATATATCTTTACTTTGAAAACTTCCCAACTTGCTGGGACACATAGGAAGCTGGCCTTTCCCATGGTCTTTTCACCATAAAATATGTCTCGCTGTGACCTTTAGGGAAAATCTTAGCATACAATGTAGCCTTAAAAAACAAAATATGTTACAACAACTCCAGGCTTCCCAATAGCTTTTTCCATTATTACAATGGAATGGGAAGAAAAGAGAAAATAGAAGACTCTTTCACTGTCAAAATAAAATGTAGCTGACTTCTGACAAAGCACTTATTCCTGGAATGTCTAATTATTAAACCAGAGGCTATTATGGAGAAATCAAGCATTTCAGTCTTTTCATTCCGGCAAGAAGTCCTCAGGAAGCTCAATTCAGGAACAGAGGAAAATTTCTTTCTGAGAACTGTGCAAAATTCAGTTTTATTTGAAAGAAAACCCTGCCATCTCCTTGGCAAAAGCTGTATAGCATGCCCAGCGTATAAAACAAGATGACTCAAAGGGCCCCAAGTTTTTCTTGGGGGCTCAGGCCTCCTCGTAGGCCTGGGCCTGCCCCAACTCAACTTTAAAGGGCATGCCAGTGACATGGAAAAAAATCAAAGAGGTACAGGGCTCACCAGCTCACCATTCCTCTGACTCCAACAACCCTAAATTCTTAAATGTTCTTGTTTCTATTATTAAGTATAGTTAACATTTATTGAGCACTGACCATGTGCTGTGTGTTATGCTAAGCATTTGACATGCATTTTCTCATTTAAAGACCACAACTTTGTATCTCCATTTTGTAACTGAGGAAATTGAGGCTTGAAAAGGTTGAGTAACTTGCTTGAGAGAAACTCTCTTTGGTGCCTCCCAGTGAATCAGACTGAAGCTCTTAGGCTTAGGTCCTTCAGGGGTGAAGAGAAGGGAAGGAAAGAAGCCAATCTTCTTAGCATCTACTGCGTGTCCAACACCATGCTAGGCATTTTTTTCTTTGTTGTCTCTTTCTTCCTTACAAAAAGCCTGGTGAGTATAAACAACCCAATTTTCTATAAGAGTTCATGAAGAGAGAGACATTAAGTAACCAGACCATAGTTAGCAGATAGTCAAGTGATTATTATACAGATCATCTGTTCTAAAGATCCCTTTCTACATATACCATAACTGTGTAGAGGATTTAAATCCTGGCTCTGTGATGCAGCTGTTGAATCTTGGGCAAGTCCCTAATAATCCCATTAAGTAAACAAGGTCAACTAAGATAATGTATGGGGATCCTTACTACATGTCACTTCTACACACACACAGCTCTCTCTAGTTTCTGTAGCTGGCTGGCACCTCCGTCAGAGCCTTCTTTGCTCGGCAATGCTCCTTAGTGGCCTATGTGGGGGGAAGGGGGGACACAGGACTGTCTCGTGAGCCCCAGGGGACTACATATTCCATAGAACCCACATCTTGGAGCGGAGTTGGCACTAATCTACTCTTTAGTAAATGTTGACTATTGAGAATATCCTGCTGTTTTCAATCATAGGGACTAGAGATGTCTCTGCAAAGTCCTGAATCCCTTAAGTGGTCGTCTGACCTGCTGGTCACTTTTGGGTGACTTTAGTCTCTGTTACTTCAGAAACCCTGGCCACAAACATAACAGCCTCTTTAAAATTAAAGCCACTAGGGGTGCCTGGGTGGCTCAGTCAGTTAAGCGCCCAACTCGGCTCAGTTCATGATCTCACGGTTCGTGGGTTCAAGCCCCACGTCGGGCTCTGTGCTGACAGCTAGCTCAGAGCCTGGAGCCTGCTTCAGATTCTGTGTCTCCCTCTCTCTCTCTGATCCTCTCCTCCTTTCTCTCTCTCTCTCTCTCTCTCTCCTTTCTCTCAGAAATAAATAAAACATTAAACACTTTTTAAAAAAATAAATAAAATTCAAGACACTAAAGCAATCACCCCCTCCAATATCCATTATAATCTTCCTTTGCAAAGCTACCTCCCCCAGCAAACAGTGATTAGATTTTATTTTTTGACATCTCACCTTCACCAAAAATTTGGGAAAATATAAAGGAAGGCACACTCACACCTAATCATGCGGCATTCAGCCACAGTAAGAATGAGGCAGTCCCAGAGCTAAAGATTTGACTTTCTGAGCTTCAAGCCAAGTAAACATGGCCTATCATGTATCTCATTCAGGTGATCCACGCAGATGAGAAACCCACTGCACTGACTGAGCAGGGATCAACAGTGCAGGTCAGGCAGCTGGGCATCTACAGAGGGCCATTTTATACGGTGATGTATGAGTCAGTATCATTGGATGAGGAAATTTAGATCTGCACTGCTCTTGAGCTAGGCATTTTACCAATACCACAGAGTGTAAGAACAATCGTTCTCAAAGGAGTAAGAAGAATATACCACAGTTCACTCACAAGACACACAGTTTCACACTAATTCTCAAGTGCAGTTCTCTGACCAAAAGCATTAATATCACCAGGAAACTTGTTAGGAATTTAAATTCCCAGACCTCAGAATTAGCGTGTCAGCACCAATCTGGCAGTCCAATTTCATGTCATCCTACAAGAGAAAACACCACACTAGCCAATAGAGGCTATCTGCTCACTGGATGCATTTCGAGAACGACGGCCCTGCCACAAAGCCCTGAAACAACCCTGTAGTCATGAGTCCTGAAGCTCCTGGACGTCTAGTCAACTCCAGGCACAAGGAGGTGGGGGTACAGAGAGTCAGTGGGCATCATGAAGGGGAGAAAGGGAAACCAGGGCCTATACCAGGCCTAGTCCAGACCCAGGGCACCCTTCTCAGATGTCACTCCAGGCCCTGACTAAAACTAATCTCACCGGAGAGTCACTTAGAAAATTTTGAGGAAGTAGGGCACCTGGGTGGCTCAGGTGGTTAAGCATCTGACTCTTGATTTTAGCTCAGGTCATGATCTCATAGTTTCGTGAGCTCAAGCCCCCACATCAGGCTCTGTTCCAGTAGCTCTGAGCCTGCTTGGGATTCTCTCTCTCTCTCTCTCTCTCTCTCTCTCTCTCTCCCACTCTTGCTCTGTCTTTGTCTCTCTCAAAATAAATAAATACACTCAAAAAAAGGAAAAGAAAATTTTGAGAAAGAGAGTGCAAAGCACAGAAGCCCTTGGGACCATGGGGGCAGAGAAAAGAGGAGCAGGAGATGGCATGTGGAGCCCTGCTTGCCCAGGTCTTAGGGCAGTAATGCTATTGGCTTCTGTCTACACAGGTTGTCCCCACTTATTAATTAGAACCAGCCTCTACTGCTCTTGGGCCAACCTTTGCAATCTCCTCAGAGCCCAGGATAGCACTTTTCATGTGAGAAGAACTCAGGAAAGTTTGTTAATTGCTCCACACATAAATCTTACTGTTGTTTTTAACGAAAGGAAAAAACATGCTATTTGTGGTCTAAATTAACCACCCCCACTCACCGTGGGAAACTTGTCTGAGTCACAAGGCAATCACAGCAAGTCAGTAGCACACCTGAGACTGGCGGATTATTAATCAGGGCTTTCTGACTCTGAACACCTGCTCTTTCCACTGTATCATGTTGCTCTGGGACCATCAGAAGTTGCAGAGAACTGAACTTGGGAAGATTGGGTTAGGAACCCAAATATGTTATCGTAAGAGTCAAAAAGTTCTCTGGTATGAATCTTGGAAACAAAAGGGTCTACAAAACTATAGCCACAGCAGTAGGTCTCCTCTCCCCTCATTTAGACTGCAGTGGGTTTTTTTTTTTTTTAAGTTTTATTTATTTATTTAGAGACAGAGAGAGAGAGAGAGAGAGAGAGAGAGAGAGAGAGAGAGAATCCCAAGGAGACTCCATGCTGTAAGCACAGAGCCCTACATGGGGCTCCATCTCATAAACAGTGAAATCATGACCTGAGCCGAAACCAAGAGTCCAGATGGTTAACTGACTGAGCCACCCAGGTACCCCAATGGCAGTGAGTTTTAAAACAAATTATTTGACCCTCCTCCTACAGAAGGCGGAGTCTAATTCTCCTCCCCTGAATATGGGCTGGCTTCAGCAATTCGTTTCTAATGACTTGAATGTAGCAAAAGAGACACTTGCTGTCTTCCAAAGTAGGTAAGAAAAGGCAATACAGCTCCTTTCTGGTCTTCTTTCTCTTTCTCTATCTCTCTCTCTCTCTCTGTCTCTCTCTCTCTCTCCCTCTCCCCATGTCTTGCAAGCCCTCCACCAACATATAAAAGAAGTCTGGATGTCCCGAAGCCACATTATGGAAGAGATCACATAGAAATAGTGAGACATGGCCATGGAGCTCAATTGTTCCAGACCCCACCTTTCGGAGTCTCCTCAGCACCAACCACCAGACATATGAATGGGCGGCATTCAGATAACTCCATGCCTCTGCCTTCAATCTGCCAAAGCAACATCTAATGAATTAGGGACACAGTGTCCCCACCAAGCTCTGGCTAAGTTACAGACTTATAAGCAAAATACCGTTGTTGTTTTAAGCTACTCAGTTTTTAAATGGTTTGTCAACACAGAATTACATAACTAGAACACAGCCCCATTAAAAAGAGGTGAATGGAACCAAGTGAAAAGGAGAAGAAAATTCGCAAATGTTAACACTTAGAGAGGGTGATTTTCAGTATCTATTAAGTGACTTATTTTTGTCTTTTTACCCCAGTAAAGCATAATGACAATTATACAAAAATCCTCCATGCAACGTTACAAAGAAACCAATAAAATAAGTAAAGAAAGTACTGACTACCTGTTAGAGTTGTCCATGAATATTTTATTCTAAATGAGATATTCAGATCAAAATTACTGTGAAATCAATTTGGGATGTTTTTCCCTCAAACATTTCTCTTTTAGGACATCCAGATGGCCAACAGACACATGAAACGATGCTCAGCATCCCTCCTCATCAGGGAAATACAAATCAAAACCACACTGAGATACCACCTCACGCCAGTCAGAGTGGCTAAAATGAGCAAATCAGAGAACTCTAGATGCTGGTGAGGATGTGGAGAAATGGGCACCCTCCTACACTGTTGGTGGGAATGTAAACTGGTACAGCCCCTCTGGAAAACAGTGTGGAGGTTCCTCCGGAAACTAACAATAGAACTCCCCTATGACCCAGCAATAGCACTGCTAGGAATTTTCCCAAGGGATCCAGAAATACTGAGGCATAGGAGCACATGGACCCCAATGTTCATAGCAGCACTCTCCACAATAGCTAAAACATGGAAAGAGCCTAAGTGTCCATCAACAGATGAATGGATCAAGAAGATGTGGTTTATCTATACCATGGAATACTACATGGCAATGAGAAACAGTGAAATCTGGCCATGTGTAGCAACATGGATGGACCTTGAGGGTGTTATGCTGAGCGAAATAAGTCAGGCAGAGAAGGACAAATATCATATGTTTGCACGTATAGGAGGATTAGGAGGAACTTAACTAAGGACCAAGGGGGAGAAGAAGGGGGAAATGGTGAGGGAAAGGGAGAGAGGCAAACCATGAGAGACTCTTGAATGCTGACAAAAACTGAGGACTGATGGATGTGGGGGGGAGGGGGGATGGGCATGGAGGAGGACACTTGTGGGGATGAGCACTGGGTGTTATGTGGAAACTAATTTGACAATAAACTATTTGAAAAAATAAATAAATAAATAAATAAAATTAGGTACCCCCCCCCAAAAAAAGAAAAAAACATTTCTCTTTTGTTAGTATTTTACAGATTTTTGGGTTGGAGGAAAAGTTTACTCTGTGCTGTATTTATGGATATCCTTGTTGATGTTTTTTGCTTGTTCTGCTGAGAGGATCCATTGATTTTACACTCCGGGATATCCTCGGGTTTTCCCAGGGCCCAGACTGTTGTATCTCAGTTGGCTTCTTCTCTCTACCCAAACTTGTCCTGCTGATTCCTCTTCTAGAATGAGTGGCTCCCAATATGAGTTTCCCCTCTGAAGCCTCCTGCTTCATTCACTCTGCCCTGTTTTTAAATTTATAAGTGTTACACACGTTCAAGCTTCCTGGGCCCTGGCCTGGTCTGGAACCCTGAGCCTCTTGCTTTGCTACCATGATCATGCTCCTGTCCCAGTCTTCCCTCATTTCTTTTGTGGATATTTATAATCCTCTCCTAACTGATCTTCTTGTTTCCAGCACCTCTCATCTGAAATCCAGGCGCTGCGGTAGGATCTGACACATCCTTCTCAAACAACAATTTCATCAAGTCACCAGTGCCTCCAGAATCCAAGACCAGACCAAGCACACAACAGCATGAGGCCATTCATGCTCTGGCTATTGTCCCCTCAAGCCTCATAACACACACTTTCCTCTCTCGAGAGCATTTTTTTTTCCCAATAATACCACCCTACATATGGTTTCCAAAACACAGCATACTGTTTTCAGCTCCTTTGTGTTTAGAAATATTGCTCTCTCTCTTCCTTCCTTCTCATGACACAAACACATGTGGAACTCCTATTTATCCTCCAAAATACACTTCACCTGTCACCTCTTAAGAAGCCTTCCTTGACCCTCCATAAAGAGTTTCTTTTTTTAAAAACATTTTTATTTTTGAGGGACAGAGAGAAACAGAGCACAAGTTGAGGAGGGGCAGAGAGAGGGAGACACAGAATCCAAAGCAGGCTCCAGGCTCTGGGCTGTCAGCACAGAGCCCGATGCAAGGCTTGAACTCACAGGCTATGAGATCATGACCTGAGCTGAAGTCAGATGCTTAACTGACTAAGCCACCCAAGCATCCCTCCATAAAGAGTTTCTATCTCTTCTACCTTGTACATGCTTACATGGCTGCACAGACTACAGAGAGGGAATCGAGGTATTTAAACTTCAGTCTCCCCTACTGGACCTTAAGTTCCTTGGGAGGGACTGTCCTACTCATCACTGTGCCTGAGAATCTCACATAGAATCATCAATTAAAGGGACTCAAGAAATGGTTTTTTTTTTTTTTCTTCAATTAAGTAGGGCAGAATAAAATGAACAACCATTCAATGGTGGATTCTTGAATGATGGACCAAGTGCCCGAAAAACAGCTTCTGGTAGCTAGCCAGGCATACTTTAACTTATAAAGTGTATATCACAAATAACACTTCAACTTCATCAACAGCACTGTGGTGAGTGATTGAGCTAATTCAATCAGAGATGAGGGGAATTGGGGGATGGGGCACTACATGAACATAAACCATTTTGAGAGTAAATTTTGTCTGGTTAACAGCTCGTGTAATTCTGGCTGGAGTTAACAAGGCTTATAAACAATAAGAGCCAGAGAGTCATCTCTATCTTGTCCTTAGCTCCGGTCTGATCTGATCTTAGGTTAATAGTTCTGAGTTTAATCTTCACACTTTAATAAAAATATAAACAAGTTGAATTGGATCCAAAGAAGAAAATTAATCATTATTAAGATTTAGAAAATAAAAATTATAAGAAAACATTAAAGATGTTCAAAAACCAATTTCACTTGTAGGAATTAACCATAAGAAATTAACTAAGAATTTGCACAAAATGTTTGCTACAATATAGTTTGTAAGGACATTTTTTTAATTATGAAAAAAAATGAAAACACCTAGGTGACCAAACTAAGAGATCAGATAATTAAGTATCCATATATTTGATAGCTAAGAGGTAGAAATATAAACATGGAGTTATATTCAATGATATAGTTATTGAAAAAATTAGATTATAATCTATTAAAATTCCATTTTATAAATTTACATATGTACAGAAAACAATCAGCAAAATTTTGGAAGTAATTATCTCTGAAAGTTTGAATTTAGATTTTTTTTATTTTGCTTATCTGTATATTCTATGTTTTCTAAAATCACCATCCACTACTATATGCAATTTTTTTAATTGAAGAAAAATAGTGGTAGAAATTAGCTTGATTTAGCACCAGATGTTATTAGGAAACCTCTATAAATTTGCCTTCTCAGGAACATAAAATAAACATGGGTAAATTAGACATATAGCCAAAGCTAGGCTGGGATAAAGACAAGAAGCTTCTATAACACCAGGTTGAGGAATTTAATCTTTATTTTGTAAGGAATATGGAACATTGAATCTTTTTGTTCAGAAGAGTGACTCAAACAAAGCTGCTTTTAGAAAAATATTTCCTAGGTCGAATTGGGCTTGGTAGCTAACTGGATTGGATGGAAAAGGGGGAAATCAGAAAACAGTGTTTTCAGCTATTTGAAGCCTAAGATGTGGGACAGACAATGATGGCTTGGACAAGTCTAGAGAAAGAGAGGAAAGAATTTGGAAATGCAGAAGGAAGGTAATGAATAAGCTGGTCTTGAATTGTGCTCTAGCAATCAGGCAACTGCTACTATCCACTCCTGGAAACTTGAAGTGGCTCTTTCACAGAGGAAAAAATTGGAAGAAGGCAAGGAAGGAAGGAAGTAGGAAGGGAGGGAAGGAAAGAGAGAGGGAAGAAGGGAGGAGGGGATGGAGGAAGGGAGGAGGGGAGGGAGGAAGGGAGGGCTTGTACATGTAGAGTTGACACAATTCTTACAAGTTTCAGATTTCCTAGCCCAGGATTAGATTTTGGAGGCTGGACTTAATAGAAAGTTAAGTTCGGAGAAAGATTAAACTGAGTCTCTGAAGAAAGATCTACCAAAGAATCAGAATAAACTACACAAAAAGTAATTCTTTTAATCCTGAGCAACTAAAGCTGAAAATACATTAAAGGATCACAAAAGCCTGAAAAAAAGAGCAAAGGAAATAAGAAGCACAATATTTTTAAAATCACTTCACTGATATTTTAATATAATTCTTTATAATTTATCCTTTGCTTTTTACCAAAAAGCTGGCTTGTTATGTCCCTTTAATGTATTCATAGTCATTTATAATTTCAGATAAGCCTTTTTGGTTCATTCCAAAAGGGGTTTTAGTGAAAAATAACTGAAATGAATGCTGATGTGATTTCTCATTGACTCCATGATCTCCACTTAAGACTGGAAACTTGGTACAATGAAACATCATTCTGTATAATCACTAGCCTCAAAGGTCATGTTATTAATTAAAAGATGTAAGCCTAGCCTGCATCCTGAGTATTAGAAGAGAGATAAGTGTTCAAATAGAAGAGCCTGCCCATTTGTAAGAACTGTGGGAAAATTCGCTCAACCAAGAGAATTGCTTGGTGTTCTGTTGGAAAGCCATTTTACACTGATTACCTGTGAGCAAATGACTTACCCACCACCCAACACTACAATGAGGACAGACTGATTTAAAACTTTACATAAACCTGAATTCGTTTCCTCTAATTTTTCTGGGAATATAGAAGTCTGCAGACCCATGCAGATTTCTAAGCTTTGATTGTGAATACCATCCAGCTCCCTTTACATAAGCCAAGCAGATGTTTTGGGAAAATGGATCTAGTCATCTGGATTTGAATAGAGACATTTTCTTAAATGACAGCAATGGGCCCACCCAACATATGTCATCAAAGTATTGGTCTCCAACTGAGATGTCAGAGAGAAGATCTGACAATTGTAATCCCCAAGTGATGGGAAATAGTCTTAAGAGATATTACCAAATACATTCTAGAAAGTCACCAGAGCTGGGCAGATTGCAGAGCTTGTGGTTCATATGATTCAGAGGCTACTTTTTTTTTAAGCTATTTCTTTTTTTTTTTTTTTAATTTTTTTTTTTTATGTTTTATTTATTTCTAGGAGAGAGAGAGAGAGACAACATGAGCAGGGGAGGGTCAGAGAGAGAGGGAGTCACAGACTGAAACAGGCTCCAGGCTCTGAGCTGGCAGTCAGCACAGAGCCCGACGCGGGGCTCGAACCCACGAACCGCGAGATCATGACCTAAGCGAAAGCCGGACGCTTAACCGACTAAGCCACCCAGGCGCCCCTTTTTTAAGCTATTTCTTAACAGAACCACAGAGAGGACAGCAGTGTGGCCCACGTTTGTGAGGTGAGGGGTGTGATTACATAGACTCCAGTGTTTCATGTAAAGCTCTTTTTAAATGTTTTTTTGAAAATTTTATTTCCAGCTTTACTGAGCTATAATTGACAAAGAAAAATTGTATATATTTAAGGTGTAATGTTTTGATATATGAATACATTGTGAAATTATTACCACAGTCAAGCTAATTAACATATCTATCACCTCATATACTTGCCATTTATGTGTACCTGTGGTGAGAAAACTTACGATCTACTCTCATCACACTTCAATTACACAATACAGTATCATTAACTAAAGTCACAGTGCTGTGCCTTACATCCCCAGAACTAATTCATCCTGTATAATTGAACCTTTGTACCCTTTGAACAACATCTCTGGGCTGCCTCACTGTCTACTGTTCAGCCTCACAGCTCTTCTAAAAGCCTTTATAACCACTTCCCCACACTAAACTCCCTCTACTGAACTACCCAATTAGGACTCTGTTTTCCTGGTTAGATGTTGACTCATAATGTACTATCCCACTGGTCTGGAGACAGAGTGGGAGGAAGGTGTGGTAGGGAAGAGTAGAAGTGCTGAGTAGCCCTTCTGTGAGAGGGGTCTGGAGTGGCCATAGGAGAGGCGCCCAGCGCCATAGGGAGCCAGTTGGCTCCAGTGTGGGAGTCCAAGTTCATTTTGTGACCACCTGTACATCTTTTCCACTTTGAAGATCTCATCGAAGAGGCTTAGAGGTGCTAGATTCTCCAGTGCTCCAAGTGAACAGCCAACATTTGGCTGGCCTGCTTCTTCAGGGCCATGTCACTCCTGGTCTCCAAGTCTGAGCACAGGTCTAGATGCATCCTCCCTGCAGGAGGAAAAAATTTTCCCTCTAACTCTTAGGTTCAGTGGCTGGGGACCCTATTTAAACTGACAAAAGGCAGATTAACAAGATAAAAAACAGAATTTGTTAACAAGCACAGTACATATACATGCAGGGGATACTCAGTGATGAGTAACTCAAAGAGATGGTCTAGAACTTGGGCTTCTATAGCATCCAAACAAAGAACAAGAAGTTTGTAGAGAAGTAACAAGACAAAGGAAAGGGGGTTCATGCTTCTAGGGGAAGCAAACTATGAGAAGATAAATAGATGGAGGGAAACTATTAGAAGATAAGGGTTAAGTCTGTAAGGTTGGTTGGGTAGGTTCCTCTCAATGCCATCTCTGGGCTGTTCAGAGTCTAGAGTTGTCTCTAATGATTAAGAGTCTATCTATGATTTTAGACAAATGGTAGAAAAGGCATAGAATTTTTTTTTTTTGGCATCTGTTTCTCACTTATCTTCAGCTCAAAATAATCCTTATGCCAAAGTGCCATATTTGGGGTATCATATTCTGATCCCTCAAACTCTTTTTATGGTTCTCTCTTGCCTCAACTTTCCCCATCAGCCCCCACGCTCCATTAACTGTGATAAAAGGGGAAATTTTCAGGATCCTCAGGCCAATTCTGCAGCTGGAAAACAATTAAGAGAATCCCCACAAGTGCATGTCACCTTGTGGTGAACTGCAAACGATTACATGTTCCACAGCCCCTTCTCCACTGCCTGTCAGGATAATTTCCCTCATGTCATCAGTAATCAGAAAACTTCATCCTGTCTCTTCTAGGTGATAAAAATGCTGCTGAACTCCCTACCATCTCAATAATTTGCTTAAGCCAACCTAAGTAAAGCAATACAAAGAGTGGGTTTGGGTCTTAAATATGTGACCTCTTGTGGATGGAGTCTTAAAAGTTCTCCATAACCCATAACCCACATGTAGTCTGTCTCTGAAACATTTCATTCTTGTAGTATTTTTTTAAAAATGTTCTACCCTCCATGCACACTTTCCCTGAGGTCCCCACATGCCATAATTTCTTTGTTTTTGGTTGCCTGGTAACATCCAGCACAGGTCACATTGCTTGTCCTCCTGTCAGTTCAAGGCCATCTGGTCAGGGTCCAACTAGAGTCCACAGATCCAGTGCTGCTTGAGCCATTTGACCAACTTTGCCATATCCCTATGAGAACTGACACACAATTCAGGGCATGTACCTCCCTCCAAAGGCTGGCCTTCCGACATCTCCTTCTGGAATTCTCTGCAGAAACCAGTCTGGTACCTTACCCAGAAAGGCACAGTCCTCCACTTTCTGGCTTGAACACTCACAATCTTTCTCAAATGCTAGTTCCAAGACTACAGCTATTTTCCTTTCATTCCTTCCTCTTTGAAGCGTATTCAGAACCGCTTTGTCATTCATGATGTATCCAGTGGTGTATTCAACATCTCCCCCCTTAGCAGTTGGTTACCATGATGACCATTCCTTTTGATTCAGATGCAGTTGGAAACCACAGCACAGTTCAACATCTCCAACACTGGCCCAACCAAAAGCAATCAGGTATTCTCTCCTTAAGGGGTGACTATCTACCTAGCCCTGTGAAGAGGGGCAATGGACAAAAATTCTACATGGCCATACAAGCAAAGCATCAGGTTAAGCACATGCATGTTCATGGAGTTTCAATTTTATTCAAAGACCTAGAGAAACTAAGTGAGGTATCTGATAATTTAAAACAACTGTATAAAAATTAATATGGATATTAAGAGTAGAAAAATATTCACATGTATTTTTAAGACAAAATGAGAGAATTCAAAAGCATATCAATGGCCCGCTTTAGGCTGGGTCCTTCATTCCCATAGAGGTATGCATTCTTTCTTTTCCACTTATAAGGGTCCAAGGATCAAGGTGGTAAGAACTCCCAGGGGGTGCTCATAGTCCATGCCTTCTTGCACTGTGAGAGATTTTCCAACCATGTACTTCCTCACACCACAAGAAATGTTTCACACCACTTATCGCACTAAAACTTATGGGGAAATAGGGCCATGGATAAATGGTTCAGAAAAACTCTCCTCAAAAAGAACTTTTGCTTCTTTCTCTCTAAGTGGAAGTAAAGAATTCCCAAGAGGAAACTACAGGATGTATATTTAGGGAAAGAGGCCTCCTAATCTTCTTCTAATTGAGGCCAGACTAAAAAAGCCAAGAAAATTTTCAAGGTTTCGCAAATGGGCTCAGCTGACCAAGAAGGGAACACAGTTGGGATGTCTGCACTGTTGAGATTTTGAGCCAGTCAATTTTTTGCTGTGAGGGAGAGTTCTATGCTCTTTTGGATATTTTAGTCATACTAGATATTCGGTTGTCACAATCAAAAATGTCTCCAGACACTGTCAGTGTGCCCAGAGTTCAGAACCATTGAGTGAAGCGAAGGAAAGTGTAGCTCAGCTAGCAATAAAACATTTATTTCCTAGAGTATCCTCTGTGCTACATATATCACCACAGATTTAGGGAGGGTGCTATATCCATAGTAGATGTGGCAAAATTCAAGATACAAAGATTTAGACCCCTTGCTGGCCATCATTCTCAGGACTAACACTACCTAAACTGAGTACTAATGAAAGGTAGGAATTATCCTAGTGTCACTAGGGCCATGTACAGCTGGACAGGGTGGGCACTGCACAATTCCAGAAGGTGCCGTTCAAATAGACTACGCTATGAATGGTGCTCCCTGCAGTTGTGCAGTACAACAGCCCTGGATGTCACAATTCTTCAGCCATCTGTCTCCTGTCTGGTAGAGAGAATCTTAGGAAGAAGAAGGAATAAAACTAGTACACAATATATATGGGTCAGGAAATCATGACTCACCGTCTCAGCTTTAAAATGGGATACCACTTCCAGATGGCATCACATTCTCAAAAATTAAAAGAGAGCTTCAAATCTAAAATATCTTGCATCAGAAGTTTATTTTACATTTCTTTCTTGTTGTCAGGACTCTCCTGGATTACTTGAAAACAGGAGAGAAATGGTGCAGTACAATGGAGTCAGCCTGGGATTTCTGGTGAGAAGATCTAGATTTGAAACATGTTTCTACCACCTAAAAGCCCTGCCTTGGCTTTCCAGTGGTTAAGTTGGAAATGATGGTAATTGTTCCTGCTACAGAGTGTTGTGAGGATTAACAAAGTGAGACAATGGGTGTGCACGTGTACTGTAAAGGGTAAAGCACAATACCGATGCTGCTCAATTTCACAAACAGCTGATGTCACTTGACAGCTTGCCCAAGATTTGAGACTTTTTTTTCAAAATGTCAAAGACATCTGTCTCCTAAGAGGTATTCATTTTTAACATTTTTGGAAATTCTTTCATCCATGTAATGTTAATTTTTGTAATTCCAATTTTTATATTACTTTATATCACAGGTCATAAGGTTTCTCTTACTGATGGAGACTACACAAATAGACTGATGCCTAGGATGTTAAAAGAAAACAGCATTTTATAGAAGCCTTTTGAGTATTTGCCCAAAAGAGAGTATAATTGTCTACCCTTATCCTAAGAATACTTTTTTTTGACTAATCATAAAAGCAATATATGATCATTATGAAAGATTTAAAAAAAGTAAGGAAGACAATAACCACCATCATAATGTCACCTTCCTAAAATAACCACTGGTGGCACATTTTACCCATTCTTTTCTTTGTTATAAACAATATTATATATTGTTGAGATTATACCATAGACCCAGCGCTTGCTTCTTCTTTTCTGTATTGTACAACAAAGCCATTAAAAACCCTAGAAATATTTTAATGGCTACATAAGGTTCCTGCAACTGAATGTTTCATAATTTATGAACTACTATCCCACCAAAAATGTTTATTTTTCCTTTGTATCCACCCATTGTTTTTAAATTTCTAAATTCTTAGAAGTGGAATCAAAGGATCTGAATTTCAATTTCCTACCAAAAAGGTTCTGGTCTCAATTTGGTACCAGAAAAAAAAAAAAAAGATGTATCAATATTCACATCTTTTAGCAATAGAGAATGCACTGCTTGGAATACCCTAACCAGAACTAAGTATGTTTGTTTTTAAAGTTTACCCCCTTTTGATTTTCATATATTTGATATCCAAAATTTTTAGTCACTACCTCCTCTTATTTCTCTGCTCTGCTCATTTACTTTTATGGTATCTCAGTGTTTTTAATTGATATGTATGAATTCTTTATATATAAAGATTATTCATCACTTATCTCTCACATTTGGGTAAAGAGCATCCCAGACTATTATTTTTTCCTTTAGTATTATATGCTTTTTTAATGTTGTACTTTTAATTTTGATGTGATCCAAGACACTGGCATTTTTCTTGTAATTTCTTCTATTACTTTTAGGTTTAGGAAAAACTTTATTTTTATCCTGAGACCAGACGTTTATATTCATCTATATGATCTTTGGTGTCATTCTTTTTATAATCACCTAAAATTCACATCGGCTTATTGCACCAGAGAGGGAGGGGGCAATCCCAAAACAAACAAGCAAAATGATAAATATAGATATATAGATAGAGCTATAAACACACACACATACATACACACATGTATTTACATAAAATATTTTAAATATATTTGAATATATGTATATTCAATATATTCAAATTCTTGGCTTTGAGTACAAAAATAGGCTTTCAAAGCCAAAGTAGAAACAGCATTCTTGAAGACAAAGTCCTTTTGATCTTTCAAGAGCTTCTCATTTCAAGAGGTAAAAAAAGGCCTGGAAGATGAGAAGCACAGATTTTACACTAGGAAGCAGAGGGCACAGACGCCCGAGTGAGACTCCTTAAGAGTGAGAGCGGAAGTAAGAATCCCTTCTGGACTGGGAGGAGCTAGCAGCCAAATACAGGAGCCCCAGGAGCGAAACCCAGCTGCGTTTGGGAAGGGCAAACACTCCAAGGTGTCAGCGTTTCAGTGCCCAGAGCCACTTGGAGCAGCCTCCCTAGAGCGGAAATGGCAGCGCCGTGGGTTTAAGCACACAGTCCCCCACGAGCCCTGAGAGAGTGATAGAGAGATCTGGGTGTTTTCTGGAGGCCCCCCAAGAGACCTGAGGAAAGTAACAGGAAATGGAAGGTGGGCCTGGCCGAGGCAAGGGCAGATTGGGGCAGGGCTGTGGTGTGAGCTTCTCTTCGAAGCTGCTTACTGCTTAAATCTTATCAGTCCCTTAGATACCCTCCATTAATAAATCACGTCATCTCCACATTCCTCAGCATACCTATCATTTGAGAATGTTCAGGAATGTGCTAAAACCGGCTCTTACCCAACCATCAGAGCCATTTGGGTTCTCTCAACTCCAAATTCAGTGACATCACATTAATACCCTCAGGCGTCCCCAGTGAGAGTATTTACGCCATCAAAATCAGCAAATGCTATAGTCTGGACCTTTGTCTTCAGAGACCTAGTTTCCCAGCATACCATGGAGTGAATAGTCTCTAAAGGCCCCTTAGGCCCAGGACTCTTCAGTATCATGAACTATCATACAACAAATAGATTAGAAGTCTAGAATGAGTGAAGCCATTTTCGGGACACAGGTTTACTGCATCAACACCTAAATAAACATGTGATTTGAAAATGTGTGACCTAAGGCATTTTTTCTATAACCCTTTTTTCTCTTTCTGTCCTTGTTGGATAGGACTCTTGGAGGTTACTAGAATAGAAATTATCTGTATTCAAATCAGATGGAAAAGAAAGACACAACTTTGACCTAGAAGAATGTGACACTTTGGATTGTGAAAGGAGAATAAATAACATTTTCTCATTTTCTCGTATCAGCCTCTGTCCCGGGAGGTCTTAGGTTATTAAATGTAACTGCTGGAACAAATAGTATTTCTCCTCCTGGGAGAACTGGCTCTTGTTCTGCTACTCCCAGGACAAGCTGCACAAAGCCAATTAGTCAAACAGCCTGCACCAGATTAAAACCCTCTCCTGACTCCTCTGGAAAAGCCTAGTTAGGCCTCTGGTAAAATCACCCAGGACAACCTTACCTATTTGGAACATGATGCCCTGCACCAGGGCCTGTCTGCTGGAAGCACATCGCTGCAGTGGGCTCTCTGTCTACCCAGTTTCAAGTGTTTCTTATTCATAATAGCTCTCTGCTGAGGCAAGTCCTTCAATTAGCCACCCTTCTTCCAGTCTCCTTTGGACTGTAACTGTTCCCAAAATTCAGCTCTAAAGCCATAGATTAGTAGACCCAGAAAGGTTCTCGGGCATATTTTGCCTCCGATCCTCCTTCTACAGGTGAGGCCCTGAGAAAGATGGTCACTTGCCGAAGTAACAACAAAGCCCTGACGAGGGTGGAACTAGAACTCAGGCCTGCCGAGTCCCAGTCCAGGGCTCTTCGTACTGAAATTCTGCTCTCCTCTCTCTCACTGCCTCCCCTGCAGGTGGGAAAGAGAAGTGGCACCTTTGAGGGAAAGGAGCCAGCATCTTTATTACCTATACACTATCGTGCTCACAGTTTAGATACCCCAATCCATGAGAATGTCAAGGGGCCCCTCTGCCCAGGTATCAATGAATGGACAGAGATTTCACGGATTTTAATTTGTGATATAACTATTCTTTTTAATTGGCTGAGTTATTTTTTAAATGTTTTATTTCTTTTCAAGAAAATGCAAGCTAGCCTGATGGGGGGCTTGAACTCATGAACCATGAGATCATAACCTGAGCTGAAGTTGGATGCTCAACATACTGAGCCACCCAGGTGCCCCGGATTGAGTCATTTTTAAAAACCTTTTGATGGCTCCCCCAAATAATAACTGAGTTACAAAGCCACAAAGGAGAATTTATTTAAAATATTTGGGTGTCTCCTATTAGAAATAATTCAAGGACAAATAAATAAAAAGCCTTACTTCATTCACCTAATTGAAAAAAAAAACCTCTCAATAGATCCTTCCTTGATGCCAATAACAGAAAACAGAATCCTCCATTCAATTTTTCAATCTGAAAAATAGTTCCTAAGCAATACAGACCTTAAGAAATCCTTTTAGCCTCAATCTAGGTTTTTAAAAAATGTTACATTACTTAATGTTTTTGCAAATTCCTTTTAGAGCACAGTCATAAATTTTAAGAATAGATTTTCATGGGTGGCAACACAAACATTTCAAAGGAAGACTACTGGGTCTTAGTTTTTAGTTATTTATTACCTGACTTGCATTTGGAGGATTCCCACTGCCTGCATGGGATAAGCTACTTCATTTTTATATCATGGAGAGAATTGCCAAGTTACAAGGTTAAACAGTATATGCATCAGCGTCTTAGAGACTGGCTCCCTCACCTTGTAGACCAGAGAAGTGAGACACAGGGAGGTCCTCAGACACACCCAGCGTGGAAGAGCTAATTAGCCTCAGAGCCAGAAATAGAACCCACATCTCCTGACTCCCCAGAATGTATGCTGTGACTCATTCTCAGTTTAGAAAGCCTCTTTTATTACCAATTTCCATGAGTTTTCATTTATACATGAAAATTATAATAGTGTTATTTCTAACAAATGTTTCCTCATTGTTACATATTCAATGTATACATATGTAACAGCAGAATATATATACTTTGTCAATGACTCTCCCCATAGGTCCTTAAAATTTCACAATTATCGTAGGGGGTGGGGGAAAGAGGCCCGGTTTAGGACTCAGACAGATGCAGTGTTTGAGCCCCAATTCTGTTGTGTGTAAGATAGTAAAGCTGGTTATTTGATCTACTTAAGCTTTTGAACCTCAATTTCCTCATCTAAAAATGGAGCAATTAATGCCTACTTTAGTAAGATTACTGCAAAGCCCCTACGATACTGTCTGGATTTAAAGGAGCTGAGGAGAGAATTTCTTTTGACATTTGAAATCTACTACATTTGAAATATTTCTGGTCTGTTTAAATTTATTCATTCATTCATAAGATATTCATTAGGCACCTTCTGTAACTGAACATTATTCTAGAGGCTGAAGATACAAGAGTGAACCGGATGGACAATACTCCGGGGGCATCAGGCAGGATCTCTGAGGGGACACACGATGAAGATGGTTTTACACGCGTTAGAGTAAGTACCAAATGGACTCAGCTGCTACGACGGGAATAACTGGGCCACCAGTGTAAAGAAACTGCCCAGATAGTGCTCTCAGAATCAGAGGGCAAGCAGAAAGGAAGTCCTTCTCCCGCCTCCGACCTCCAGGCTCCCTCTAGCGCCCCCTACCGACAGAATCTAGTGGAGAGCCACTAGCAAAGCAGAACCGCAGTTTGCAGTCTCCGCCCCAACATCACAAAGCAAAGTATCAAAGGTAGGTAAGGCCAATATTTTAATAACTGATACAGATACATCCTAAAGAAGCTAATCATTTGGCTTTCTTTAATCACAAGCCAAGCTGACTGGGTCTTAGTCTTTGCAAATTTGAAAAGGACACTTGCCAACTACTGCTCAGAATTCTAAACCCCATGTTGTGATACCAGTTACCTAGTGCACACCTGTGTGACTTATTTCTCTCAAGGAAACATCTCATATGAGTTTGTGTATTCTGAAGTATTTTAATATTGTAGTAAACTTAATCAAATGACATGTGGGAAAGGGGGAGGTAAGTGAAAGATTCAGAAGGTAGGAGCCACAGGGAAAGAACTGGAAAAAATATTGTAAAATAACAACTGAGACAAACTTTGGTAGGAAAACTGAAGTCTCTATGGAGAACTTAAGTTTTGCCAAGAGGTACAAAAACACTAGTCTAATCCATCTCCCTACAAAGTCTGCAGTACAATTTTCTTCCCTCACAAGGTTTGTGAGCTTGGATTTTAGTAGTAGTAGGAATACATACATTGCTAAAAGGTAAAAAGACAAAAGAGCATTATAATAATTAAGACTTCCTTACACCCCTATCTGCCACTTGATAGAGAATAAATATAATGGCAGGTGTATTGTGTCAGGGCTCATTTCAGAAAACAAAATCTATCTAATTAGCACAAGGAGAATCCTTCTAGATATTCAGTGCTGTAGCAGATCCACCGGGAAGGTGAACAAAACCCAAGCTAGGCTGCGTTCCCAGGAACACCTCCCAAAGGCTCAATACAGAATTAGGCCACCAATAGAGCTGCTTCACAGGGTCATAAAGTTACTAACCGCATAATGCCCCACATTTGACACAATCTATACCAGAATGTGGGGTTAGACAATGGCACTCTGCTATAATCACTGGAGAAAAACCAAAAGTGCCCCCTCTGTGTTCACCAGTAAAGACGGTAAAGAATAGCCTCCAGAATACTGTATTCCTCTTTTGCCTTCTAAATAGTAAATTTCAGGGGCACCTGGGTGGCTCAATCAGTTAAGCATCTGACTCTTGATTTCAGCTCAGGTCATGGTCTCACAGTTCATGAGTACTAGCCCCACGACGGGCTCTGTGCTAACAGTGCGGAGCCTGCTTAGGATTCTCTGTCTCCCTGTCTCTCTGCCTCTACCCTACTCACTCACTCTCTGAAAAATAAATAAACTTAAAAAAATAAAGTAAAAACTAAATAATAAATTTCAAACAGAACTGTAACTGTAAGAAAATCTAGGCAATGTGACCTTTAGCCTACTTTTGGAAAAGATTGAAATGGAAGTTGAGTCAAGCCTCTCCACTGGACTGCCATAGTAGAATTCCTCTATGAGATGGCAAAACATACGAAATTCCCTAGAAAAAAAACCATGTGGTACTAGGGGCCTCTGGGTGGAGCGGTTGGTTAAGCATCTGGCTTCTGCTCAGGTCATGATCTCACAGTTGGTGAGTTCAAGCCCCACTTTGGGCTCCGGAGACTCTCTTTTCCTCTCTCTCTCCCTCTCTTTCTGCCCCTCACTCACTTATGCTCTCTCTCTCTTTCTCAAAAATCAATCAATAAATAAATCAATAAATCATATGGTACTAGCAAAAATTTAGAAAAATAGGGCAAAGGGACAAAAATACAAATCCAGAAAGACACCCATTAACATATGAACATTCGTTGATATGAACACACTTAGTAAAAGACAGAGATGGCATTTCAAGGTGGTGGAGAAAATATAAGATATTCAATTAAATGACTGTTGGGACCACTGGTTAACCATCTAAACAACTATAAAGCTACACCCTTCTGACACCACACAGAAAGAAAAAAAAATCCAGATGGATTATAAAGAGCTAAATGTAAAAAGTAAAACTATAAAAATGTCAGAATAAATTATAAAATATTTGTATTGTCTTGGAATGGAAAAGCCCTTGTAAGCGACCTACAAACTCAGAAATCATAAAAGGATAAAAAGCCTGACACATGAGGGGCGCCTGGGTGGCTTAGTCAGTTAAGTGTCCGACTTTCGCTTAAGTCATGATCTCGCGGTTCGTGGGTTCGGGCCCCGCGTCGGGCTCTGTGCTGACTGCCAGCTCAGAGCCTGGAGCCTGTTTCAGTCTGTGACTCCCTCTCTCTCTGACCCTCCCCTGCTCGCGCTGTCTCTCTCTCTCTCCTAGAAATAAATAAAAATATTAAAAAAAAAAAGTGTTAAAAAAAAAAAAAAAAGCCTGACACATGTGACTCCATAACATTTAAGACTTCTATGTCCCAAAGCCAACCATAGTAAGTTAAGCTGAGCAACATCCTGGGAGAAAATAGTTGCAACATCCACAACATTAATAACCAGAATGCATCAGAAATATGTACAAATCAAATAAGAGAAGCTTAACAAGTGAAGGGGAAATTTACAAAGGATATACGGAAGCAATTCTCAAAAAAACTGACAAATAGCCAGTAAATATATTAAAAGGCATTCAACTTCAGTAGTAGTCAGGGAATGCAAATTTTAAAAATGATACACCATATCCATCTATAAGGTGACAATAATTCAAAAGATTGAAAATATTCATACAAGGATGTCTGCATTTACTACTCTATTAAATATTGTACTGGAAGGCTTAGTCTATGTGAAACAGCAAAAACAATGTAACATAAGAAGATTGGAAATAAAGAAAGAAAGCTGTCTATAAGGCAAATCTCAAAAATTTACAAAAATGCTAATAGAATTATAAGTGTGTTTAGCAAAGCTGCAAAATGCAAGGTCAGTATACAAATGTCAATTTCATCTCTATAAATGAAAAATTTTAAATTGAAATCTTAAGTAAAAAGCTGACATTTAAAATAGCATCAAAAATCATAAAATACTTAGGGATAGATCTAACAACGCATGTGCTCAATTTGTATGCTAAAGCTACAAAACAATGATGAGATAGATCAAAAAAGATCTAAGTGAATAAACATATATACTGTTTTCATAGATGGGAAGACTTCGTATTGTTAAACTATTAATTCTTCCCAATATGACCTATCAATTCAATGCAATCCCAATAAAAATTCCAGCCTACTTTTCTTGTAGAAATTAACTAGCTGAATATTTATATTTATATAGAAAAGCAAAGGACTTAGAATAGCCAAAATAATTTTGGAGAAACAAAGCTGGGGGATTTATACTACCTGATTTCAAGACATCCTATAAAACCACAATAATCAAGAGAGTATGGTGTTAGTATAATGAAAGGCATGTGGATTAACAGAACAGAACAAAGTCCAGAAGTAAGCTTATAGGTATATGGCCAAATGATTTCTGACAAAGGTATCAAGGTAATACAATGGAGAAAGGATAGTTTTTTCAATTAATGGTGCTGGAACAAATGGAAAAATGTAAACCTTAACATACACCATGTACAAAATATTAACTCAAAATGGATCATACACCAAAATGTAAACCCTAAAACCATAAAACTTTCTAAGAAAACATAGAAAAAAATTATTTGCAATCTTGGGTTAGACAAAGATTTCTGAGGTATTACACAAAAAACACAAGCTGTATAAGAAAAAATCAATGAACTGGACCTCATCAAAACTGAGAATTAGTGTTCATCAAAAGATATTACAAACTACAGACCGGAAAAAAAAATATTCTGTGATAGAAGTCTTGCACTCAAGGCTAAAATGAGCAAATCAGAGAACTCTAGATGCTGGCGAGGATGTGGAGAAACGGGCACCGTCCTACACTGTTGGTGGGAATGTAAACTGGTACAGCCCCTCTGGAAAACAGTGTGGAGGTTCCTCAGGAAACTAACAATAGAACTCCCTTATGACCCAGCAATAGCACTGCTAGGAATTTACCCAAGGGATACAGAAATGCTGAGGCATAGGAGCACATGGACCCCAATGTTCATAGCAGCACTCTCCACAATAGCTAAAACATGGAAAGAGCCTAAGTGTCCATCAACAGATGAATGGATCAAGAAGATGTGGTTTATCTATACCATGGAATACTACATGGCAATGAGAAACAATGAAATCTGGCCATGTGTAGCAACGTGGATGGACCTTGAGGGTGTTATGCTGAGCGAAACAAGTCAGGCAGAGAAGGACAAATATCATATGTTTGCACGTATAGGAGGATTAGGAGGAACTTGACGGAGGAACAAGGGGGAGAAGAAGGGCGGAAATGGTGGGGGAAAGGGAGAGAGGCAAACCATGAGAGACTCTTGAATGCTGACAAAAACTGAGGACTGATGGATGTGGGGGGGAGGGGGGGTGGGCATGGAGGAGGGCACTTTGGGGATGAGCACTGAGTGTTATGTGGAAACTAATTTGACAATAAAATATTTGTAAAAAAAATAAAAAAAAAAGAAGTCTTGCACTCAAAATATATAAAGAGCTCCTTCAATTCAATAATTAAAAAATCCGTTTTTTAAAGTGGGCAAATTGTTTGAACAGATGCTTCACCAAAGAAGAGATACCAGTATTAGATAAATACCCAAAATAATGCTAGACATCATTAAAAATTAGAGAAACACAAACTGAGGCCACAGTGAGATTCTACTCTATACCTACTAGAAAAGCTAAGATTTAAAAAAAAGGAAAAAGAAAGAAATATGCCTGACAATAGCAAGTGTTATTACAGATGTGGAGCAATTGGAACTCTCAAACTTTGCTGGTGGTAATACAAAATGGTACAGCCACTTTGGAAAACATTTTCACATTTCATTTAAAGTTAATCATATATACATACTACCTAGCAACCCCACTTCTAGATATTTAATGAAGAGAAATGAAAATAGATGTCCACAGAAAGAACTATATGTGAATGTTTATATAGTAGTTTTGTTCATAATTATCAAAAGACTAGAAACAACTGGCCAGCTGGTAAATGGATAAATTATTCTATATCCATACAATGTAATGCTGCCTTGCAATAAAAGATTGAACTACTCAAGTACGACACTGATAAATATCAAAAGCATTATGCTAAGTAAAAGAAGCCATTACCTACTGTAATTTATATCACTTTATAGAAAAGGCAAAAGCTATAGGTCACATCAATGGCTGCCAGAGGCTGAGGGGTGAGACAAGAGGTTGATTACAAAGGGACATGAAGAAACTGTTGGGAGTGATGAAAATGTTCCACATCTTGGTTGTGGTCTTGGTTACACGATTTTGTATGACCTTGACAAAGACCATTGATTGTACACCTAAAAAGGATGAGTTTACTATGTAAATCTGACCTTAAAAAATCTATATGTACAGTATAACCTTTTTTAACTCTAGGCTTTGAAAGGAAAAATTTTTTAAATATGTTTCTGTGCTCTTTTTTACCCACTTCCTTGTATGTGAATTCCTTCCAATTCAACAAGAAACTGAAGACTGTTTCAGCAAAAATACAAAATGAAAGAATGATTTGGTGTTAGCAGAGGACTTATAAATAAGAAAGCTTTTGTCCATAGCAAGAAGAGAGGAAAGAAGGGGATGAGGGAAGGGTAGGAGAAGAGAAAGTCTTGAAAGCCAAAATATATTAAGAATGAAAGCCATTACTCTAAAGATTCCCTTATAAACCAAGGCTTGGCCAGCTGAGCTTAAAAATTTCAAAATCCAAACATAAAGAAAATTCAAGAGTTAATACCCACCTAAGGAGGAAGTGACACCATTTTTTATAGACAGAGAAGGAGGAGAGAAGAAAAGGATACAATATCAGATGCCCTCGGGGTTGGAAGAGTGGAAGGGAGGGTCATGAGGAATTCCTAGGGAAATCCTGTTCCCTTGGCAAAGCCAGGGGACCCAGAAAGCTCAGAGAAGCCTCACATTAATCAGAACACTGCAACCAGAAGAGCCCAGAAAAAAATGGTTGAAAAAAAGTGGCCACTCTATGGCTTGCAATCTGTAGAAGGGTTGTGGTGTTCCTGACCGCCCTCCAGAAAGGGTTCTGGAGAGATCCCCCAAAAATGTAACTAGTGAGCATCAATCAGTATTTGTGGCACTTGGAGGAAAGGCAATGGAAATCAGACTTTCACTTTTTACTCTAAACTTCTATATTGTTTGGCTATTTTATTACAGTGAAAATATGTGTGTTATCACTTGTATAATTAAAACTAAATTTGAATTGTTCTCATTTTTACATTTTAAAAGAAAATCAGTAAATACAGGAAAACATAAATGGTGAGTTTAAAATTATACATGATCCCAGCTTCCAGAAATAATCATTGTTCACATCTGATTTGTAGAGTTCCAATGTCATCTAGAAATATACTTTAAAAAGTTTTTTTAAGCTTATTTAAAAAAAATTTTTTTAGGGGCACCTGGGTGGCTCAGTCAGTTGGGCATCTGGCTTCGGCTCAGGTCATGAACTCACAGTCTGTGGGTTCAAGCCCCACGTTGGGCTCTGTGCTGACAGCTCAGAGCCTGGAGCCTGCTTCGGATTCTGTGTCTCCCTTTCTCTCTGCGTCTCCCCTGCTCGTTCTCTGTCTCTCAAAATAAAGACATTTAAAATTTTTTTTTAAAAATGTTTAATGTTTTATTTCTTTATTCCAGAAAGTTTTGTTATTCCAGAAAACTTGAACTAATTTTCACCTCTGTTAGTATGTAAAAGCTCATTTTGCATTTTATACTAAGAATGTGAACTCAATAAACCTCTTCTGCAGGAACCAGAGAAAACACCATCCAGGCACATTGCTTTACAATAGTTTAATGGCTATTAGACAGGTGGCACCTAGCCACCAGTCTAGCATGCAGTATTTTAAAGCTGGCATCACAAGCACCTTATAAGCATCATCTCATATAATCTTCTCAATTCTCTGAGATAGGTACTATTCGGGACACCCTTACGACAAATGAAGAAATTTAGACACAGAAAGGATAAAGTTCTCAGGGATAGTAAGTGATATGACCAAAGTATTTTACAGGCCCTTAAACTGTCTCTTTCAACTGACCAAACTTCTTGCACTCTTTGAATGGCTGTGCACATCTGTTTGTTTCCCTGGCTGGAATGTAAGACCCCAAGGCGATGCCCGTGTGTTCATTCTTCCACAGCTCACCTCTCCATTTTCCTTTTCCCTCACTGGCAAATGGACTTCCCTGTTGGGATCACCACAAGAAATGAGCAAAACTATGGTGAGTTTTCAAACTGACGAATGGAATCCTAACTCTTGTCATTACCTTCTATAAAAAAAAAAAAAAAAAAAGAAATTGTAAGTCACCTACTCCAACCCAGATCCTACAGCCCACTCTACCAGCAAAATAGCCACTGGACATCAATGGGCAAATAGAAGCACACCACTTCTTTTTCACCACCCCTTTCTGTGGGCATCTTGGATACAGAAACCTGCCAGTTGGCACAGTTTTATATCATAGGTCCTAAGACTTTCTGAAGGGTCAGCTACCCTCACTAGTTCCCTCTGTATCTTGGTTACACTCACCCAAAACACCAGCCTCCAGTTCAGAAGGCACTTGATACTGTATAGTGATAGGGACAGTGATATTATTAAGTGATCCGGCTTCTAAATCTGAGAAACATTACATGGCCCCACATTACCCTGCTTTTAAAATGCAACATTCATGTGTCAAGGTCAATGCTAGGTATCCACTTACTGGCCTTTACATTGGAAGTCTAAAAGGAGGTTACAGTTTGAAAGCAAATTGAGTCAATCTATTTTTATGGATACTTTACTTCCTTTAAGTTGAAAACAATGCAAAAAGATCATTAAAAAAGGTCATTATTTTTTTTCCTAAGCTTTTTCAGGCTGTGTCATAATTAGTAGCATTAAAACACAGGGATGAAACATGACAGATATTTTATGCGAGCACCATTAGAGCTCATGGTAAGCTCTCTATAAATGTTTCATCCCATCTTCTCTGCAAAATTATTATGTGTTGATCCATATGCCATCCAGTACAGCAGGCAAATACAGGAACTAAAAGGAACAAAATACCAAGGTGGAACAACAGCACCTAATACATGTTTTTACTGATTAAACCACAAGAGTTATTTGAGCCCCTATCACCGCTGGTGTTAAATGGGAACACTTCTTCCCTACTCATGACTCCTGCTGTACTGAGGAAGTTCATCTAGTTTAATACCTTTGGCATCTCTCCACAACTCGCTTACCCCGAGGGAAAGTGGAGTGACACAGCTGAGCTCAGACACCTTATCTATCATTTTCTTTGGGAGTGAAATGTCCACAGGGTGTAGGAATAGTTCCTTATTTTCCTATGACCCCAGCGTTCCCTAGGAAGTTTCTCATGAGAGTGGGGAGGGGCTGCCTCAGTCCTGCATTGCCAGTGACTAGAGGGATCAGTCATCTTAATTCTTTTTTTAAAAATATTTACTCATTTTTTCAGAGAGAGACATAGAGCATGAGTGGGGGAGGGGCAGAGAGAGAGGAAGATACAGAATCCAAAGCAGGCTCCAGGCTCCGAGCTGTCAGCACAGAGCCCTACGCGGGGCTTGAACTCAAGGACCATGAGATCATGACCTAAGCTGAAGTCAGACACTTAACGGACTGAGCCAGGTGCCCCCAGTTACCTTAATTCTTGGAATCAGATTTAGGAAATCCATTTGACTCTCAATAAGTTCATCCTCAACTCTGTTTATCCTAAAAAAGATGCATTTGGCCTTTAATCTGCTGCTGTTTAACTTTTATCGTAATTTGTTATAAACCCAGAAAGGAGGCTATACTTTGTTTGGTGCGTTGCCAATGACTGCAACATTTCATGGGCTGGGAAATGAAAATTCCCACACTAAAAATTAAGCAAAAGTATGGCATTGGGGAGGACAAAATACTCATGCAGAGAGGCTTTTGGTTGAGCCAGGAAATATAGTTGTGAGCCTTGAACTTTAGTGGGTAGGCAAGGCATTTTTATCTTAGTGGTTTAAAGAAGTTTATATTAAACCAGCTTTAGCTGCTGTGGCCCAGGCCAGTGGATGGAAGGCTCTAAGCTGGCAGCATACTATGTTGACCTTGATGGGTGACTATTGCTTATGGTGGTTTTTAAAAATATTTTTTTAGTGTTTATTTTAATTTTGAGAAAGAGTAACAGAGCAGGAGTGGGGGAGGAGAAGAGAGAGAGGGAGACACAGTATCCAAATCAGGCTCCAGGCTCTGAGTTGTCAGCACAGAGCCCGATGTGGGCTCAAACCCATGGACCACGAGACTATGACCTGAACTAAAGTCGGCCACTTAATTGACTGAGCCACCCAGGTGCTCCTATGGTGGCTCTGTCCATAGGCTAAAGACTATTTCTCCAGAGGCAACTCATCTCAGATTCTGTAATGGTGTTTTAAGTACCCTTTAGCATGGCATTTATTACTGAGCAGAGCCATGTTTGAGAAAGGTTTCATGCAGCCACAACCATGACCTAATATAAAATACAACTTGATGTCAGTAATGCATAGGAACTTCAAAAATGAACAAAAACATATGTATAGTTCCATTTGTATCTTGTTTATACTGATGCAAAATGCCAGCCTCCCAGTATAGCAGCTGCCAAAGATATTCAGAATGCATGCACTGAGCACCTATCCTGAGTCAGGCCCTCTACCAGGACCAAGAAATAAAGAGATGAGCAGTACAGAGCTCCCTAAGCTCACGATGCGAGGTCTCTTCCAAAAGTCATTACAATACAAGATGGTAAGTGCCATAATCAAAGCAGATGTGGAGAGTTACAAAACATGAAAATTTCCCCCATGCCGACTTAGCAGAGAGAGCCTGCTCAGAAAGCTTCCACAGAGAAGTGAGTCTTCATGGATTGGAGACAGATAGTTGGCAAAAGAAAGAGAAGGAAGGAATATTCAGAAAGGAGTTACCTTTTCTCAGAGAAGATGAATTCAGGGAATTATAAATAATCTAGCTAGAGGGAAGGGAAGTCCCAAAGGGTCAAGGAAGAAAGAGTTTCAGGTAGGAGAGATAAACAGAAAACAAGAACATAATGGTGAAGGATTTTAGCCAGAAAGGGACAAAATTAAACATACATTTTAGAGGATTCTTGCTGCAGAGAGAAGCAAAGTAAGAGGAACTAAAACTACCAAGGCAAGGGAGGGTGTCTGATGGATTGGGTGAACAAAGGGGAAAGGACTGATCTGAGAGCCATATTGGTTTTGGAGTCGACAGAAATTGGTAGACAATTGTGCTGTTCGTGGAGCTTAGAAGGAGGATGGAGGAGGCAGCTGAAGGAAAAGAAAATGTTGATAATGAGCCCTAAGTTTCTGATTTCAGAAACTCTGTGGCCCAGAAGTGCCACTATCACAGAAGTTAGAGCAGGGCCCACTGCGCCCCCTGGAGTTTACAATACTCCGTGCATGGGGCTGGGACTAAATAGAAATCAGGGCCAACTAGCTAATAATATTAGTAGTAGTTCATAAAATAATTTGTATAACTAGCTGCTACAGTCTGAATGTTTGCATCCCCCTCAAAATTCATAAGTTGAAATGTCAACCCCCAAGATGATGGTATTAGGAGGTGGGGCCTTTGGGACATTAGCTTGTTAGGAATTAGTGACCCCAGAGAGATCCCTTCCAGCATGTAAAAGCAAACCTACACGAGACATTGATTCTTCCAATGCAATAATCTTCAGACTTTTCAGGCTTCAGAACAATGAAAAAGAAATGGTTTTTGTTTATAAGCCACCCAGTCTGTGGCATTTTGTGACAGCAGCCTGAACAAAGACACTAACAATTATTGAGTGTTACGCCAGGCTTTGTGCTTAGAGAAGTAAAAGAACATGCCTAGGATTAAACAGCAGGAAATTGTACTATTGGTCCCAAACCATGTTATTCTAAACTCTTTGCTTTTAGTCATTTTGCTCTATCACGTCCAGCCAGTTCTGAGGCCAGGGCACCAAATTAAATCATTGTGTCTTTGTCTTCCCCAGCCAAGGCCCTCACTGAGGATGCTGGCAATTCCATCAGTCTGATTAACACTGTGGGAAGATTTACTATGAAACTGCAGTTGATAGAGAAAACAACAAAAACATAAAAACAACCTAAGAAGAAAGTAGTAATTTGTACTTTGCCTGAGAAACCCTTATGTTTGACCTATAAATCAATACACCCCAGCCCCAAAATGTGGGACACCATGGAGAGCAGCTTCAAAGACAAAGGTAGAAATCAAGTTGAAAGTCTTTAGGAGGAGGGAAAAAGGCATTTGCTGGTTAGGCTGTAACTCTAAATCCTTTGCATATCATCCCATCTATAAGTGACACAAAGGTCTTTCCGTTTCACACATCGTTTGTACCAAGCGATGGCTTCTGTGTTACCCCCTCATTTTTAGAAAACAGGAACAGCATCTGCATCCATTTTCTTTCTCTTAATCCTGCCTAGAACAAGACTCTCTTTGCCAGCAGCACTTGTGAAAGAATTACTCTATAAAATAAAGACAGAAAGGAGAAAAAGTGTTTACTCAGAGAGATTTGAACTTTAAAATGGGAAAGAAGAAACAGGAACTTTTCATTCATATTTGTCAATTACTGGTGAGCTCTGGCAACCACTCTGAGAAAATCATTTTCTACCCAGGTGGCTTTATCAGCTTAAATGATCCCTTTATTAATCAGAATTTCAAAAGGCAGTAAAAGCCAGTTCAAAATAATGGGATTATTTTTGGAATTGGTGGTAAGTACTTAAATTGTAGCCTTCTGATATGTCCCCCTTTTCTTTTGAATATTTACTTTGAAATGTAGCTGTCAAATGTCTAAATTGTGACAGTGTCCAGTTAGCGACAAATTGTTGAGAGTTCTGCTCTTGGTCTGAGATGATCGCTTGATCTCTTGCCCAGATGACAATAATCACTTCTAAATTGGTCTCCCAGCTCTCAACCATAAAACCCTAAAGTGTTTTCCTCACAAAGCAGCCTGTTCATTCTCATTGCTGCACAGTATCCCACTGTGTGGGTTTATCTTGATTTATTTAGCTCTTCTGCTGATGGGCATTTGGGTGGTTGGGCGATCACAAATATCCTATTCATTTTATTGGTAAGCATACAGACGTAGTTAAGTTAGTATATTCCTGGGAATGGATTTGGATTTGCTGGGTCATAGGGTATATATATATATATATATATATATACCCAATGTATGTATGTATATATATATTCATATACATATGTTCCTTTTCAGTAGGTGCTGAAAATAGTTTTCTAACGTGGTGATCAACATTGTGTTTTTGTTTTACTTTACCTTTCTCCTTATTCTATTCAGCCTTTTACATACCTTGTTTTTCCCTTATATTTTCTTTCAATGTTTAACACTAAATAAAAATTTTAAAAATTCCATTCTGAAAAAGTAAAGGTTCTTCACAACTGAGGGTATTCAAAACAATATGTGTCAAACTCCAAAGGCATTTCCATGAGGCAAATTTTCTGAGTGATGGTGCATTGCTGGCAAAATGGGCAGCCACATATCATATCATTTTGTAGCAAACACATGAAACAGTCCTGGAACGTTTATCGATACAGTCATACGACAGTAATATCTTATGAGTAATTTGAGATTATCTTTGCCATTGCTTCACCCCATTAGCAAAAATAACTGACCATGATCGTTATCCTAAAGCATCTAAAACCTCTGTTCTCATTCATGTCCAGGTGTATTTATGTTTCAAGATGACACAGGTTTAAGTAACATTTACCTTGATTATATGGATTTGAACCGTTTCTTTCTTTGTCCCTGCTGTCTTGTCCTGATCAGTTTGGATCTTCCTCCTAGTATTTCCTCCTCAGTGGAGGCTTTGACCTTGAGAGGTATTCTTATATAATGGTTTCAAGAGTTCCTAAGTCCCAGACCCCAGACTAACTACCCTAAGACCTTCCCACAGTCTATGTACATTCACCCATGAAGTAGAGCCTATGAAGTATACTTCCAGCTTGCACTGAAGATGTCATCATGAGGCAAAAGGAACTTGGGTCACAGTAGGATTCAGGGTACCAGTAGGAAACGCTGGCACACTCAGAAGAGAAGAGAGTTAACGTATAAAACAAATGAACATAGGGTAGGGAAAAAAGAGAAGAAAACCAAGAAACAGACCCTTAACTATAGAGAACAAAGTGAGGGTAACCAGAGGGGAGGGGATGTGGGGAAGTGGGTGCTAAACAGGCTAAGGAGGGCACTTGTGATGAGCACCGGGTATTGTATGGAAGTGTTGAATCACTAAATTGTACACCTGAAACTAATATTACACTGTATGTTAACTCACTGGAATTTAAATAAAAGTTAGAAAAGAAAAAATAAATAAAGGACTATTGACCTGAGCAGGCAAAGTTAAGGGAATCTAACAAAGGACAGTGAACCCCCTGGGACTAGGAACAATGAAAAGTTGCTCTTACACTCAGGCCTGAAAGGAGGAGGAGATGCGTAAGCCAATGTGTCCCCTGGTGAGAGCTGTCGTCACAGGAGAGGGGCCACGGAGAGGAATGAGCCATGGCTGAAAGAGCAAAGACCCTGACCTCTCTCCTCACTGTCCAGTGTCCCATTGGTGCCTCTCATTGGCAAAACCCACTGGAAGCCACAGGATAAGGGAATTCATGTGATGGAGACTATTGGAGCACAGAGCAGAGTGGGAAAAGTGGCAAATGGGGGTGTGGTGGGGCAAACACAAATTATCCAGCAACGCCCCTGAATCACTGCCTGGAAGAGGGCTGTCCCGGACAGCAGTCTGACCAATAGCACTTGCGACTTCGTCTCACATACTTCACACACGTTATGTATCAATCTGTTAAACACCTGAGATTTAGGGGTTGTTCGTGCCACAGTTACCCTACCATAACTAATGTATCTGGTTTATTTGCATTTTCACATTATGTCTTTTCTATTTAAATTGTTTTTCCAAAACTATAAGGGGAAATGTGTAACAATCCTCTAAAAATGTAAATGAGTAAAATTCACAAAGATTTTTTACATAAATTGTTAATAATTGTACCTTGAGATTATAAATAAGTAATCTCCCGTTAGATGTTCCAAATAGCTGCTTCACAATGACAGCTCCAAAGGGGAGACATTGTAGAGGGGATAAAACAGCATTTCTTCAAATATGAGACTATAGGAAGGAGAAAATACCATCGGAAAATAGTCAAATGAATACCATTGGAAAATTCCTTTTAAGACTGCCCACTCCATTTCAACTCACCCCCTTCCTCTTAGTCCTGCTTTCCCTTCTCTTCCCAGTGAAGTGTTTGTTGCTTTTAAACTGGTCCCTACCCACCAGGTTTCCCTAACAGCCTCTTCCCACCTCCTCCATTCCTCCTATTCTCCAGTCCTCCTCAGTTTACATAGAAACATCACCCCTGGGCCTTTCTAGTTGACCGGTTAGCTCTCTTAATAACTTTATTCAGCCATCCACTCATTTAAAAAAAAATCAATGGGGACCACTTAAATGCAAGTTATATTCTATGATGTTAAGACTATAAAGATTACTTTATATACATAGAAGTGGTCCCTTAACAAGTTATAATGCCGCAACAGAGAAAAGATATGGAAGCAGATAACCCTAGTATGAGGCAGAGAATGAGCAATGACACAAAAGAGGCACAGATAAAGTCCTAAAGGACTTTAGAAAAAAGGAAAGTCAAGGTGGCACCTACCGTGCTCCACCACTAGGGTAGGGAGAATGCAGACATTAGCTTATCTTTCTTACATATGGCTAATTCCTTCTTGTCCTTCAGGAATGTATTCAAGTGTCACCTCCTTGACCTCCATGCTCCCACAATCACGGCTTGATAACATTTTATTACCTTTCATCTCAAATGATGGCAAGTACTGGGAAGTGGGGGACAAGCCTTGTCTTTGTATATCTTCTGTGCCTAACTCTGAATCTGATGCACACCATCCCTTCAGTGATGGATGGATAGATGGATGGAGGGAGGGAGGGAGGGAGGGATGAAGTACTAGTAGCACATTAGAGGGAAACAGAAAGATGCAATCAGGAAAATAGAAGGTAATTCTAGGAATTTCAGGCATCCAGTTTGTCTGGCTATTGGAATGTCTTTCCCTTTTTGATAATATATTTGCTTTATATCAAGAGCTTTCTTTGCTTTAACCCAAACAAATCAATCTTACATTGTGGGCTTGAGCAGCTTTGATAAACACTTCTTTTTCCCAAAGTGCTCAAACCTGCATGTGTCTAGGTCAGCCTTGAATACAATGTTGTTTCCTAATTATTTTTCTTTCAAACAATTAGTCTTTATGCTACTCATCAAGCCAGCAATTGCATTATTTTGATGTAACACCCTGAAATTACTTCTGAACTGTTCCCCAAGGCCCAGCATGTGGTTACCAGCAAATGCTCAGCCACAGCAGGGAGTGTCATTAGTGACTTCTATATAAGATTCTCTTATGAGACAACATTTGCTGATAGAGATTCTAGTCTTTTTTTTTAGTAGAATTAAATTTTAAATGACACATTTGAATGAAAGCTTGCCATTTCCAATGATGTGGATAGAACTAGAGAGTATTATGCTAAGCAAAATAAGTCAATCAGAGAAAGATAACATACAATTTCACTCATATGTTGAATTTACGAAACAAAACAGGGCCACCTAGGCGGCCCAGTTGGCTAAGCATCAGGCTCTTGACTTCATGGTTTGTGAGACTGAGCCCCGAGCTGGGCTCTGTGCTGACACCATTGAGTCTGCTTGGGATTCTTTCTGTCCCTTGCTTTCTAGCCTTACTACACTCATGCTTGCTCTCTCTCTCTCTCTCTCTCTCTCTCTGAATAAATAAATACATATTTTTTTAAATAGCAAAACAAATGATCATAGGGGGAAAAAGAGAAAGGAAAACCAAGAAAAAGACTCTTAACTATAGAGAACAAACCGTTACCAGAGGGGATGTGGGTGGGGGAATGGGGGTGGGCGAAATAGGTGATGGGGATTAAGGCGTGGACTCATTGTGATGAGCACTGGATGTTGCACGCAAGTGTTGAATCACTAACTTGTACACCTGAAACTAATATTATACCATATGCTAAATGGAATTTAAATAAAATAAAATAAATAACACATTTGCCCAAGGAGAAAAAATATCTTTTAATGCTATAAGAACCTTTTAATACCTGATAAATAATTGAATAGATCAATATTAAAAATTAGACCACCACATATTATTCAATTTATCTGTCATAGGCCAGTCTTTATGACAATGTATGTGTACCAAGTCAACAAGTGATAACTTCAGACCATTTTAGATAAAAGCTGCATCTTAAAATTATAAAACTTTACAAGTAAATATTAAAGTTAAGCATGCAAATTCAGTTGATACTTTTTTAATTTCTTTCTTAATGTTTTATTATTCATTTTTTTTTTTTTTTTAATATTTTTTATTTATTTCTAGGAGAGAGAGAGAGACAGCGTGAGCAGGGGAGGGCCAGAGAGAGAGAGAGTCACAGACTGAAACAGGCTCCAGGCTCTGAGCTGGCAGTCAGCACAGAGCCCGATGCGGGGCTTGAACCCACGGACCGCGAGATCATGACCCAAGCGAAAGTCGGACGCTTAACCGACTACGCCACCCAGGCGCCCCTTATTATTCATTTTTGAGAGAGAGAGACAGAGCCTGAGCAGGGGAGGGGCAGAGAGAGAGATAAAATCTGAAGCCGCTCCAGGCTCTGAGCTGTCAGCACATAGCTCCATGTGGAGCTTGAACTCACAAACCATGAGATCATGACCTGAGCCAAAGTCAGATGCTTAAATGACTGAGCCACCCAGGCACCCAGATACTTTGTTTTTTAATAACATTTATTCTCTCTAGTATACGAAACATATTGCTGATCAGAAAAATAAATAATTGCAAAGAACACAAGTCCAATAAGACAGTATTACTGAACCACCTGGTATGAAAGGAGATAATGAAGTCTTTGATATTGCCTGAGTGGCCTTCTGGAATTACCTTTTTAGATACATATTCAGTAGAAAAGATTACTTTGAGATTAAAATATTTTGAATATAAAAGTAAGGCAAATCACTAGATTTGAGTCCTCTTTCAGCATTTTTAAAAATTCCAAGATGGATCATTGAGAAAACTCAAGTCCATGCATCACTGAACAAGAGATTGACTCGATTCTCATTTCCCTTGACAAACCACCCTCTCTTTCCCAAAGTCCATTCCTTGGTCAAGTACAGGGACAAAGAGAGCAATCTCCCCACTCTTCACGCTATGATATAGGCTCTTCTCTAAGAGTCCTAGGGCCATGATACAAAGCACTGTAGAAGTTTTGGGAGATGGGTGGATGAATAGATGCTGACCCAGAAAGCACTGGGATACCATTAGCCTTCCACGAAATGAGCTCACTTTTGGCCTTTGCTGAACTGTGGTGTAAACTTCTTATTTAAATTACAGGAGTCTTATCCCCTTCACCTGGTCTGGAATCATCTTTCTTTAAAAATTAATATATTCCTGACAGACTTGTCCTGCTAAACTAGTCATTATGGTTTCATTTTCTGCTCCAACAGCCTATATAAGTCTCTCTACCTAGTTCGGTTAACAGATATTCACAAGACTTCATAACTTCCTTTGAAAAGAGAGTTTCGGATTCTACTGGTTTCCTAGAGTCAAGTATGCACGTGGGTACTTGGTTTATCAGCATTTCTACAAATTCTGTTTTTCCACACATTTAATTCATAGGCACATAAATATATGTAGATCATTTTTAAGTTTCATAGCTGGAAGAAGATTCAAAATATTTTATAACATTTTAGTTAACTCTGGATGATCAAAGAGTAAATATCCAGCATTTAATTTATACTAAAAAATCTTGCATTCTAATACCTGCTCTAGGTAAACACTTGCTTTTTTTGCTATTGAGTATTCACTTACAGTCAACTTAATAGCTGCTTTGCTGATATCTTAATTCCCCTCATTTTTATTTTATAAACAGAAGAATGTTTTGAAACTCAAATATTTTACTACTATTATCTACGAAAATCTGGAGGAAGTAGGTCTTGCCTTCCCTCTGGAAGAAACTTGTCTATTCCCATTATGAATTCAAGAAGGACCTGAGCTTTGTTCACATCTCAGTTCCTCCAATATCATCTGTATGCTGTAGAGTCCTTTGAAACATAAATTCTCTTACCAAATGCCCTGCTCCAAAGGAAAGTTTATGAGCTTTGCATGTAATTCTTACCTCAGATACAGAAAATCTATCTATTCCACAGAGGAATTAACAAGATGTCTCTGTTGATCCCCACAAGGTGACTTTGATTAATGTAAATTTCTAGATCAGACACCCATGATATAAAAAGAAACATATTTATGAGCCCACTTTTTCACCCATTATTTTAGATTATTTGTACCCTCTCGTATCAATTCCTTATACCAAAGTATTATGAAATGTTTGAATGTAGTGGTTTATAGTTTCAGTAGTAACAGGTATTCTAATTCATGCTTAATGGTATCTTAAAGTATGAGATTTCATATCTCAGGCTAGGACCATACTACTAGAGCCCAAATCCTCAATATTACCCCAGAGCATCAGGCAGCTGCTGCAGGAGCAACCTGAGAGGGAACATTGAACCGTGTCACCATTGCAGCTTTGAAGGACACATGTAACTCAAAACCCTAGTCATTCAGAACAGTTGACACTGTGGTATTATTAAGCCTACTGCTCACAGAAGCTGAAGTCAGTTGGGTGCTCTTATTTATAGTGGGGACTCTTCCACCAACAATCTCATCAGTATTCCTCATTGGCCTCAGCAGAATAATGAAACACTTGAGAGCAAATATACAACCCAACAAACCACAGCTGAATGCCAAGACTGCAAATATTTCCACAGCTACTTTGAATTTGCCTTTGGTGCTCAGGTAAGCAGGGACAAAAGAGATGCAGACGATGAAAAAGACCAGAATCTCAAAGGTTAAGCATTTTCTTTCATAGTAATTATCTGGCAACTGGCAAGCAACAAAGGTTGTAAGAAAGCATAGCAAGGCCAGGAAGACATCAATCCCAAACACAGATTTGGGAAAATTCTATAGAACCTTCATCACATTCCAGAATAATCTTTATATTTCAAGATTCTATGTACACTCTTGTACACTCTTGGAGGCTCCAATACTAAGTAGGCTATGAGTATGAAGATCTCAACTAGAACAGAGATTAGCACAATGATTTTTTGATAAAGGAAGTGGATGGATAGGAGTCGGGCTTTGGATATAGAAATTCTGCAGGTTAAAAACAGTGAAATCGTCTTTCCAAGAATGCAAGACAGACAAATAGAAAAGCCCACTCACTGCCAAAGTGACATGGCGGGTCATGCAGGACCAGTTGTTCAGCTTGCCAATGAAAAGCATGGAAGATGGCAGTGTGATGACAAGAGAAAGCTGAATGAGAAAGCTCAGCTCCCAGTCATTGGCGTTCACAAGTGGAGTATGCCTGTGTATCACGTACACAATTGTGACTGCCAAGACCACAAGCACCCCAAAGATAGAGAGAATGGCAAGCAGGAATCCCAGGGCCTCATTGTAAGCAAGGAATTCCACCTCTTTTGGCATGCACTCACTCTTTTATGCATTTGACCAATAATCGTCACCACATTGTTCACACTCCCTTTGCCCTAATGAATAAAGAACAGAGGATTAATTCTGAGCAGTCAAAGACTTAGGGCAGGACTCATTGAGATCCCTTTATACAGAATATACAAAATCTAGAAAGAAAAAGGAAGGAAGGAAGGAAGGCAGGCAGGCAGGCAGGCAGGCAGGAAAAAAGAAAGAAAAAAAAGGGAGAAAGAAAGAAAGAAAGGAAGGAAGAAGAAATAAACAGCAATACAATCGTCTTAGAGTGTGCAACCAATATTACATATTGAGAATTATTTTTAGTTGTGGGAAGGTGGTCTGCCTTCTTGGTTTCAGCCTTTCCTATATGGGCCTTTTCCAGTAAGATGCCTCTTTTCTTTCTCTTCTCATTATCCCATTGAGAAGGGAGGTGTGTATCCTCATAAACCTGAGAATCCACAAATGGCTTACCATGGATGAGAAAATTAAAGCTACTCAGGTGAAACAATCAAGAGAATTGTGAGAAGGTTGATTAAAATACAAGTGTTTTCAGTCTTCCATTCAACATTACTGCCACCTAATGAAGGGAATCTTGTCTTTGTTCCTTCAGCTTTCCCCTCCCTACCCTCCAGAGGCTGATTCCAGAGAACAAGCATGAAGGACTGAGAATAAGAAGGGAAACAACAGTCCCTGGGAAACTCAGTCAGTTAAGATTCTGACTTTGGCTCAGGTCACGATCCCACAGTTTGTGGGTTTGAGCCCTGTTTTGGGCTCTTTGCTGACAGCTCAGAGCCTAGAGCCTGCTTCAAACTCTGTGTCTCCCTCTCTCTCTGCCCCTCCCCAGCTCTTCTCACGCTCTCTCACACACAAGTAAATCAACAAGCATTTAAAACAGTTTTTTTTTAAAGAAAGGAAACAAAACCAAAAACAACTGTGTTGACAAAGTTCCATAGGAGTGTGTTACAATGTAGAAAAAGGTATTTGAGATGAATTCATAGTAAATTATCAAATGGATCACTTCAATGTTCTTTCTAATGTACAGGTGATGATTGGAATTCCCTTTTAACTACTTCTCACTGCTGGACTAGACTTCTCTTGCTAAAACTCTTCAGAGACTGAGTCATGTGAGGTTCAGGGAGTTGTTCAGGTTACACTGTGCTTATTTTCTATTTGGGGAATTTTTACATTTTTAAAAATTCTTGAAATAAATTGTTATGGAGGGCCTTTGGGCAAAGGATAAGTACAGCTTTTGAGTTATCTTTAAAGATAGAGATAAGCAGAGATAAAAGTATACCTACTCCAAGATGCTTCATAAAGCTAAGCAACCAAACCCAGCCAAAATCCTGGCATGAAGAGCAGAAATTCAGCAGGTTGTGGAAAAGAATTCATGGAGCACTAGTTAAAGAATTCATCTGTAAAATTCATCTTACAAACCTTGAGTAATTATGGCCTTAATTCCATTGTCTTTGGGGATGGAATTCTAGGTCTTATAGTTCCAAACTGAGATAATTCAGTAGAACACAGAACTGTAATTCACCTATTTTTCCAATTATTCACAATTTTTTTACATAAATAATAGTTAATGTATTTTAGAAATTGAGATAATGTTAAGTACTTTTTATGAAGCCATTTATTCACATTTCACATTTCATTTTTAAAAATTTTCTTCTGTTAAATCCTTTCTGTTAAATTCCCAACAGTAGCAGCTTCAGAACTGAAACCCAACATTATGGGTTTTTTTCACACTGCACAGAATATCCAACAGTTCAAAGGATTGTAATGATTTTTGTTACAAGTTGTTTACACGTATTTATAAAGATAGCTCCTAAACTCCTCTTTACCAAAGCGTGCTTACTCTAATTGTATTTCAATATCAATGAAAAATATGATCATCTCTACCTGGTTCCCGTGACACATGTCCATCAGCACATGGGATGCAGTCAAAGCAACATATTGGTTCCCCTTGACGAATCTCCTTCCGGGTCGCAGGATGACATAGATCAATACACACTGAGTGGGGAAACCAGCAAAGACAAATTCAATCAATGCATATAACAAAACCTTTTGTCTCCACTGGAAAAAATAAAAAACACAAAAACAAAAACAAGGAGTTCATGTTTGGATTTCTATTGGCTTTGTGATATCTCAGGAAACCCAGGATAGCTAGGCAAGAATGCCAAAGAGAATGAATGACACCTGGAGAGTCTAGAGAGGAATTTTGCTAAAAGTCAATCTTATGGTTGATTCTAGAAAGTCAGATTCACCTTAAAGCTAGCTCTTTCCAACTTTGGGGCCTCAGACCAGCCTTCATGCCCATGATAGTCTGGGGAAGGGACAATTTGCCAAAACTGTTTCTGCTTGTGGGGAGCCTGTGACCCCAAGAATTATCTGGAGAGCCTGAAAAAGATTTCTTCTCACAAGGCCATCCCAACATAGTCTGTAAGTTAAAGAGGGTCAGTAGAAAAGAAAAACAAAAGATCTTTTCCATGGGAAAAATTGGCAGGGCAGAAAAGGAAACATGGACAAGGCATAACACTGGAATATTTTCTCACAAAAGGGAGTTTAGAAAGCTCAATGGCAAATGCAGGTCTCCCTTTATATTCTACATGGATATACACCTTCAAACCCGGTACAAATGCAGTGTTTATAAATCAGTCTATATCTTAATGTAAATGAAAAGCTTCCTATGTAAAAGGGAGATAAAATGTTGTTTCCATTAAGGAAAGATTTATTTTGAAAAGTGAATAATCATATTTATATTTATTCTGGAAACCAGAATCTTCCTATGTTGGGTTTTGCAGGTGAAATATGAATTAGATAACAATAAAAATATTAAACATCTCTGAGATCAGATATGGTACAGTAATATTACTGAAATATGTATTGTTATCCACAATAGATAGGCTTCTTACAAGGTGTGTGTATGTGTGTGTGACCACTGAATGAACTGGATTTCCTCTCTCCTGACCTAGTCTTCTGAAAAGAGCTCTTTATATACCTTTCTTTGAAAATCATCAGGGGCGTCTGGGTGGCCCAGTCGGTTAAGCGCCCGACTTCGGCTCAGGTCATGATCTCACGGTTCATGGGTTCGAGCCCCGTGCTGGGCTCTGTCCTGACAGCCAGCTCAGAGTCTGAAGCCTGTTTCAGATTCTGTGTCTCCCTCTCTTTCTCTCTGACCCTCCCCTGCTCACACTGTCTCTCTTTCTCTCGAAATAAGTAAAACATTAAAATGTTTCTTGGCGTGTCTGCTAGCTTTTCCTCTAGCTACATTCTCTGTTGTTTCTCTTCACTATCTGGCACCCTCGATCAACCTTTCCTTGAGATGCAGACTCTCTTGGCTTCCATTAGGCCTTATATTTATTTTTTCAGCTCTACATCCTCCACCTTCCTCATCACTGTGGGCATTTTCTTAGGTTTGTTCCTTAATCCTCTGCTTTTATTTCTTGATATAAAGCAGCTCATTCACTCTTTTTTTTCAACCATCAGTTCTATATAAGAACTCCCAAATCTTGATTTCTACCAGCATATCCCACCTGACTTCTAATTCCATATCCGAAACTTCCAACATATCCCTACTTTGCATTTCTACCATCAACTCCAATTCAACATGTCCAAAACGATCCCCATTAACCCTATTCCTCTTCCCAAATTTCCCATTTCTGTCACTGACACCAACATTCTCATCCATAACTTCCAACTTCATCTTGTATTACTTGCATATATATATCCTCCCCTTTACTCAGCTCCATCTGCTCACCAACCTCCAGATTCAGTTTTCCATCATGAGTTAAGTCATATCTGATACTGTCCACTAGTTATTTGATGCAGACACTTCCAAGTCCAGTAAGACATCCAGAATGTGACTATTATGTGCCACTTCCATCACATCTATCTTTGTTCCAGCACCCGCATTATTTTGGATTATTTTATTGGTCTTCTAATTGTTTACCTTTTTCTACTCTTATTCACCCCAGCCCACTCCTTCAGCCTATCTGCAACATGGCAGATAATTTTTTTAACCCTAAATGAGACCATTACTCTCCTCTCTCAAGACTCTTCTGTGGCTCCCCCTTTTCACTCAGTGTTAAAGCCAAAGTCCTGATGTAGCCAATAAGACCCTATGTGATCTACTCTCTCGCCTCTGTTCCTCATCTCCCATTATTCTCCTCCCTCCCTTCTTCTAGCCACAGTGACCTCTTTGCAATTTCTACAAAATGCCAACAATGCCCCTACCTCAGGGCCTAGAAGTTGCCATTTCCTCTGCCCAAAATTCTCCTCCCCTAGATAATGCATGGATTCACTTCCCTTTAAGTTTTTATTCAAATGTCACCTCAGTGAGTCCTTCCCTGACCATATAATGTGAAATTATATCCCCTCCTCCATCATTCCCTATCTTAATCCTTACAACTTTTTCTTTACAGCACCATCATCCTTTAAGATAACATAGGGGTATTTCTTGTTTATTGCCTATTTCCTCCCACTGAAATGTTAGTTCTGTTAGTAGAGATTTGTTCTGTTTTGTATAGTGATGTATCCCCAGTTCTTAAGATAGTGTCTAGCATCTATAATATTGTGCTCAATAAATATTGGCTCAGTTAATTAATTGATTTTATTGTAGGTGCTGTGAAGGCAGTATTTTGAGGTTGTGTGTGTGTGTGTGTGTGTGTGTGTTTGCTTTTGTTTTGTATTTCTTTCCCTTTATTTAGTAGTTTGTGAAATAACAGGTTAGTTCCAAAGAATCCTCCAAAGCTGATCAATTTTGGAAGGAGGAGAATATCATTATGAACTTAAGGATTTAAAAATGTGTTTTATTTTACTGCATTTCTTTTCTTTCTTGATGCTCAAATTATCCAATTTTTGACCAGGGAGAACTCCTGCTTTGATCCCACATTTTTTTTTCTTTTTTAAAGTATAGCTGACAATGTTATGTTAGTTTCAGACGTACAACATAGTGATTCCACAAGTCTGTATGTCACCCTATGCCCACCACAAGTATAGCTACCATCTGCCACCATACACTATTATAGTACCATTGACTATATTGCCTATGCTCTTTCATTCCCCATGACATATTCATTCCATAACTGGAAGCCTGTACCTCCCACCCCCCTTCACTTGTTTCATCTATTCTCCTCACTCCTCTTCTCTCTAGCAATCATCAGTTTGTTTGCCTTTCTCTCTCTAGCTTATTTCACCTAGAATAACACTTTCTAGGTCCATCTATGTTATTGCAAATGGCAAGATCTCATTCTTTTTTATGTCTGAGTAATATTCCATTATATACATATACACACCACTTCTTCTTCATCCATGGATGGACACTTGCATTGCTTCCATATCTTGACTATTGTAAATAATTCTGCAATAAACATAGAGGAGCATACATCTTTTTGAATTGGTGTTTTTGTTTTTATTTCCTTTGGGTAAACACCCAATAACAGAATTATTGGATCATATGGTATTTCTATTTAATTTTTTTAGGAAAATCAGTACTGTTCTCCACAGTGGCTGCACCAACTTACATTCCCACCAATAGTACACAACAGTACACAAGTGTTCCTTTTTCTTCACATGCTTGCCAACACTTATTATTTCTTAATATTTTTATTGTAACCATTCTGATAGATATAAGGCAATATCTCACCACAGTTTTCATTTGCATTTCCCTGATGATGAGTAACTTTGAGCATCTTTTCATGTGTTTGTTTGCCATCTGTATGTCTCTTTTTTTTGAAAAAAATATTTAGGTCCTTTGCCCATTTTTTTAGTTGGATTATTTGTTTTATGGTGTAAAAGTTGTATAAATTATTTACATATTTTGGACCCTAGGCCCTTATCAGATATGTCATTTGCAATATCTTTTCCCATTCACTGTGTTGACTTTTCATTGTGTTAATGGGTCCCTTTGTTGTGCAAAAGCTTTTATTTATTTATTTATTTATTTATTTATTTATTTATTTATTGCTCGTTTCCCTTGTCTGAGAAGACATATCTAGTAAAGTGTTACTAAGGCTGATGTCAAAGAAATTATTGCCTAAGTTTTCTTTTAGGATTTTATGGTTTCATGTCTCATAATTAGGTCTTTAATCCATTTTGAGTTTATTTTTGTGTATGGTATAAGAAAGTGGTCCAGTTTCATTCTTTTGCATGTCCAGTTTTCATAGTACCATTTATTGAAGAAACTGTATTTTCTCCATTGTATACGCTTGCCTCCTTTGTTGTCGATAAGCACGGGTTTATTTCTGGGCTCTCTATTCTGTGCTATTGATTCCATGTGTCTATTTTTGTGCTAATACCATGCTGTTTTGATTACTACAGCTCTGTAGTATATCTTGAAATTTCATTATACCTCCAGCTTTGTTCTTCTTTCTCAAGATTGCTTTGACTATTCAGGCTCTTTTGTGGTTCCATACAAATTTTAGTATTATTTGTTTTAGTTCTAAGAAAAATGTGGCTGGTATTTAATAGGGATTGCATTGAATCTGTAGATTCCTTTGGGTATTATAGACATTTTAATAATATCAATTCTTCCAACCCATGAGCATGGAATATATTTCTATTTGTTAAGCTGTCTTCAATTTTTTTTTATCAATGTTTTATAGTTTTCAGAGTCTAGGTTTTTCATGTCCTTGATCAAGTTTATTCCTAGGTATTTAATTCTTTTTGGTTCAGTTGTAAATGGGACTATTTTCTGAATTCCTCTTTCTGCTTTGTTACTAGTGTTTATAAACACAACCAATTTCTGTGTATTGATTTTGTATCCTGTAATTTCAGCAAATTCATTTGTTACTTCCAATAGTTTTTCGGTGGCGTCTTCAGGGGTTTCTGTGATTAGTATCAGATCATCTGCAAATCATAACAGTTGAACTTCTTTCTTACCAATTCATATGCTTTTATTTCTTTTTCTTTTCTGATTGTTGTGGCTAGAAATCCCACTATTTTGACTAAAAGTAGTAAGCATGGACGTTCTTGTCTTGCTCCTGACCTTAGAGGAAAAGCTCTCAGTTTTTCACCACTGAGTATAATGTTAGCTGAGGTGTTTTTCATATATGGTATTTATTATATTAAGGTATGTTCCCTCTAAACCAACTTTGTTGAGAGTTTTTGTCATGACAAATGTTACACTTTGCCAAATCTGTTTCTGCATCCATTGACATGATCATATGATTTTTATCCTTCATTTTGTTTATATGGTGTATCGTGTTGAATGATTTGTGAATATTGAACTATCCTTCCATCCCCAGAATAAATCTCACTTGATTGTGGTGAATGATCTTTTTAATGCATTGTTGACTATGGTTTGCTAATATTTTGTTGAAGATTTTTACAAGAGATCTCTTCACCTATCTTCCTTTTTCTAAACACTTTTTTCTGGAGCATCAGGGTGGCTAGGTTGGTTAAGCATACAACTGTAGGTCAGGTCATGATCTCACAGTTCATGGGTTCAAGCCCAGCATCAGGCTCTGTGCTGACAGCTCAGAGCCTGAAGGCTGCTTCAGATTCTGTGTCTCCCTCTCTCTCTGCCCCTCCCCCCTCACACTCTGTCTCTCTTTCTCTCAAAAATACATAAATATTTTTTTTTAATTTTAATACTTTTTTAATTTTGCTGTTTTGCTGGGGTGCTTTCCCTTACCTTCTTTTCCAGATGTCTGATCTGTTCTTCTACATCTTCTAATCTACTCTTGATTCCCTTTAGTGTATTTTTCATTTCAGTTATTATATTCTTCAACTCTGACTGGTTCTTTTTTTACATTTTCTATCTCTTTGTTAAAGAGAGTTCTTCCACTTTTCTCTCAATCCCATGAGCACCTTTATGATCATTACTTTAAACTCTTCATCAGGCATATTGCTTAATTTCATTTAGTTCTTCTTCTGAGGTTTTCTCTTGTTCTTTCATTTGAGGCATATTCTTGTCTCCCGATTTTGCTTAACTTTCTATGTTTGTTTATATACATTAGGCAAAACTGCCACTTCTCCTACACTTGAAGGAATAGTCTTATGCCTGGTTGTCCCCTGTGTAGGCTGTGCCTCGTGACTTTGGCTGGCTCGCCAGAGCTGTGTCTGGTGTGGGCTGGGGCTCCCAGAGTACTCTGTAATGGAGTTACCTGTAATGGAGCCGCCCTGCTAAGATGGCCAGAGCTGAAGTGGGTTCTGGGACTGGGGTGGTCCTGGCACTCTCCACAGAGAGGGTGCCTTGGCAGGACAGCTCCAGCTGAAGTGGGGATAAGCCAGGGTGCCCTAGGGTGCTGAGCACAGGGTTTGCCCTGGTGAGGCAGCTGGAGGAGTGTGGGCTGGGAGGTCCCAGGGGGCCCCATGCAGGGGCCCCCTGGTTGGATGGCTAGAATGGAGGCAGGCACACACCAGGCATTCCCAAGCCACTCTGCACAGGGGGCACTTTGGCAGGGTAGCTGGAGCTAAGGCAGGCATAGCCAGGAGATCTCAGACAGCACTGTACCAGGGGTACCCTAGCAAGCCATCTGGAGCTGAAATGACTTGGGCCTGGAGTGTTCTAGGGTGCTGTGTTCCTGCGTCATCTTGGTCTGAGTGCTGGAGCCATCGTGAGCACTGACTAGGGATGTCCTGGTGGGCACTGACCTATGTCCTCCTTGTGGGGTGGCTGGAGCTGGTGTGGGCCCAGGAAACACTGAGGCAGCAGGCCAGTAGGGTGCACAGATCCTGTTCCTGTTCACACTCTCAAGGTGGAGAGGAAACATAAACCCCCGCACTCACTAGCCCCTCCAGTTCAGAGAGAGCTCCAGCAGCTCCCCACCTTTAGACAGGGTTCTAGGGCTCGTCCCTTCATATTCCCTAGTTGCTCTTTTAAATCTCAGCTTTTTTTTCTATGTGCCCTTGGGCAGACAACCCTGCCTGAGGTCATCTCAGGGTACTATCCCTCCTCCTTGCAGCTTCCAGTGTTGGGGCGGGGGTTCCCTTTGTTACCGAGTCTCCATCTCTCCTGTGTTCTCAGTGTGGCCTCTATCTTTTGTTGTGCAGAAGCTGTTCAATCGCCCCATCCCCCCCCCCCCCCCCCCCCCCCCCCCCCCCCCCCCCCCGCCCCGTTCCTCTTCAGGAGGAACTGCTCTATAAGCAGATGTAGATTTGGTGTGTCCATGGAGGAGGTGAGGTCAGGGTCCTCCTATGTTGCCATCCTGGACTGGCATTCAGGGCAGTGGTTTTTTGCAGTGCTTAACAAGAGGTGGGCTCATAGTAGATGCTTAGTAAATTCGTATCGAAGTCATTTGAACCAATTTCAGTATCCAAATATGACCCCAATTTTAATAAGAAAAAAAATAAGATTATTATTTTCTAGTGAAACATTATTAACTAAAAATCAACTACTACATTTTATTATTCTTCCATTAAATTTTACTAAAATGAGGATTCTATGAACCTATACAAGCAGTAACAACTCTTTTTTCATGCAAAATAATTATATTAAGTACCTGCTATATGCCTAGCAGTAGGAATACAAAGTGAAAAGCCTCAGACTTCATTGAGGGAGAGAGCTCTAGACTACAGAAGATAGTTTATACTCTAGGCCTAAGGCAGTAGAAGTGTTTTATGTCTAGTACTGTACTCCTAGCCACAGGTGGCTCTTGAACACTTGAAATGTGGCCAATGTGACTAAGGAACTGAATTTTTAATTTTATTTAAGTTTAATTAATTTAAATCGTATAAGCTACATGTGAATGTGGGCTACTTATTTGGACTGTACAGCTCTAGGTCAAAGAAATAAAATACAGAAGAGAGCTGTGGCCCTTCCGGTGGCACACACTGATAAGATTTTCGTTTTATACCCTGTCATAATGTTTGAGTGCTGCCTAAGGATGGGCCAAGAAAGGGAGGGATGTGTGTGTAGGTGTGTGTGCTTCTGTGAGTATGTAGGAGTTTATAAATGTTTACTGCCACCCATGAAAAGCAGAGAGCAAAAAAAGAATAAAAAGAGATGAAAAGAGAGATTTAAAAAAAAAAAAGATCTTCTAGGTGTCTGGCATAGGACAGGAGCTCAGAAATCTTAATTTCTTTGTTATTTTATTCTTAGATATTTTCCCAGCAGGATTTGGAAGACTGTTTGGGTATATCACATCTCAGGTCTAAAGGGCCACACCAGGGGCACCTGGGTGGCTCAGTCGGTTAAGCCTCTGACTTCAGCTCAGGTCATGATCTCAGGGCTCGTGAGTTCAAGTCCGGCCTTGAGCTCTGTGCTGACAGCTCAGAACCTGGAGCCTGCTTTGGATTCTGTGTCAACCTCTCTGCCCCTCCCCTGCTCATGCTCTGTCTCTCTGTCTCTCTCTTTCTCAAAACTAAATAAAAATCAAAAAGAACTTTTAAAGGGCCACACAAGAAGAGAGAAGATACATGAACAAGAAACAAGATGAAAACAGACCCTGCACCCTGAAATAAGTCTGCACTGTTAAAGAAAAAACGCTGGCTGCACAGACTCCCATTTTCCGCTCTTTGACTCCTGCTGGATCCTTTCATTCTGAGATCCACATGGAAGATTAAATTGTCAGTGCTTTTCAGCCACCTGATCATTTTACTGTGACGTAGCAGGTCACCCTGTAGTAAACACTGAACTGGAATATCAAAGGCCGTAGTCCTGCTTTCCTAGAACTAATATTTCATGAAGGGTAAAAAGTTCAGCTATCTGGAAGTCACGGGGTTTCTTCTGGTAAGTGACAAGGTTTCCCCTATTTTTCTCCATTACTTCAGGGGCTGTCTTTCCCTAGTGTACCCAGAGGACCCAGTCTCTAGCTCACCAACTGCTTCTCAGTCCTGCATATCAAAGACCTCCTGTTGCTATAGGAAGAAGAGAAAAAAGAATATAATAATAGGGGCACCTGGGTGGCTCAGTTGGTTAAGGGTCAGACTTCAGCTCAAGTCATGATCTCACGGTTCATGGGTTCGAGCCCCATGTTGGGCTCTGTGCTGACAGCTAGCTCAGAGTCTGGAGACTGTCTTAGGATTCTGTATCTCCCTCTCTCTCTGACCTTCCCCTGCTCATGATGTCTCTCTCCCTCTCTCAGAAATAAATAAAACATTAAAAAATTTTTAAGAATTATAATAATAAAATAAACAATGACATAAACAACAATAATTCACAATCAATAAATAATAATAATGGGAAATATAAGGAATATAACAGTGTTTATGTACAGTAAACATTACATCCAAAGATAATGCATTTAACCCTCAAACTTTATGTTTACTACCTCTCAGAACAATTTTAAAGACAGTATTTTGGAAACTCATCTGTCTCTCCTATAATCTCTTGATAGAAGATTTATTCAATGATACATCAAAGCTTGTTGAACATCAAAGCTTGCTGAGATACATGTGCACACATCCACATACTATACTGGTAGCTAGTGTTCCCTAGCCCAAATCATATTATGAGTTTGTAAGTCCTCCCTTCCACAGTTTGGCCCTGAGAATAAATAAGGAAAAAAAAAGGATGCAGAAATTAAATCCCTCTAGAACTACCATCAAAAAGAGAGAGAAAGACCAGAGGATAATGGTAGGTGCTAAACTGTGACTTTTTCCACACATCCTCTCAAAAACACCACACAAACTTTAAAAACAAAACAAAATAAAACCACACATGACTACAACTTTAGTATAAAGAACCTGAGAATACTATGAACTCTGAAGTACTTGTATATAGAGAAATAGCCATTATTAAATCCCAGCAAGGCCATCTCTAGAGTTCCTCACTCATCTCTGGGTATGTGGAAAATGAATGGAATCTTAAGAAACTATGCAGAGAAGAATAAGGGGAACAGAGAATCTAAGTCTGATGGAGAACAAACGAATCACTCCTAGGAAGACAATGTCCCAGTCGGCATTGAAACAGGTTCAAGACCATGTAGAGACAGCACTGGCTACAGAAAGTGAGACTCAAGGTGCCCATCTCAGGACAGCACCACTTCTATGGGACTAGAAGGTATATGAAGAGGGAGAGGTGCCTTTCTGAGATTCAGTAGAAAGGGAAAGAAGAAGGGAAAATTAAGAATCCTACCAAGAGTGACTCATAAAACCAAGAGAAACATTAAGCCTTCTCTTACCACAAATGTCATTATCTTAAATGAACTACTCTTCACTCTACTAGTAGAAGACGACAGTTTTGAAATAGGGATTTGTAAAACACCAAAACTCCTATCTTTGTCTATGAACAAAAATAGAATTGTGCCTTTAGGTAAGTTTACTATAAGAAGAAAATAGAAAATAAAAATAAAAACATTCCAGCAGAAAAAAATTCCCGTAGATTTAAATTCCCATCAACACATATACATGCATAATCATTAACCAGAAAAATAATGTAATGGCATTTTATTTTTTAATTTTTTTAAGAAGTCCTCATGCCCAGTGTGGAGCCCAATGTAAGGGTTGAACTCAGGACACTGAGATCAAGACTTAGGTTGAGCCAAGATCAAGAGTCAGATGCTTAACCAACTGAGCCATCCAGGTGCCATAGCATTTTAAATAAATGTTCTAGCACTACAATTAAATATTCTCAAAAAAGCACTTGGAGCTGCGCAAAAATATGTTGAGTTAGGTATTTAAAAATTTAAAAATATAAATAAACACAAAACTGGAAAAAATTTTAAAAAATTATTTTTTAGTTCAGGAAAGAAACTAAAGACAAAATAATACCATTTCAGAAATTAAGATAAGGGGCGCCTGGGTGGCTTAGTCGGTTAAGCGTCCGACTTTCGCTTAGGTCATGATCTCAGGGTTCGTGGGTTTGGGCCCCGCGTCGGGCTCTGTGCTGACTGCCAGCTCAGAGCCTGGAGCCTGTTTCAGTCTGTGACTCCCTCTCTCTCTGACCCTCCCCTGCTCACGCTGTTTCTCTCTCTCTCCTAGAAATAAGTAAAACATTTTTTAAAAAATTAAAAAAAAAAAAGAAATTAAGATAAAAGTTACAAGGCACTCAAAAACAAATATACTTGAGTGAAAATTTAATAAGGGGCATTGAATAAAGGCTGGAAAACAGCCAAAAGAATAAGAGTGAAATAAAGAAAAAGGCAAAAACTATCAGAGAGAAAAACAGATAAAATAGAAGACAGACCAAGGAAATCATACCCTTTGATTGGAGTACTTGAAGAAAAGTCAAATGATAAAACTAATATTTAAAACTACAGTCCAAGAGAATGTTCCAAAAACAAAAGACCAGAATCTGTATATAGAAAAGATACACTATTCTTGAAAAGTATATTTGTACTTGTACAAATATTATACTTGTATTATATTTGAAAAAATTGACTGGAATAACTAACTCTCGATGTCTGATATTCCACAGTGCCTGAAACAATATAGACATGTAATTCGTTGTGTATATAAACAAAATAAGATGTCCAAGTAACTAACATTTAATGATTCAGTATTCCAAAATACTGTTGCATTCTTTTTCATCAGGAGCTCAAATGTAGAGTTTGTGAATATATATTCTCCAACCTTCACAAAGGCAACCTCTCCATTATCAACTAATTGCCAATTTAGAATATCATAGTACCCAGTCACATCTCCATTTTCATCAATTTCTATTCTCTCTCCATTATGGGTGGTAAACTTAAGTGTGTTCAAACAGTACATTTAACTAGAAAAAGAGGAGGCAAAAAGCAATTTGTAAATATTTGATTGCCTAAAAAACAGGGTTTATAAAGAAAATCTCAGAATTCATATCTAATTCATGTGACTGGATTTTTTCCTTTTCCTCCCTACCTCTGCTATCCAATACAACAACTTCTGGCCATATGCGACAATTGAAAACTTGAAAGTGGCTGGCCAAATTGAGATGAGCTTTAAGTATAAAATGCACACTGATTTGCAAAGACCTAGTTTAAAAAAGTGTAAACCATCATTAATTATTTTACATTATTTTATATATTATCATGATTATGACTACATGTTAAAATGCTATTCTGGATCAAATAAAACTTATTAAATTTAATTTCATCTGGTTTTTAAATTTTTTTTAATTTAGTTACTAGAAAATTTTAAATTGCCTATGTGGCTCATACATTCCTATTAAACAGCATTGGTTAGGCAGAGCAGTGCCTAATATTTCCTAATATCTCCATATCTAGGGAACCTTCCCCCCTAGATTTCTTCCACTTATGGATACCAGTCTACCCCCCTTACAATTCCCTTCCCTATATGTCTGATGGTAGAGACATGAAGATCAACCAGATCCACTCCCTACCTTGCAAAGCTTACAATCCAGTGGAGAGGTTAAACACATAAACAGGTACAAATAGTAAAATTCAATGTGCCTCTATGTTACTGCATGGAAAGAGTGTTGAAAAAGCATGGGAGAGAGAGTGGCTAACTAATTGCCTTAGGAAAATATAGGTTTCCCCAGGAAGTGGCTATCTGAGCTGAGTTTTTTAAAAAATTAGTAGGAATTCACCTGAAAAATACTGGGACAAGGAGATTCTAACCCAAGAGAATAACATGTGGGACAAGGATTCCTCCACAAACCAGGGAGGCCAAACAACTTGGTGGAAGCAGCCTGAATTATGATGTCTGATGAGCTGATATCATATTCTTGTTCTTTCAAATGTCATGACTGGGGCGCCTGGGTGGCTTAGTCGGTTAAGCGTCCGACTTTCGCTTAGGTCATGATCTCGTGGTTTGTAGGTTCGAGCCCCGCATCGGGCTCTGTGCTGACTGCCAGCTCAGAGCCTGGAGCCTGTTTCAGTCTGTGACTCCCTCTCTCTCTGACCCTCCCCTGCTCACGCTGTCTCTCTCTCTCTCTCTCTCTCTCTCTCTCTCTCCTAGAAATAAATAAAAAAAAACATAAAAAAAATTCAAATGTCATGACTTTGGGCAAGTCATATATCTTAACAAGCACTAGATTCCTGGTATGTAAGAAGAGGGCAATTATTCCTGCCCTACCTCTGTTATAGAAATTAATATAACTTTAAGTCTTTAGTAAGTCAATATACCAAGATAAGTATTAAAATAATCACCATTCACTCTGGAGTAGGACCACTCCAGGTCACCTACCCTTTTATCTCTCCTTCTTCCTTTTGCCATATGCTGTTCTCAACCAACATGAAATCTACATCAAAGTTCATGAGGGTGACTTTTACTGGCAAGTCCATTGGGAAGAGGAATTTTTTTCCCTTTCCAATCTTCAGAAGAGTTAAGAAAGGAAATGTTCAAAGCCTACCAGTCCCTGACCATTCTCTAGAACAATGCTGTCACAATTTCATCTGTTTATCACCACTGGATGGTAGGGTACAGCTCCCTACCACCCAGCTATACATAAGAATTTAGAGATATGTCCAAATAAGCCACAAGAGTAAAAGGTTTTTATCAAATATATATATTCTGATCAAATCTGCTAATGGGACAAGCTGAGAAGAATGAGTATGGAATGCATTGTCATTTTAGTTTTAAATAAATTTTAAAAATTTACTTCGACACATTTATGAAGCATTCTTTTTTTTTTTTTTTAATGTTTTATTTATTTCTAGGAGAGAGAGAGAGACAGCGTGAGCAGGGGAGGGTCAGAGAGAGAGACACAGACTCTGAAACAGGCTCCAGGCTCTGAGCTGGCAGCACAGAGCCCGACGCGGGGCTCGAACCCACGAACCGCGAGATCATGACCTAAGCGGAAGTCGGACGCTTAACCGACTAAGCCACCCAGGCGCCCCTATGAAGCATTCTTAATCAGCCTGTTAACCCTCTCTAGTGTGATGTACTGCTTTTCGGGTTTGACTTACTGACATCTTATGGGCTATGTGTCAGGGAGCATGAATCCTGTCATGGACTATCCCACAAAATATACCCTGACACTATGTGGTCTTTTGACCCTTACTAAAGTCTCTTCTTTGCAATTCTAATATGTATTTGTTGCTCTTTGAGTAATTTAAATCATTATATTGAAATATTAAAATAATGAATTAGATGATTGATATTTACCATATAGGATCCTTTTTCTTATAAAACAGGTACCCAAAGGATTTCTTTTAAAATGAAGGAACTGCCCCAAGACTTTAAAATATAACTTAATTTCTCATTCTGAATCTACCACAATTTCCCCAGTACCAAGAAATACACCTTGCACTCAGGTCTTGCTTTACAAATTTCATTCTCCAATAAATGGAAACAGGACTCTTTACGGAAATGGCTGACTTGACTATTGACCTAAGGCAGAGAAAGTACAAGATGAGCCTGGAACATCTTGGGGTTCCAGAAAATAAGAAAGTACTCAGACATGATAAAGATGTACCAAAAGGAAACAAGAGCTAGCTCAAAGTGGCTCTCAATAGTCAAATCTGGGAAATTCTGAGCAGCAGAAGAAATAATGATAGTTGTGCATTATTCTGCTCATAGAATGGAAATAAATATCATTGAGTCTACATTGATATAATTAAATCAGAGGGAGAGAGTAGAATTCCGGTTAATAAATGTAGAAGAAATGAAGGAAATAGAAAGTCACCATTTTTAAACAAAACAGTAATGGTTGTTTCAGGCAAAAATCATCATCAATGGATGTTAAAATTTGTGGGCAAAGTCATGATTGGAAACTTTATTTTCAGATCCTCAAAATATTGCCCCCGCAAGATAATTACAAAGGGAAACACACTTTACAGTGGAAAAGCCTGGTGACATCACTGTTACTTAGTAATGAAAGTTAATGTCAAAAATAAGACATAATGACATCATGTACCTCCTGCTATGAGGCATAAAAAAGATACATTAAACGTCTGACTCCTGGTTTCAGCTCAGGTCATGATCTCACATTTGGAAAAATCGAGCCCTGCAACTAGTTCTGCGGTGACAGCATGGAGCCTGCTTAGGATTCTTTCTCCCTCTCTCCACCCCTCTCTACTCACGTTGCCTCTCTGTCTGTCTCTCTCTCAAAATAAATAAACTAAAAAAGAAATTTTTAGGGGCGCCTGGGTGGCTCAATTGATTAAGCATCTGACTTCAGCTCAGGTCACGATCTCACGGTCTGTGGGTTTGAGCCCCGGGTTGGGCTCTGTGGTGACAGCTCAGAGCCTGGAGCCTGCTTTAGATTCTGTGTCTCCCTCTCTCTCTGCCTCTCTCTCACTTGTGCTCTGTGCCTCTCTCAAAAATAAACAAACATTTTTTTTAATTTTTATTAAAATTTTTTATGTTTTTTATTTATTTTTGAGAGGCAGAGAGAGACCAAGCGAGCAGGGGAGGGTCAGAGAGAGAGGGAGACACAGAATCTGAAGACAGAGACCAGGCTCTGAGCTAGCTGCCAGCACAGAGTCCGATGCGGGGCTCAAACCCACAGCCATGAGACCATGACCTGAGCTGAAGTTGAATGCTTAACTGACTGAGCCACCCAGGCTCCCCTAAAAAATTTTTTTCAGAAATTTTTAAAAGGATATACCATATCAAAAATATATACTTTTGCCAAAAATGCATAACCTCAATGTATTCATGAGAAAAAAATTAGAAAAACCCAAATTGAAAAATATTCTGTTTTTCCTTAGTTTATTTATTTATTTTGAGAGAGAGAAAGAGTGGGTGAGCAGGGTAGAGGCAAAGAGAGAGGGAGAGAATCTCAAGGAGGTACTGTCAGTGTGGAGCCCAACATGGGGCTCCATCATACAAACCACAAGTTCATGATCTAAGCCAAATCAAGAGCGGGAAGCTTAACTGAGCCACCCAGGTGCCCCTCAATTTAAAACACTTAAAAAACAACTGGCCAACACTTATAAAATAATAGCAAAGTCATGGAAAACAAGGAGGAATGGAGAACTACCACATACTGGAGGAGACTAAGTAGACACAAATTGATATGCATTGTGGGATCAATTTGAAAATAAAAATAAAGATGTGGTGGTTCAGACTACTGTGGACTCTGTTGGGAATGACAGGCAATTTGGTGTTGCTAGAGAATAAAGTGCTGAGAGTCATTGAAGGAACAATAAAATCATCTGGTCTGTGGCCATACCACAGATGCCATCCTTTATTGTTTACACGTAAGAGGGGAGGGACTGAAGGCTGTAAGCAAAGGAGCACTCTGATTAGGTGTGCTTCTTGCTGCGATCATTTGGGCTACTGTGTCCCAACATGAATTGCTTGGACATCAGAATTGAGACAGGAGAGAGGAGAGCCATATTTCCAAGGTGACCCCCATTAGTCCTCTCCTTCTGGCCTTCATGCCAGTGCGTGGCCCCTCCCACTTTGCATAAAGGCTAAAGTTTCCCTCACAGCTAGCTATGACCATGTAACTAAATTCTGGCTAATGGGATGTAAGGAAAATTGTATTTAATTTCCAGGAAATAGCCTTAAATGGAGGGATGTACACATCATTGCCCTTTCTCCTTCCTGCTGTACACAGTATGGACATGATGGTTGAAGTCCAAGTAGCCATTTGAGATGATGAAGTGAACCCACGTACTGAGAACTGTGAAACAAGGTAGAAGGAATCTGTAGCTCTAAGTCACTCTTTCAGTCCTAAAATGTTAATCTCTAAACTTCACTTACATGAATAAATTTTTTTAAAAAACTATTTTGCATAAGGTACTGTTTGGGGAGTATTTCCTATCATTCACAACAAACCTAATAAGAATTCTGTTAACAAACTGGGTGTTGTATGTAATGATGAATCACCGAAGTCTACTCCTGAAACCAATATTGCACTAAATGTTAACTAACTAGAATTTAAATAAAAATTTAAAAAGAAAAAAATTAAAAAATAGAAAAAAGTGTAAAGGCTCCAACCTCCTCCCCCCAAAGAGGAACTTAAAAATGCTCATTTAGGTCACACAAGCAAGCTATTCTTTTAGGTGGACATGTGATAAAATTATATCTATTAAATACAAAAGCAAGTCAAAGTTTTTTTTATTAGTATGAATTCTTTTAATGTCACGCTCTATCATGAAGTACAAGAAACAAACCAATAACTTACCTGCCAAGGCTCAAAGTCAGGTTTATATGCACAGGCGTTTCCTGGCATATATGGCCATGTCCTTCTTCACATCTAGTTAGACCATCCAAGGCGTAAGCCATAGAATATACAGCTCGTTTGACATTGTGATTCTTAGCTGAGACACATCCAGATAGGTATTTTTAAGATCTTCCAACTTCTCCTCTCCAGTACAAAATTCATCAGACATGGCATGTAATCTGTCTTCCTTACCAGTCGTATTCACTTTATGGTCAATATTGTAAGGAACACTAATATCCAGCCAAGTACAGTTAAAAGCCGTTTTCCAGAATTCAATGGTCAGGACATCATTTGGATCCTTTCCAGGATGTACATCATAAAGAAATTCTTTGAATCCTGGTATATCAGCTCTTGGTATTGCAAATCCAATGCCTCCACCAAAATATGGGAAATATTCAGGCTTTGCAATGAGGGCAGAAGTAATCCAGGCTCCACTCGTTATCCATGTTCTGTCAGTTATGTTATGGTGAGCCATTCCAGCTCATAAGGACTGAGGTCAATATCAGATGCATAAAGCACAACGACGCTGGCAGTGGAGTTCTTCACAGCATCAACAGCCTTCTGCATTTTCTCATTAGAATAGACTTTGGGAGTAATTTCAGAGAACGCAAGGCAGAGATTGGCACTCTCCATTCTTTCCTTAAAAGTTTTCACTCCATATTTTCCATAATCATTATCAGTTGCTAATGTGCCTATCCAGATCCAACCAAGGTGTTAGATAAGTCGTACCATGGCATCCGACTGGGTCTTATCACTGGCTACTGTGCAAAGGTAAGATGGAAACTGGTGTTTGTTACTAAGAATCGAGCGGGTAGAGGTGTAACTCACCTACAATTGAAAATATTCGCGTAGTTATTAGAAAACAATAGACCAATTTCAAATTATAGAACCTCTGAGTATTTTTATTGGAGAAAGAAGGGACTGAACAGTTCTCCTTTCATTCTCACATCCTTCCACAAACACCTTGTACTCCCTACCTCATGGGTGGGGACCGTGCGAAGGAACACTGGCCTCCCTATGTACCCTTTCCTCACTCCACCCCAGGGGAGTCAGAGTTGCCGATTATCAAGGTGATGACATTCAATGCACCCCTTTTCAGAGCTGGAGTCACAGCACTGAAAAATAGGTCACTTGCCTTTTCGTCTACGTTCTCATGACACTGGGTGTGGGGGTCAAGGCTCTTCCTCAGCTTTGTCTTCTCATGAGTGGACTCACAGTCCATGTGGAAGGTTCAGTTCTCTCTTGTTCTCCCTCCTTCCCTCTGCCTCTCTTGTATGTATGTGTGTGTGTCTTTCCACCACCATTACTTTCCCTTTCTCTTCTCTTTCCTTGTTTCTCTCTGCCAGGACTTGTGAGTGTTTAGGTCCTGAAACTTACTGGAGGAAGGTGGTAGAAAGTTCCACAGCACCTGCAGGTCTAGCTACGTTCTCCAACAAAGGTCTAGAAGCCCTCATTTTATAGGTACTTGTCTAAATAAATGAAATGGTACTTTTTGTTCATTTTGCCAGTGATCCTTGTATATATTTCCATCAGTACCATGATTTCCTGACAGTCTTACATGCATTTCTGCTGTACCTTATCCCCAGCCTCACTGACTCTGCAATGAGGAAGATATGCTACATTCTTGCCCACTCCATCTCTTGTTACTAATATGTCACCTTCAATAGGTATGTTATAATTCCATAGCTCCATGACTGTCAATTCCTATGTGAGTGTCAAAATATTCCTATTCTCTTTTCTATGCCATTTGTCCTCTTCTTACTCTATTAGCTGAAGCTTACATTCTTCTTTGGAAACTCACTAGCAGCAGCAGCATGGAAGTCATAGGTAGGAAAGAATCTCATTTAGGAAGCAGGGATACCTGATTTTTAATTCTGGCTACATAATCAGTGTAAGATTGTGGACAATTTACTTAAACCCTCTGAACCTCAGTTACCTCATATAAAATCAGTGTAATGATATCTACATCTTAAGTACCTTAAGTACACTTAATATATACTCAGGTTATTATAATGAATAATACACATATTATGCATATTAATATATAATATAAAAATGTTAATATGATCAGTATATTAAATGAAACAACCAATGTGAAAGTGTCATATAGAAGATTACTTTTACCATCTTTTCATATTTACTTCAAGGATTTAAACAAGAAAATCAATCTAGAGGTTTCTAGCCAGTGACTGGACCACCGTTGGTTTTTGGTGGAAAATAGAGCTCACAGCAACTGTTCAACTGAACTGCATGAAGCCCACAGCTAAGGTGTTAGCTGTGTCATCCAACCCCCATCCACTCATTTGACCTTTTTCTCAGTATTTTTCTGTTCCTTCTTCATTTGAATTTGCAACTTTGTAAGAAATGCTATATAAATGCTATGTTTAATGATTGTTTCAAATTCTCCCACTAATTTAGTAACACAAATAAGCTTAGTCATCATTCACATTAATAAATCCTGACTAGACTTTAATGACCCATCTCTAGAAAGTTTACTTATATTTTCTTAATAATCCATTCTCACTTATGTCATCTATTCTTAAGTTGAAACATATAATCTGTCTCTGAATTTAAAATAATCTGATGGTTACCAGAGGGGAGGTGGGCGGAGGGATGTATAAAATGCGTGATGGGAATTAAGGAATACACTTGTGATAAGGACAGAGTGACGCATGGAATTGTTAAATTACTATATTGTACTATAATATAACACTATTATATTAGTGAACTAACTGGAATTAAAACAAAAACTTCAAGTAAAAAATTTTTTAAGTTAAAATAATTCATAAAGTTAACAGTCCAAAATTCTAGCTATCTTGTGAAATTCCGAGGCTCATTTCAGTATGTTAGCATATGGAACAAAAAAAGTCATGAATATTTAATATAGGCAAGGAACAAAATGAATTCCTTATACCATCTAGCAAACAACTAACAGGTTAGTATTTCTCCATCACCTACTCTGTGCCTCTGTGTTGTGCCTAGTGAGGTGTTAACTTACAAATCAATAACTCACAGGCTCAAGCCAAAAATTAAAGTGGGGTCCTAAGGGATAGAGAAGAGTCTGAAATCACCTTTACGTAGTCCTCAAGTCACACTTGCTGAAGCTAGACTGAACAGAGTAATGAGGGGCAGTAACTTCACCATTGTCCCTGTTTGTCTCTGCAACTTACATCAGCCTCACCTGAGTACCTTACTATTTACTGCAGTTTCCACAAACATAGCTTTTGTTTGTTTATAAATTAGTACCCAGCATAGTATTCTGAGATACCTGAGTATTACCTGTGGTAAATAATACAACCCTAGCATTCTTGATAGCACAGCTGATAAGGACGATCCGCTTGCTCCAAAAATTCCTGCCAGAAATGCTCCAGTACTGTTTCTAAAATTGGTCTTGTTTTCTTGCTGCCCTGTAAAGAATACCAATGCTGATCCCACAGATTTGGAGATGCTGAAACAGGCATCAAATTCTGAAAGCCCAAAGTGATGTTGGGCAAAATATCCTTCCTCTTGTTAATCTCCTTGATTGTGTGGATTTGGTTTTCATCCAGCAGAATCCCTGAAATTTAAACCTGAAAAAGAAAGAGCTTTTGTAAGGCTTTGGCCAGTAGGTGGAACTTTGGGGTTCAGGAGAGCAACCTTTAGTGGGGGTGGTACTGAGAGCATTTTTCCAGAATATCAGCAGGCACCTCACTTGTGTGAGCATGTGAATATTGCATAAATGATATTGCAGACTTTAAGGGCTCACATATGAATTGTTTTCACTGTTGATTGGCTTGGGCTGAGAAGTACCTTTTTTGGACAATTTCTTGCTCTATATATCTTTCATATGATATAATCTCCCCAAACTGCTGATTATGTCTTTTCACAAAAGTATCTTTATATTCTCAATTCTCTCCAGCACACAGGGTACTAAATAATCCCTCCACACATCTTCCCCATTCATTGAGTGTCCTTGATGCCATAGGGCTCTCCTTTACCTCCTCTCTACTTTCCTATTAATTATAATAAAAAGTATGTAAGTATATGAAAATATGATAAAAGAGCATCAAAGAAGAATATAAAATTCATCTATACTATAGAGCCTATGACTCCAACTTAATCATTTTTCCTGCCATGATCTGATTGTAATGCTGAGAAATTTTTTAATTGAAAAATGAAAAATGAAACCATGATGAAGATGCCTCTGCCTTTATCCCCCAGCCATTAAAGGGAAAAATATTTCTCTTATAATCCATCACCACATTTTTGTTCAGTTTCTTCTCCATTGAAGAATAACTATTCTATTCCCAACTCCTGTTCTCCCCAGTTTTAACTAGATCTATTTAAAAGCAAGGACCTCAAGAATGTTTGTCTTAATATCTTCTTAGCTATAGTATCTAACTCTGTATCTTCTACTCAATAAATGTTTTTGATTAAATGTCTAATATCAAATAGCCCTGCTTGCAGATTAGTATTTCTTTAGTTGGGTTTTTTAATTTAGGCTGACTTTGTCTTTTATTTATTTAATTAAATAGTTACTGAGTCCCACTAGTGCTAGACCTTATAGGTATAACAGAACAAGATAGGAACCGCAGCGTACAGGTAAAGAAACAGAAAAAGAGCCAACCAATGCACCAAATTATAAAAATAATGAGAGGAATAAACATAGGGGCCCTGAGGATGGACTCCTCACCCTAGAGGACATAACGGCCAAGATGAGGCTTGAAGAAGGACACAAAAACAGGGATGCAAGCTGCAGACAGAGGGGACTATAGGTGTGAAGGCATGTTCTCAGAAATAGAACATGATACATTCTAGGAATGGAAAGATCAGTACGTTTGGAGGATAAAAGTGGGAGTGGGTGTGACACAGAGAAATGGAGACTGGACAACCAGAAGGTGCCAGAGCATGAAAGGTTTCGTCATCCTGTGATAGTTGGTTTCCAAATTTACATGGAGGCTATATAAATTGGCATATATATTTTTGAAATGAGTATAGCATATCTTTTTAATTCTTAAGTAGTTTATTGTCAAGTTGGTTTCCATATAACACCCAGTGCTCATCCCAACAAGTGCCTTCCCCCAAGCCCATCACCCCCCTTTCCCTCTTCTCCACCCCTATCAGCCCAGGGTTTCTTCTCAGCATTCAAGAGTCTCTTCATGGTTTGCCTCTCTCCCTCTCCCCAACTATCTTTCCCCCTCTTCTCCCTCATGGTCCTCCATTAACTTCCTCCTAATCTGCCTATACATGCAAACATATGGTATCTGTCCTTCTCTGCCTGACTTATTTTGCTCAGCATAACACCCTCAAGGTCCATCCATGTTGCTACACATGGCCAGATTTCATTCTTTCCCATTGCCATGTAGTATTCCATTGTATAAATATACCACATCTTCTTGATCCATTCATCAGTTGATGGACACTTAGGCTCTTTCCATGTTTTAGCTATTGTTGAGAGTGTTGCTATGAACATTGGGGTACATGTGCCCCTATGCATCAGCACTCCTGTATCCCTTGGGCAAATTCCTAGCAGTGCTACTGCTGGGTCAGAGGGGAGTTCTATTGTTAATTTTTTGAGGAACCTCCATACTGTTTTTCAGAGAGGTTGCACCAGTTTACATTACCACCAACAGTGTAGGAGGGTGCCCATTTCTCCACATCCTCGCCAGCATCTAGAGTCTCTTGATTTGTTCATTGTAGCCACTCTGATGGGCATGAGGTGGTATCTCAGTGTAGTTTTGATTTGTATTTCCCTGATGATGAGGGACGAGCATAATTTCATGTGTCTGTTGGCCATCTGGATGTCCTCTTTGGAAAAGTGTCTGTTCATGTCTTCTGCCCATTTCTTCACTGGATTATTTGTTTTTCAGGTGTGGAGTTTGGTGAGTTCCTTATAGATTTTGGATACTAGGCCTTTATCTGATATGTCATTTGCAACTATCTTTCCCATTCCATCAGTTGCCTATTTTATTGATTGTTTCCTTTGCCGCGCAGAAGCTTTTTATCTTGATGATGTCCCAGTAGTTCATTTTTGCTCTTGATTCCCTTACCTTTGGGGATGTGTCAAGTAAGAAATTGCTGTGGTTGAGGTCAAGGAGGTTTTTTCCTGCTTTCTCTTCTAGGGTTTTGATGATTTCTTGTCTCACATTCAGGTCTTTTATCCATTTTGAGTTTATTTTTGTGTATGGTGTGAGAAAATGATCTAGTTTCATTCTTCTGCATGTTGCTGTCCAGTTCTCCCAGCACCATCTGTTAAAGAGGCTGTCTTTTTTCCATTGGATACTCTTTCCTGCTTTGTCAAAGATTAGTTGGCCATACATTTGTGGTCCCAATTCTGAGTTCTCTATTCTATTCCATTGGCCAATGTGTCTTTGTGCCAAGCAATATCTTTTTTAAATATTTCTTTAATTTAAGAAATAGGGAGAGAGCAAGAGAGTGGGGGAGAGGCAGAGAGACAGGGAGAGAGAGAATCCCAAGCAGGAGTCTGATGGGAGACTCAATCCCATGAACCATGAGATAATGACCTGAGATGAAATCAAGGGTCTAGTGCTTAACTGACTGAGCCACCCAGTATCTTAGCAATATCTTTTTTAAGGTAACATAACAATATATTTCAAGAGCTAGGAAAGCGTTTACCTACTTTGAATCAATAATTCTGCCCCTGAGAATTTATCTGAACAAACTATTCTTCTCAAAGGAAAAGGCTATGTATGCCCCCAAACTATTAATTACAGAATTATCTATAATATTGAAAAACTAGAACTTACATATACAATGATAACAAATTATGGTATAGTGACTTGATGGGAACATTTTCCATCATTAAAAAAACTATAATTAGATTACACAGCAGCATGCATATAATATTAAGTGAAACAGGCCATATGCAATGTTATTTCCATACTATAATTAAAACTCCATACAAATTATGTGAACATTTGGTTAAGTACCAACAGGGAATTTTTAAAAATTTTTAATGCTTGAGAGAGGTAGAGAGAAAGAGAGAGAGCGAGAGAGAGAGATACAGAGTATGAGCAGGAGAGGAACGGAGAGAGGGAGACACAAAATCTGAGCTGTCAGCACAGAGCCTGATGCAGGGCTCAAACTCACAAACAGTGAGATCATGACCTGAGCCCATGTCGGACTTAACTGACTGAGGTGCCCAGGTGCCTCTCAACAGGGAAATATTTTAAATGAGCACAAGATAATTACTGGAAAGGGTGAGATTTGGGATGATTTTTCTTTCATTCTCTGATTTCCACTATGATATTCAAGTACTGTTGTACAACATATACCTTTTCCCCCAGAAAATTTCTCTAAATCCTAACCTCATTTAGATCAACCAAAATAAGAATTAAAATACATTTTCACCTCCCATTTTACTGCCTTTCTCTTCCCTGAACAACATTTTCAAAGTAACAGAAAATTCTCCCTCTTTTGTATGCTTTAGCTGATGGCCAAGCAAAACTAGTACCTTGGCAACATTAGAACATGAGACTTCTCCAAACCCCAACTTAAATTTCTAGATCAGGAAAGGTATGTTGATGATGCTAAAATCAAGTATTTTGAGATTTGATTAGACCAGGCTTGGCTTCTGAGCACGTCCCAGGCCAGGCCAGTCTCAATGGGACTGTCTCACTGAGAGGGAAAGTTGCAACACAGGGAGCAGTGTTAAGAATCTTGGAGAGGGGCATCTGGGTGGCTTAGTCGGTTGAGCATCTGACTTCAACTCAGGTCATGATCTCTCATAGGGCTCTGTGCTGACAGCTCAGAGCCTGGAGCCTGCTTTAGATTCTGTGTCTCCCTCTCTCTCTGTACCTTCCCCGCTCTCACTCTGTGTCTCTCCCTCTCTCTCAAAAGTAAATAAATATTTTAAAAAACTTTTAAAAAGGAGTCTTGGAGAACACTGGGGTTGGACGGAGATGGGAAGAAACTGCTGATGGTACAGGTGAAAATGAATTATAATCTTGAAGACTATGTGTCAATTTTTAAAACATGGAAGGTTAATATCCAAAATGTATAGGTATTTTCAAGATGGACTAAGGTGCTGAGGAAAGTTTTAGCTTTGTATAGCATAAAGATGGACAATATGGGTTTCAGTCAAATGAGTCTGGAAGACCAGCCCAGCCCCCATAACGATGCCTTGCATTACTGAGCCACATTCAGGATGAGGAACTGGGTTTCTGGATGCCCCGGACCACATGAAATAAGCTTAACACACAATATCATGAATCAAAGTGTCACAGACTTCTCAGCAGTAACACTGAAAGTCAGAAGATGCTGAAGAAATCCTTTCAGAGACTCCTAAGGTTCAAGTTAAAGATGGAATAAGCACACACCTTATCTCTTCTACTGATTACAAAGAAAACTGCTGGACAGAACATAGAAAGCAACTATCAGACTCCTCTGAAAATTAAATAAGAACAGGTCAGTGGGTGGGGGGTGGTGCCTGGGTGGCTCAGTCGGTTAAGCATCCGACTTCAGTTCAGATCATGATCTCACATTTTGTGAGTTTGTACCCTGCATTGTGCTCTCTGCTGTCATTGCAGAGCCCACTTTGGATCCTCTGTCCCTATCTCTCTCAGCTACTCTCCCCCCAAAATAAACAAACATTAAAAAAAAATAAGAACAGGTGGCCTATGTAGGAAAAATATCCCTGAATAGTGAATTAGTTTTTAAATGGGACATACTTACTTCTCACCACTGTTTCAAACACAATGGACATGCCAATTTATTTTTTTAATGAGAGGGGTAGATTTTTATTAAAAACTTATATATTGGCTTTTTTATCTAGTTGGTCTTTGTTAGAAAGATAAGAATTTCTGATGAAAGGCGAGGAACAACTTAAGTGATTCCATTTACAAAATAATAGTATACAAACTCTAGTTTTCATTTTATATTTTAGGGATTGAATGTGTAAACTTCTGTGATAAATAGTTAACTGACCCTACAACAATGTAGCTGTCAGCAAAAGCCCTTCTCATCCTTATTTCCTTTGTGCAGCTGTAAGATTGGAAAAGAATTAGAAGGCCCAGGAAAAAAATAAGTAGTTATAGATTGCAATCTTTTCCTTTTGCCAACAACATTACTGTTTATCTACTCTTCTAATGATATTTCCAATATGTAGAATGAAATAAGATAAAAGTAAAAGAGTTGTGATCAGTAAAGATTTAATTGTATAAGAAGGTGCTAAGATTTTTACAGCATGCATTTATAACCATAATTATCATCCAGCTTACTATATAATGAATCGTGTCCATGCTATGGTCACAACAATGTAAAAATTACAGCTGCATTTGTATAAAGGGCTGAGAAAGAATATAGGAAAAGGGCTGCTTTGTAATGGTAGTAACATAGTGGACAGTTGTTTTCCTTTGTTTCAATTTCTGGCACTTTTCATATCTAAAGTGTGTGTATGTGTGTGTGTGCACGCATGCATGCATACGTGCATGCAAACCTAAGCCCTGTTTGTCTTTCTTACAAAGCATTATTAGTAAATCCAGATTATCAGTCATGGGACCCATTTCCTGACATGGCAATTTTGGTGAGAGACAAGTAGGGCAGAAACCTCCCAGGGGAAGGAATCTTACTATGAATATCAGCTCAGAAATAAAATCGGTATCCTCACACTGTGTTTTCACTTGAGGAGATTTTAGTCTACTGACAACTCACAGAAGGCTGCAACACTGCATAACTCTAGACTGGTACTTCCCCAACTTTAACGTACATGAATCACCAGGAAGCCTTGTCAAAATGCTGATTCTGATTCAGCAGATGTGGGATGCAGCCTGAGAGTCCACATCTTTAACAAGCTTTTAGGTGCTGTTGGTACGCAGACCACTCTCTGAAAAGCCATGTTTTACAGTTATACAAAGCCTGTCATTTTTCTTTCTGCAGTACGGGAGTAGGGAAGGACACACTTGAGATCAAGATTTTCTTGTTTCTAAGTAATCCTAGAGTGTCCACCCTGGAGAAACTGAGACCTGGAAACAGATAGTACCTATCCTGCATCAAATAAATAGTGTCACAGTCAGGGCTGGTTTCATGGTGCCAGCTCCAGACTCTGACTCCCACCCCTCACACACTCCTTCATGCCCACCACTGTGCTTGATGTGAAAAGAAGACAAGAAAAGCAGTTTACCCTTCACCTTTTGCTAATACTGGCTCCAAATCAGACTCATTTGATGGGATGGTCCTGTAGTGAATAGGCAACAATCCTCCAGTAACAGGTGAATGGTTTCTGGCATCTACATACCCGTTCAGATCAAACTTGCCCAGGAAACGACGGGTGTGTTCTTCCTCTTTCTCTTCTTTGTGTTCAATGCCTAATTCAGCCCATAAAAAAGCAAGAAATCCTAGAACCAAGCATTTCTTTCTGCTGGCCATGTTAATAAGGTGAGTTTGGCAGAAATGTCCAGTGTTAGAAGTTTTATGGAGGCACCTTAATAGAGTGTTACAGTGAGTGTGTGCATGGGTCCCTGTGGGCTCAGCTTGACCACTTGCTACATAATTGCCATGTCTCAATCAATCACAGGGCCTTCCACTCACCTGCAGTTCATCAACCTGGACTCGAAGCTGAGTAATCCTTTTGAAATGAGCCTCATAAAAGTCTCTTTTGTGCTTAGCAATAATATATGATGGCAAAATAGTGGGTTTTGAGTTTGAAAGAGTGATTTCATTTTGTAAAAACTGTCCCTTTCTTGTTTATTCTATCTCGGCCTCATTCAGTCTCACTTCAGCCATCCTTGTGGGAGCTGCTCTTGCCCCAAAGGTGAGGACGGGCATTCTGCTTCATCACCAAGTATTTTAAGAAAGGCCAACCTCTTTACTTAGAGGTATAGGAAAAGTCAAGTGGAAAACCATGGAGGACTTGGAAGACGTTGTTTTGAGTCTGCATTCTGTCACTTGCGTTAGCGTGATGTGGACAAGTCGCCTCACTTCTGGGCCTCAGGTCCTCCTCAGTGACTCCCCGTAAGCCACCCTAGAACAGTTTCATAAAGCCCATAAGAGTTCGATCAAGAGTTTATTTTCCACATACATCATTCTCTTTGACCTTCTCTTCACGGTGAAGTGCTGCCCTCAGCTCACTTTGCCCACTTTTGTCACCGGTTCAGACACAAATGTCTGAGACTTTTGGGGTGCTTTCATGAGAAACTCCTCTCCTGCCTTCTTGCTAGCCCCCTCTGAGAGATGTCTCCCAATTTCTTCTTTCTTCAGGTCAACTCGTCATAGATCCCCAGGCTCCATCTTCGATGCTACTCAAACATCTCCTTTGGGACTATAAATTCATAGACTATTTTCAGAGAACTACCCAATAAAATGTATCAGGAACACGAAAAATGTGTATACCCTTTGATAACGTGATTTCACTTTGAAATAGTTATCTCAGGGAAGGAATAGAGATTCACACAAACATGGTGTATAAGGATTTTAAGTACAGTTTTATTTACAAAAGTAAAGATGGAACTAAAAATATATACAATAGAGAATTTCTAAGATCAATTGTAATCTATATTCACATGATGAAATGCAAAGGAGCTATTTTTTAGAAAAATATTTACTCATGAGGGAAAAGCTCACAATATGCTAAAAGTGAAGATAACAGAGAACAAAGCGGTATATACAGGTACGAACTAAATTTATAAAAATTACCAATCTGTTATTGTTCTTTTTCATCCATATATTTCCATTAAAAACACAAGAAAATAACACTGCAAACTGAAATTGAAAAAAGGAAAAATGACCAAAAAAAATCCCTTTCCCCACTATTTGAACAAACCAATAGTTGTCATATTTCCGTGTTCACTTCCAGTCCAGATCAACATCCATATAGTACTATTAATTAATTTTCGGTGGTAGAATCAGGTGATTTTAATTTTCTTCTTTATATCTTTCTGTTTTCCTATATGTTCACAATACTCTTATATTTCTTCTATAAACAAAGAAAGAATACTGAAAAAAATCCCACATCTTTAAGAAAATTTTTTTAATGTTTATTTACTTTTGAGAGAGAGAGACAGAGACAGAGCACAACCAGGGGCGGGGCAGAGAGGGAGACACGGAATCCGAAGCAGGATCCAGGATCTGAGCTGTCAGCACAGAGCCCCACATGGGATTCAAACCCAGGAACCAAGATCATGACCTGAGACGAAGTCAGACGCTTAACTGACTGAGCCACCCAAACACCCCTCCCACATCTTTTTATAACTCCTCCACACATGCACATTCAATTCCAATACCACCCCTGACACACACACACACACACACACACACACACACACACACCACCCTCATATCATTAGCATTATCAGTCATGTGCATCCCGCCAACTTCCACACAGAAGTTATTTCCTTCACCTCAACCCACTGAAGGATTTCCAGCTCATATTTGTTGGTTAAGTGTAATCTCTACCCTACCACGGGGAAATCCCAAAAGAGAGTCTCTCCTATTATTACTTCCCATGCCTCAGTCTCCCCACAGCCAGCAAGGCCTTCACAGGTGAAAATACCCCTGGCCTTTGAATGACATCTGCTGACTAGGCTCAGCTTTCTTTTTTTTTTTTTTTTTTAAATGTTTTTTTATTTATTTCTGAGAGAGAGAGTGTGTGTGAGCAGAGGAGGGTCAGAGAGAGAGGGAGATACAGAATCTGAAGCAGGCTCCAGGCTCTGAGGTAGCTGTCAGCACAGAGCCCTATGCGGGGCTCGAACCCATGAATGGTGAGATCATGACCTGAGCCAAAGTTGGACGTTTAACTGACTGAGCCACCCAGGCACCCCTAATCTCAGCTTTGTAAGATGTGGATGGTCCACAGGTTCTACCCTCAGACTTTCAAAATGATACTGAAAAGACTTAATGGAAAAAGACACATTTCCAGAGGACTCTCTTCCCAGATATGCTTCAGAGTCTGGCTTCATCCAAACAAATTGGCACCCTGGGTGACAGACCACTTCTCACCAATAGTCTGAGAAAACCTCTCTTGAACCGCAAAGGTTTAGTCCATGGTCTTTCTGGGAACTATTTGGAAGTATTCCTCACTCCTTTTTGCTCTCTCTCTCTCTCTCTTACCAGAAAGAAGGCAGCTGTTTCTATGCAATTACCCCTCTTGTTGCCAAGGGCTACCCTTGTACAAAGATATGTTTATCACCAAAGCTGATTTGTCTTAATCCTCTGGGCAAAAGCTGTTCTAGGGACCACTACAAAAATCACTAAAATAGATTAATTTACATTAATAACAAAAACCAGCATTTTTATAGCATTTTACATTTTGCAGATTGTTTCCACGTACATTATTCTTCCTCTAGGTCAGGAACAAGATTTAATGTTGATGAGCCTTCTGACTTGTGCAGCAGCCTCTGGTCTCCAATGTTTTTATAATTCCCAGGGTGATAGTATATTTTACCAGGGCCACAATGACTACAACCTCCAATGTAGCAGAATTCATCAAAGATGAGGCAAAGAATAGGAAAACAACATCACTGCTCTGGCACAGAGGGTTTTTATTAAATGCATGCTCAACACCTCATTTTTTCCCTATAACATCCTACTTGACTGGTTTTCTTTTGTTCATTTTACAAATGGAGAAATGTGAGTTCTCACAGCTAGGACATGATAACGTGCAGATCACAAAGCCCTTGTGCTAGAGAGGACACAGACCAAGTCTAAAGGGTAGGTCCTAGATCCAGCTTCTTCACTACCCAGCTCTCTCTTCATCTCTTTGGACTCTCAGCCCCCCAGCTCAAAACAGGTGGCTTTGGACTAATGGTCTTTTTCAGAGTCCATGAGTCCTAAGGAGTCAGTGATTTTCTAGTTCCAAGGCTCATATTCAATGATAGCTCAACAATATGCTGCCAGAGCAAGAAGTAGCAAGTTGTTTTGTTAACGGTCGAGATGAGATTGTTCCTTCAATAATACTTTGAACCTAGTTGCCATTTCCATTGGACTCTGATTTCAAGAATTCTCCATCAAAGCAAAAGATACCAGATGAATATTTGTGCAAATGGCCATGAATATTGAGTCCCATGTGGCCACATTCAGACTCCTAAATCTGAGTCTGTATGTTTTCACCACCTACCCCTGGACTTGTTTGGTCCTAGCTGTTCTCCAAGGGCCCTGGTGAAGGTCAGGCTCCCTTCCAGGAACAGTAACACATTCTGTACAGACTTGTCTCTGTCTTCAAGCAAACACCTGAGCCTCTAAAGTTTATGAGAACCATCTTATTAATAAAAGCCAAAAGAGTATTTAAAGGTTGTTATAAAATTTACAGGGAAAGCTCAAATTCCAAATCAACTGCAGATGACACTTCTTTCTGTTTGCTTCTAAAAAGCCCAAGCATTAGAGCAATCAGTGACCTCATGGCCGGGTTACAGGCACTTGGTCAGATACAGTTTGTCAGGTATTATTTGACTTTTACATTCCTGTCTATCATTCTCTTAGCTTTATAAGCATTTAGAATCCTAGGTAATATCCATGCCATACCTTCAGATGGATGGATACATTAATCCTATTTCATTTTCTTATATCTCATCCAGAGTTGTCTTAAGCAGTCAAGAAATAAGCATTATTTGTTTAAATTGCTGTTTTTGCTTTACAAAGTATATACTAGTGCTTTTTAATGTATGTCTCCAACAGTTAAAAAAAATTACTACTTGTATTGAATTTTGTGACATTAGGAAATTATGGTTTGCCTGTATCTTTATCATGAGAAGAAAGGAAGACTGAAAATAAATTAGTTTTCATAAGTGTATTTCTGGGTGAAGCACAAGTTGTTGATGAGTGGCCTTGGGATACATAAAAAGCAGGCTTAGGGAATTTTTTTAAAACATGTCAATATTAAGTACTTGTTACAGAGAGCCTCCTGTACATCTAAATAGAGAAAGCCCTCAATTAGAGTCAAGGAGAGAGACACTTAGATGTTGCAGGCATAAAAAATTTTAAACAGCTGCCTTGCTGAACTCAGAAAGCCACAGGTTACTATCTCTTCTGCTGCATCTATTTCCAGGGAAACAATTTGACAGCTTGATTAATCCCTTGCCTCTAAATCAGTTGACTCGCTAAGCAGCAAACTCTTACCATATAAAACCTAAAGCATCCTTTCTCTGCGGATGCATCACATGTGACAGAGCTACGGTGTGCTGTGGCTATAACAAACATTGTGAAGATGGTAAGCAATTGACTAGAGCTGGGAAACTATTATAATCACAGTCTTCTAGAGAATAAGCATCTATTTTTAATAAAACTTGAAATTAAAACAGCTTTAACTCACACCTGAAAAATTTAATATGCCTGCCTGCCTCCAATCCTGTCCTCCTTCTAATCTGTTCCCACACTGATGGAAGTTTACTATGTCAATCCCCAGTACACTCTTAAAAAGTATTCTTATATCTTTACTGAGATATAATCTTTTTTTAAAATGTTTTATTTATTTTTGAGAGAGAGAGAGACAGCAGGAGAGGGGGAGGGGCAGAGAGAGAGGGAGACACAGAATCTGAAGCAGGCTCTAGGCTCTGAGCTGTCAGCACAGAGCCCGACGTGGGGCTTGAACCCACGAACGAGAGATCATGACCTGAGCTGAAGTCGGAGGCTTAAGTGACTAAGCCACCCAGGCGCCCATTTACTGAGATATAATCTACATATCATAAAATTCACCTACTTAGAGCATGCAATTCAAATTCTTAGCATATTTACAGACTTGTGCAACCATTGCCACATCTAATTTTAGAACATTTTCATCACCCCCAGAAGCAGCCCATAACCATTAGTAATCATTCCTTTCCCCCACCTCTACTCTCAAACCTAATCTAATCAACCACTGGCTTACTTTTCTGCTGCTGCAGGTTTCCCTATTCTGGATATTTATATAAATGGAATTATGCACTATGTGATCATTCTTACTGGCTTCTTCCATATAGCATGTTTTCAAGGTTCATCCATGTTTTAGCATGCATCCGTACTTACTCTTTTTATTCTTTCCTTTTTATTGCCCGTTAACATTCCATTGTATGGATTTACCACATCTTATTTATCCATTCATCAGTTGACGGGCATTTGCGTTCTTTCCATTCTTTGCCTGGTACGAGAAATGCTGCCAGAAACATTGTCATACTAGGCTTTGTGTGGAAGTACATTTTAATTCTCTGGCGTAGATACCTAAGTGGAATTGCTGAGTCATATGGTTAAACTGTATGTTTAACATTTTGAGAAGGTGCCACACTGTTTTCTAAAGTGGCTGAACCACTTTAGAACAATTGTCTGCAGCAATGTATGACAGTCCCAACATCTCCACAGCTTTGCCACTACTTCGTATTATATTAGCCTTCTTTTACCATCGCCACTAGCAGGTATTATAGTATGGATATGAGGTGGTATCTCATTGTGGTTCTGATTTGCATGTTCCTAATAGCTGATTAGCTCAATAGCTCAAAGAAAACTATACATTTTCTTCTAGATACTTTCGAATTTTAACTCTTAAATTTAGGTTTACAACACATTTTGGGTTGACATTTATGTATGATACACAGTCAGGCCAAAGTTCATGCTGTCATTGTTTAAATTGTAAATAACTGACTATCCTAATACCATTAGCTGGAAAGATTATTTATTTCCCCATTGAATTATCTTGGCTCCGTTGTCAAAACTCAACTGGCTGCGAATGCAAGGACTTTTATTCCATTGGTCTCTATGTCTAGCTATCTTGATGCCACTGTTGTGCTATTTCATTACTCTAGTTTTGACATAAATTCTAAAATCAGGAACTTTAAGTCCTCCAAACCTTTTGTTCTTTTTCAAGACTGTTTTAATAATTCTGAGCCCTTTCTATTTCATTTTAGAATCATTAGCTCATTAATTTTTAGGGAAAAAAGGAAGAAAGACTCTTGATCAATGTGGAGGGGTGTCTGACTGGCTCAGTTGGTACAGCACGTGACTTTTTAAAAAATGTTTTTATTTATTTCTGAGAAAGAGAGAGAGAGAGAGAGAGAGAGCATGAGGAGGGAAGGATCAGAGAAAGAGGGAAACACAGAATCTGAAGCAGGCTCCAGGCTCTGAGCTGGCAGTCAGCACAGAGCCCGACGTGGGGCTTGAACCCATGAACCATGAGATATGACCTGAGTGGAAGTCAGGTGCTTAACCAACTGAGCCACCTAGGCGCCTCATAGCATGTGACTCTTGATATCAGGATCATGAGTTCAGGGCCCACACTGGGCATAGAGCTAATTTTAAAAAAAGACAGACAGACTAATATAGATCAGTGTGGGGAGTGTTGCCGTATTAGCAACATTAAATTCATGTACTAGAAGACCCCAGTCATTTTCAAGGGCTCTGCAATTGTCTTAAGATAAAATCAAACACAACAGGCCTTACAAGGCCCATCTTGATCCAGCTCTTACTTAATTAACCAGCTTCCTCTTTTGCAGCACCCCCCTCCTACTGACAACTCAAATACTCTATTAGCCACATAATCCTGCCATCAGTGCCTGAAACTCAGGACACTCTCTCATCTCTAGGTCTTTCCTCACTCACATATGCACCACATTCCCCATGTCAGGACCTTTCTCCCTTAGGCCTCATCACCTGAGCCACTTCTTTTCCTTCATATCTCTGCTTACTTTTCACTTCTTCTGAGACTCATATCCTGATATGCACCAACCCACCCCACCCCCACTCTACCTTATTTACTTTGTCTTTACATGGTGGACTTTGGGTAAGTGGTGGAAAACAGGCTGGTCAAGACCTCAAACTGGTTGAAATGTCTTGGTTAAAATGGACACTGCTGGTCCCTATTTTAAGCAGTATTGGAAATTTTGGAAGACTTATGTCTGCTCCTAAGTCTTTAAACATTGTTACCACTTTTCATAAAATTTTCAGGATGATTTTTCCTATCATTTTCCCCAGACTATTTTCCTGTTCACATTATTTATAATGTTTGTTTCTGGCTAGCTGAATAATGGCCCCTCAAGACATGCATATTTTAATTCCCCAAACCTGGGAACATGGTACATGATATCACAAAAGGCACTTTGCAGATGTGATTAAGGATCTTGAGATTGGGAGTGTAGCCCGCATTACCCAGGTGGGTCCAAGGATGTACTCACAAGTATCCTCATAAGAGAAAAAGAGGGGGAGATACCATACCAAAGAGAAGGCAATGTGACAAAAGCAGAGAGTAGGATGCTGGCAGCCTCTAGAAGCTGGAAAAGACAGGGGAATGAACTGTCCACTCACATCCTCCAGAAGGAATCAGCTTTGCTGACATCTTGACTTCAGCCCAATGAAACTGATTCAGATTTCTGACCTCCAGAACTGTAAGAGAGTAAGTCTGTGTTGTGTTAAGCTACTAAAGTTGTAGTGATATGTGAGAGGAGCAATAAGTAATACAAGAGAATACAATAGTAATGAGTTGGAAATAATCTAATATCCAACAAAAGGGACCAACTGAAAACAACCTGGATATCCAATAAGAGGGTTAATTGGAAACAACCTAAATGTCCACAGGATGGAATTGGTTGTATAGCCTCTGATAATTTTCAAAAGAATAGGTGTGGTTTGATAATTTTTAAAAAATGTATTAACAATTATCTGGAAGGCTATCTATCAAGTTTTAAAGTATATAGAATAATTAGTATTCATTATGCTTATCCTTTTATTTGTCTTATCTGCAGTGAGCCTAAGGCTGCACTGTTTCTATAATAATAAGGGAGAAAAGGCAAAAAAATAAACTTAATGAAAGAAATGAGAAAATAAAGGAAAAAGATTCAGAATTTTTAAACCCTTGATTGGATTTGATTTAATTTCTAATTTCTATGTGTCCAGCTTTTCCTGTATAATTTGTTCAGCATTGCTTTCAAGAAATTTTCTGGCTTGTAAATTGGTTATAAATGAGTATTTCTGATCTCCAGTTCACATTTTTATAGCTTTTGTAAGTACTATACATATCATCTTAGAACCTCTATTATTTATGCACCATAAGACACAGTGCCTGCCTAGAAATGATCATTTAGATGGAAAGAATTAACAAAACTAAGTAAAATAGAAAATGAGGCAATATGCAATAACACATTAAGGTACACAGCTTGGATTTTAAAAGAATGATGGTGTGATGCTTCACAAAACCATATACATAGCTTTGCACATGCTTATTTTATACATATAAAGTCCTCCAACTGTTAGTTCAAAATATATCAATTAATAACAGTAATGCATACACGAGCAGGGGAGGGACAGAAAAAGTGGGGGAGAGAGAATCCCAAGCAGGCTCCACACTGTCAGCTCAGAGCCTGACATGGGACTCAATCTCAACAACCATGAGAGCATGACCTGAGGTGGAATCAAGAGTCAGACACTTATCTGATTGCACTGCCTAGGCACCCCTCCCTGACATTACTTCTAAACTGAGCCCATGCCATGGCACTCTGTTGAACAAGGTGCCATAACAAACTCAAGGCTTCCCTCAACAACATGTAGTCTTACCAGCCTGGATACCCTCTGACAGCCCAAACCTGTTTAGATGCTTAATCACATCCACCCCTGTTCAACTCTGAGGACACAGAGAGCCAAGAAACTCTTGTCTGGCTCTCCTCTCTCAGCTCCTTTCTTCCCATAGCATGGGAAGTATTTTCTACTTAACATTCCCTTCTGGAAGCAATTCTATGTCATAGCCTCCTTCTTACCTATCCAATGAACTTTTCCTTTTTTTCTCATTAATCAAAATTTTTATTGAAGTATAATTAACATACAATGTTAGGGGCACTGGATGGCTCAGTCGGTTAAGCATCCTACTTCAGTTCAGGTCATGATCTCACAATTTGTGGGTTTGAGCCCCGCGTCAGGCTCTGTGCTGACAGCTCAGAGCCTGGAGCCTGTTTCAGATTCTGTGTCTCCCTCTCTCTTTACCCTCCCCTGCTCATGTTGTCTCTAGCTCTCTATCTCTCCAAAATAAATAAATAAAATATACAATGTTATATTAGTTTCAGGTGTACAACATATTTATTCGACAATTCTCTAATGCATGACTCAGCCCATGAGCTTCATTTTTATTTTTTAATAGTTTATTGTCAAGTTGGTTTCCATAAAACACCCAGTGCTCATCCCCACAAGTGCCGTTTTCTACAGGTAGATGAATATCTTTTCCCTTCCTTAGCAGAGAAAGCCTTTTATGATCTAGCCCTAATGGTGGAAGGACTACAGAAAACAATTTGTTTTTTAATTCCCAAAAGGCAAGTTCATGAGGAATCATTTTAAAATACTCATTTCTTTACAACAGCAATGGTAAAGTTTGAGGCTCTGTCTCCAGGGTTTGGAGCCACGGGTGCACCACTTATCAACCGCATGACCTTGGGCAAGTCATTTAACTATTCTACATTTCAGTTTTCTGATACATAAAAAAATAGAGACAATACTAATCTTGTGATGAGAATTAATCATGACTATGAAATAACAGTTATAGGGGCGCTTGGGTGGCTCAGTCGGTTAAGCGTCCGACTTCAGCTCAGGTCATGATCTCACAGTGTGTGGGTTCAAGCCCCACTTGGGGCTGTGTGCTGACAGCCAGCTCAGAGCCTGGAGCCTGTTTCAGATTCTGTGTCTCCCTCTCTCTCTGACCCTCCCCTGCTCAAGTTGTCTCTCTTTCTCAGAAATAAATAAAACATTAAAAAAAAAAGAAATAGCAGTTAAAGCACTCAACATAGTCACTGGCACACAGTGGAGTACCTAGCTGACATTAGAAACTAAGTGTTTCTTTGTCCCCTAACTATGAAGGTAGTCATTCACTCACCTATTTGAATTTCATGTGCAGAAAAAAAACAGTGAATGAAGGATATCCATTATCTTCTTTTCCTACAATAACAATAAAACTCTACCTCCAGCATTTTAGATCTCCTTGAAGGAAGTCATTGCTGAGATGCCAGACTAACCGTGGATGGCAATGTTGCACTGGGTAGAATTTATTTATTAAAACCTTGGAAAATATGTTCTGGATTTCAGAGTAAGGGCATAGTTCAAACCAACAAAAATCTTGACAAAAATCTTAGGTGAAAATATAGGGGCTATCACACACATGCACATTAAAACCAGCCAGCAGATATAGCTAAAAAAAAAAGGTACATGTACATTTTAAATGATCTATTTAATACCATATGTTTTACTAGCATTGAAAATGTCTCTATATTATTTAGTAAGTGCAATTATCAGTATACAGTTTTCCATGTACAATTGTCAAGTATTCAGTAATATCTGATTATTGTGGCTTTATTGCCCAAGTCACTTCTGAATGGCTGAGAAGCACTTTGAAACCTGGCAAACCCAATTTGTCTCATTGTACAAATGCAGTTTAATAAAACAAGCTAATAAGTTTGCTTGGCTCACAATCATGCACTCTCAATCAAAGTTGCTTGAATAGCACAAGATTACCACACAACCCTGAACCAAATCCAATTCTTTAGAAATCACCATGATGGAGATATCTGGGGCATAAAATAAATTTTATTTAAGTTACTGAGAAACATACAATAACTCAAATCTGGCAATGATATTTCTTTGTCCATTGATTCATTCACTCAAACTGTGGTTGAGAGAGATCTTCAAAATGCGCCAGATTTGCAATTTCAATAACCCATAACAGAATGCACAATTTTTCCATTTTCCTCTTAGAACCTAGCAGTCTAAATAATAAATAAGAGTTTAATTTAACTAAATATCTTAATGATACTTCTTAGATGCCTGGGATATAGTTGCTGTTATAAGTCACACTCACCCCAGCACTACCAGAATCTTATTTATAGTACTAATTTTCACCATCTATGAAGAAAGGAGTTGCAAAGCAAACCTCAGACTAGTCCCTCAGGATTTTAAACTACGTGGAGCTTGAACTAAGGAGACTATATAGCATTTAGAATCAGAGCCAGAGCTGTTCTCCTAGAGGATACCCGTCTTCAGAAGTAATACCATCCGCTTCTTTGGCTTAGCAGAGTCTACATTTAAGGAAGTGTGGATAGTATTCTAATTAACAAAAGTTTTCTGAAATTTTTCAGAAATTTGGTCTTTCAAAGCAAAAGAGAGGACTTAAAAAAGACTTTACTGCCCCACCTCCTCCCTCTACCGGAACATATGGATACTGTCCCTGGGAAGAATCTGATTGATTCCAATATGTCCTTCTTATACTAAGTTTCCAAAAGCAAATGGCTGTTGTCTACAGACTGCAAATGAATTTTGTCAGGTAGAGGTACAAATTGATATCCATCTGTCTCCAAGAAGCCAGTTTTACATTTATTAAGCAAATTCATTTCAGCATTCCTGGTTGTCTATATACATGTCTGCTCTTTGAATTCTCTTGAACTGGTTCTACAGCTCACTGGTTCTACATTAACTAGTGAATCAAATAAAATCATTGCCATTTTTCATTTTACATTTGTATGAGAATCTTGATTTTTTAGCATTTTATTAAAATAACCTTGAAGCGCCTGGGTGGCCCAGTCGGTTAAGCAACTGACTTCAGCTCAGGTCATGATCTGACGGTTTGTGGTTTGAAGCCCTGTGTCAGGCTCTGTGCTGACAGCTGGCTCAGAGCCTGGAGGCTGCTTCGGATTTTGTGTCTCCCTCTCTCTCTTACCCTCATGCTGTCTCTTTCTCTCTCTCAGAAATAAATTTTTAAAAAACATTAAAAATTTTTTAAAAAATCTTTTAAACAGATCTGAGACATCCATATCATGCTCTTCACAAGAGGGGATTTCAAATTTCCCTTCCAAAATCAAAGGAAATATTAGCTCTAAAATTATACCTCAGAGAGCATCAGCAGCGACAAATCACACATTCCACCATCACTGCCATTTTTACATGGTTTCACTTTTAACTTAATTAAAAAATAAATTAACCCATAAAATTTAAATAAGTGTATAAAGCAAAGTTTGATGACTTCTTCTGAAACCCTTATGGATCATTTCCCAGCAGTAACCAATGTTAATAGTTTACCTCTCTCATTTTTACCTAGATAAAATAAAGTTTAAAATGAAGACTATGTATATAGATCTAGACTATAGGGAAGGTAATAGGGAGGAAGAAGGGATAACTTGGCCTTGGTGTTGGAGAGAAAGCCTGGTCACTGGACTTAAAGTCAGGAAATAGGAATCCTGCCTGGCTTTTGTGGGCTCCTCACACATACCTGTGTACAGATCCGAGCCTGACAAGAAGCTGCAGTCTGTATCTAGAATTGCTTCAGGCCCACACTCCATCACTTGCCCTCCCAGACAGGCTCCACTCCTTGGTTTTTGGTGGTGGTAGTGGCTCCCTCTTTTGTTTGCGTAACTTAATTCTTGTTCTTTATACAACTTCCAAAACCCAGTTAGGGACAGTCTGCCCTAGTGCTCAGCCTTGGTACTCCCTGGAATATGAGTTCCTTCTTTGCCTTCTGGGAAAGGGGGTGAATAAATACGCCCCAAACCAGCCCTACTGGCAGCTAGGCTGTGAGGCTCCCAAGTTGAAGATAAATCACACTCACAGAGTAGGAACAATGTTTAACTGAGGCCACTCCTTTACCATATTTGGAAGGGGACAAAGATAAGGCCACGCCTCAAACACAAAAATGATGAAAGATCCCCCTCTTCTGTCTAACAGAAGTGATTGCTACTCCTCTGCTTTACCAAGAACACCCATCCCTCTGTGGTTCTCCTATGTGACCAATAAGTATTGTTAAGATGTACAATCACAAAATTGCTCCTGCTTCTAGAAACATCCAATCCAGAATTGGCCTTCACTCTCTTCAACCCGTCTTGAATCATCCAACACACACTCATAGCCTATAAGAAGCTTCTCTCAACTCCTCATGGTTCTCTCGGAGTGCTTTCAGTATTGTTACGGCAAGAAATATAAACCTAATTTCTTTTTATATAATAAGTGTGCTCCTGATGACCTTCTGTGGGGTGGGCTTTTAATAGGGAATAACTTATTTACTTTATTAATGTTTTTTTCATTTTATTTATTTTAGGGAGAAAGTGAGAGAGAGATAGGGAGGGAGGGAGGGAGCAAGCAAGCATGAAAGCAGGGGAGAGGAGCAGAAGGATAGAAAGAGAGAATCCCAAGCAGGCTCCATGCTCAATACAGAGCCCCATGCAGGGCTCCATCCCACAACCCTAGGACCATGACCTGGGCTGAAACCAAGATTCGGTCACTCAACTTAATAAACCACCGAGGTGCCCAAACTTATTTACTTTAAAGGAATAGTAAATTTTATTCTGATCTTATAGGAACCCTCAAAAATGCTTTCCTCTGCATGTTTTGTATTCTCCCATTTCTACTAAAGTGTCTTATTAAAATGTACTTCTATATGCATTTTCTCACGATAAGCTAGCACCCAAGATGTAAAGCAAGTAAAATTGGTATTTTTGTCTCCAACACCCACTGAGGTTGAGACATATACAAGTTCATTCAGGGGGTTATGAAAAATGCCATGTGGAGCTCTGAATTCTCCACCCTGAGAATATTCTAACACAGGGAGAGTAGTGAAGGAAAGAGCCAAACGTTTAAATTTATCACCTCAAAAAATATACTGGGGATGCGGGAGCTCCTAGAAGGACACACTAATGGCACTGCGCAGGGCTTCAGGAGTAGTGGTCCCTGACACCTCAGCCATGGGCAGTCCAGCACAGAGGGGAAGACTAGCCAAGTAACATAGTTCTATTTCTCCTAGGTGCATAAGTACATCGTCTCATTAGGGGCAGTCAGACTGGAGAGACAGTCAGCACTGGAGGCAGAACAAGGCCTGCATTCAAGTCCCAACTCTGCCATTGAGTAATTTGTGAATCGTTCCTCCATTAGCACTTCCCAATCCCCACTTCTTTTAAAAACTCCATCAGTCCCTTTCTCTGACTGTCACCACACCTGGAATCACCTCATTTCCAACCCTCTGCTCTCCTACTTGCACACCCGCCCCAACTTCACTAATGCAGTTGAAGCTCACAAGTGCCACCTCAAGGCTTCAGACTAGCACAAGTGTCCCCAAAGAACCTCCAGCTACATTGTCCCTGTGAGCTGCAAAGTCAGTAGATACATAGCTGGGCACTAAGACTTCTTCCAAAGTATTGCTAAGCTCACCACCAAAGGATAAGATTTGACATGCCAAGCTCAGACACAGGCTGTGTCCAGAACCATTTCCTTCCCCAAGATAAAACTGGCATGGGGCGAGGGGTCACCTTCCTAGTAAATGACCCTTAGGGAGGAATCGAGTGGCCTTTCTCACACTGCTCACCACCTGGGATGATGTGAATGATCAGAAATGTTTTTATAACAGTTATCATGAAAAGAGGGAAGTATCAATCCTTGATCCTAGAAGGTTCTGTGCAAATGTGACTACCACTATCTCGTCAAATTTTGCACACTTCATTCTAAAGGGTATAGATTTAGAATCTAAATCTCATTAGCCTTGAAGTCCTTGCTTCTTCTTCTGAATCTACCAGCATAGACCAATGCAAATTTTAAATTACTTCAAGAAGAGATCATACCCGCATTAACCCAGCACTACCAAAGGACACATTCAAGCTCTATTGCTACCACCTGCACCTCAAATAGCATGGAGATATGTAAATGTAAGGAAGCTTTTCAATTCTTTTAATATATAATATGGCAAAGGAAATTGCTTTTCAGGGTATACACATTAAATAAAATCTCTTCAAGGCAGATTTTTTTTAAGTTTTTTTTTTAATTTATTTAAGTAATCTCTATGCCCTACATGGGACTCAAACTTATGATCCTGAGATCAAGTGTCACATGTTTCTGACTGAGCCAGCCAGGCACCCCAACTAGATTTCTATTTAATTATTAGCAAACACTAGAAATAACATGTTCCATGAGTTTTCACAAGATGGATCATTTACATAACTTTCACCTGGATATCAATTTTAAGTCACTAATATTCATATGTGAGGCTGTGTGTTTGACCCTAATTTAAAACTCAAGCATTGCACTTCCCCAAGAAGAAGGATTTTTGGCTTATTGAAAGCCATCTGGACATCAAGTATAAATACATTTTTAAAGAAAAGTCAGTCATTCACTTCCAGAATTGGAGGTACTGATGGAGAAGAGAAAGTTAACTTGTGCTGGGCGCCTGCGTGGTTCAGTAGGTTAAGGGGCCAACTCTTAATTTTGGCTCAGGTCATGACCTCAAGGTTCATGAGTTCAAGCCCCTCATTGGGCTCTACACTGAGAGCATAGAGCCTGCTTGGGATTCTCTCTCTCCCTCTCTTTCTTTGTCCTCCCCCTGCTGTCATTCTCAAAATAAATAAATAAGCTTTAAAAAAAAAAGTTAGCTTACACCTTTTAAGTTTCTTCTCAGAGGCACTTTCTCTGGTGATTATACATAGTATCTATGTCTCATAACTAGACTATTAGTTCCTGAGGACTAGGATGGGGCTTTCTATCCACCGTACATTTCTCTTAGAATGCCATAGGAGATGCTGACATTTAACGAGCATCTACTATGTGCTGAGCACAAACAGACCTCACTTCACTTCTTTCAGTAACTCCAATTACAAACATTCATATAACTTTAAGTAAACTGAGCCCCAGAAATTTAGGACACTTACCTAAGATCACAAAGGAAGTTAATGGGAAAGTTAATGCCTGAGCTATGTGAATCTGGGGTCCCCCTACTATATAGTACTGTACTATCCACCATACCACACCATACTACACCACATGATACGGTACCACACCACACCATACAATTCCATTCCACATTATTCTATGCCTTCCTCAAGCACAGCATGAAAGCAGGTAATATTTACTAAAACCTAGCAGTGAAGTTTACTATTGAATGAAAATTTAAGTCAGTAATAAGACACCCATATTTCTTCTTCCTGTCTCTAAGAATATCAACTCTCTAATAGTTTGAAAGGCATGTAGCAACTTGACGAGAGAATGGCCACTTAATTTCCAGCATTTATTTACCTGAGAGAACTATGATCAGCTCAGGCCAATAACCACAGTACAAATCTCATCACCCAAGGAAGAGGACAACCTAACAATTACCTGGCTGGAGTCAGAGCCACATACCGGACACCTATGTTCAGAAAACACTTGGTGAATGAATGAACAAATGAATGAATGAATGAATGAATGACTCAAAACTAGATTGAAAAAATCTTGCTGTTAAGCATTGTAAAATCAGTTCAGTTACTACTAAACTAGAAATATTAACACTAAGCATAACATATTGAAAAGATAGGCATAAGATACATTAATTCAATGGTTTACCACAAAAATCTCACCCAATAAGCGCGATGTCCCTTTGGCTGTGGAGGTGGGCATGACACTTAAGCACAGACTGCTACAGCTAAGTTGGAAAAGTTCAGCAATTGTTCTTGGATCCTGGAGGACTAAGCCTGCAGTGTTTTCTTACAATTTGGCTGAATTTCTCAGCTTTAAAGCCTGAACTAGTAAAACGTATTTGGAAATCCAAACGGTAAAGGAGAGTGAAAAGTCCAATAAATCCAGCCTGCCAGGAGGCTCTCTGCCCAGGAGACGACAAGCCCTACCTCCCAATCCTGCATGCGTGTTCTCTCTGAATTACCACAGTTGCTGCAAAACTTTAATATGAAAAAGGCCAGTAGGGGCCCCCCAGACTCTGCGAATGCGAGGCGGTATGACTCTTTAGAGGCCCAGATCTGGACTTATCATTAACACAGTTCCTTGGGGGATGCCTCACATACCTTTCCAGATCTGCACAGAGATTAATGTCAAAACAGGCAGAAAAGGAAGAAAGAGGGCAAAGGGGACTTGTAAAATCCAACCAACATCTGCTACTTCAAATCCAGCAGCAGTAAGGTAGTTTAATGTGCAGGAATTTTCCCTCTGGTTTCTACAAAGGCACTGCTTAGGAAAAGAGGTATAGGTCATCTGGCAGTTAGACTTTATTGGATGGAGATAAATGAACACACGAGGAAGACCACAGATAGATGTATGCCTCGGTCACAGGAAACGGCAGCGACCACTTTAGCATCTGGCCATGGAGCTCCTCGAGTCAGACCAAACCACGGAATTCATTCCATCCACGCAAGTTAAAAGGAAAAAAAGAAAAAAGACTAAGAGGGTTATCTTAGAACAAAAATTTAAACATAGCAATTTTTTGCTAATGTGTTTTATACCTTTAGGTTTACAGAACTGAATGGATCCTGCTTCTCAGTTCATAGTCTGCTACCATTGGTGGCACCTGCAAAGTTATTCTGTTCTATTTCAATTTGTCTTATTTTAATTCTCTTTAGTCCCAATCCCAATTTCTCCCCAGGTATAGACAGTCACTCTAATGTATTTAGAGTCTCATCATTTTTCATACGTGTTCTCTTACAAATACATGTATCCATATTATGATATGGAAATCTTATTTATATCAAGCTTCTGCCAGCTGCATAGCATTCCATTAAAATGCATTACCACATTCTACTTCTACATTCCCCAAAAGATGGACACCTATGTTATTTCTGTTCTTTTGTCTGTTAGAACATGTAATATTGCCATGAACATTGTAATATGCCTCTCTGAGGTCAATTTTTTTAACTCTATGCAAGTGGTTCTCTAGATATTGAAATTTCTTCAGGCAAGGAATTTCTAGGCATAGTATATGCGTATTCTTGATTTCACCTTGCATGGCCAAGACAGCTCACTGGAATAGCAGTTTATAGTTCTACCAGCAACTATATGAGGAGTTCTATGAGGAATCTCATGTCTCCCCAATCTTTGGCTGTTATTTGCTATTACCTGATTTCGTAATTTTTGCCAACCGGATTGTTGCAAAATGGAGTTATTTTTCTGATTATATTCAGAAATTAAAGAAGGATCCTTAATTTTGATTAGAAATAAATTTTTAATGTATAATGTTGACTATCTGGACTCTTGTTTAAGAATCTATCCTCAAGGCGCCTGTGTGGCTCAGTCGGTTAAGCATCTGACTTCAGGTTAGGTCATGATCTCATGGTATGTGGGTTCAAGCCCCACATCGGACTCTCTGCTGACAGCTTAGAGCCTGGAGTCTGCTTCAGATTCTGTGTCTCCCTCTCTCTCTGCTCCTCTCCCACTCACACTCTCTCTCTCTCTCTCAAAAATGAATAAACATTAAAAAAATTTTTTTTAAAGAATATATCCTCAAACAGCATGACAGATAGTCTCTTACATTTTCTTCCACAAACTTCAAAGTTTTATTTTTGATATTAAGGTGTTTAATCCATCCAGATTCCAAATAGAGAGCTGGAGATTCATGTTGCCTCTCAAGGGGGCAACAGCAATGCTCCAGCCAATTTTGCCAACGACGGTGTCAGCAAAAGTTGACAAACCTTACCATTTTTTAATAAAGGCCAGAAACCTGGGTTCTTTCAATATAACATCTCCTGATTTTTTTTTTTTTTTTGAAGGGGGTCGAAGGCAGAGACAGTGACTGAGAGAGAATCTCAAGTAGGCTTCCTGCTCAGTGCAGAGCCTGATGTGGGGCTCCATCTGACAACCGTGAGATCATGACCTGAGCTGAAATCAAGAGTTAGATGCTTAACTGACTGAGATACCCAGGTGCCCCAACATCTCCTAATATTTAAAACATTGTGTTACCCAAACAGAGGTATATATGGTCCAGATTTATCCTGTGAGCTGCCAGCTTATGGTCTTTGAATCATAAAGTATCTCGTTAATATTTTGACCTGACTTTTGAAGTTTTGTCCTCTAGCTATCGCTAGAACAAGCACTTCCTGCATTTTTTCTGCCCATTTATTAGTTTACCTATCTTGCACATGTTCCTAATCCTGCCTATTTAGAAATTTAGCCCCATCTATGAACAGATGGAATAATTCTGTCAGCATATTTCCTTCTTATTACACAGATGTAACTTGATGGCAATGGGGTAGCTACACACTTTTCAAGAGCCAAAATTTATGTGGCATAAAAGAGGAGTCATTTTTCTACCACCTGTCCCTCAGTGGAGATTCCAGGAACAAGGTTTACCCCAAGGACTTGCTGGAGAGCACTGTTTTGTGAATACCATGGGAGCCAGTGAGGTGTCTTCAGTCCCACCCGATGCCCAAGGGTGCCTCACAAAAGTATTTATCTGATGAGATCCTTTGTCCCCTCATCCTCTAGCAAAGGAATGTCAAAGAATTCAACCTCAAAGTAAGCATGGAGGTGGCCAATAACAACTGCCCAGTAGTCATCACAGTTCTGCAACAATATGGATAAGTGAATTCTACACAAGGGTGCCTGGGTGGCTCAGTTAGTTAAGCATCCAGTTCAGCTCAGGTAATGATCTTGTGATTCATGAGTTCCAGCCCTGTGTCGGGCTTTGGGCTGACAGCTCAGAGCTCGGATCCTGCTTCAGATTCTGTGGCTCCCTCTCTCTTTGCCCCTCCCCTACTCATGCTGTCTCCCTCTCAAAAAATAAACAAACATTAAAAAATGTTTTTTTCACAGAAATCTATCCCCAAAACCAAGAGCACACTGTATATACACTGATATGTTAGCCAACTTGACAATAAATTATATTTTTAAAAAATTTTTAAGGAGAATTTTACACAGACAATTCACTTCTGGGGCAAACTTGGTAGACCCATATAGTAAATTGTATTAATATTCAAAATATCTACACCCCTTTCTGTAGAAAGGTTATACCTCCCATCACACTGATGTCATGCTTGGCCATGTGACTTATAAGTACCTTTTCCTGAAACCCACCTTACTGAACTCAGGAGCATCCAGATGACTTGCTTTGAGCAAAGAAAGGTGAACAGAGGGGCTGGGCTGTGTGGCCCTCTTGAGCAAAATCTTCTCTTTCCCTCTGACTGGCATGTCCCATAGAGCACCCACTCCTTCAAACTATGTTGAAGAATAAAGCTGTGCAAAGGCTCAGCTGACCTGCAGGGGATATGCAGCATGAGTGAAAATAGGCTTGTGTTGTCATAAGCCACTGAGATCCTGGGTATATTTGCTACCACAACATAACAGCCTAAAGTGACAGATAAAATTGACTACAATAAATTCAGGTCACTTGCATGTTTTGACACTTTCCTTCCAAACTATTCATGGTGCTTTATGTTCTCTTGCCAATTCTCTTCAATGTTCTGGGTGATTTTGTTTTGTTTTGAGATTATCTGTTAATAAATACAATTACTGTCATGGCCTCTGTGCCCTAACACCGAGTACTCTTTTCACCAGACTACTAAGCACACTGCTTACTTAGTACTTTCAGAACTTAGGAGTGAGTTAAGCTTAAAAGGTTTTTATTTTAAGAGTTCTTTGATGTACCAGCTTCAAGTTTCTAGTCTGATATGTAAGGCACTTAGAAGTTACCATTTTGTCCTAACCAGCAAATAAAAACCTGGGCCCACAGAAAAACCAACAACTCTTTTTAGATATGTCAGAAAAGAGAGGTCACGGGGCAAACCGCTACCCTCAAAATTGTAGATAGGCAGGTACAAGGAATCACGACTTACCAGAGCAGAAGTCTCTGTGGAAACCAGGACAGGGTAGAAAAACCTAAACTGCAACTGCTGAAGTGTTGGAGACTCGGTGTGGACAAATATGAGAGTCAAAAATTCCAGGGAGGAGGGACATAGTTTTATGTTTCACCTCCTGGAGCCAAACCTATTTCCCACAGTGATATCAGAGAAAAAGCCCCTCACGCTTCCAGCAGTCGGAGAAGAAAAAGAACCATTTTGAAATATACCAGGACATTCTGTCTTAACAAGACCTGCCCTCAAGAGAAACCATTATATGAGGGCCTAACCTACTAAGGAAAGGGAAATAGCCAACCTTGGCCACCCTAGCCTTTCTGTCCCAGCTAAGGTAGGGAGCAGTAGATCTGATACTAAAAAGAACTTGCCATGTTCTCAGCCCAGGGCTACAGGCTCACTTCACGTCCAATCATAGGACTGTAGGACACCTTTCTTACCCCCACACCTCCTATCACCTCACCACCCTATCACTAAAGGCTTATTTGTTGGCATTCTTTTCACTCAGTTCATCATATCTGGCCTTCAACAAAATTATGAGGCATACCCAAAGGCAAACAACACAATTTGAAAATATAGACCGTCAGAACCAGACTCGGATATGGCAAGGGTGTTCAAATTATCAGACCATGAATTTAAAACAAATGTGACTAATATGCGGAGGGCTCTAATGGAAAAAGTAGACAACATGCAAGAACAGATGGGTAAAGTAAGCACAGACATGGAAATTCCAAAAAAGGAATGAAAAAGTAATGCTGAAGACCAAACACAGTAACAGAATGAATAAGCCTTTGATAAGCTTGTTAGTAGACTAGACATGCTTGAGGAAAAAAACTGCTGAGCTTCAAGATACGGCAAGGGTTCTATTATTTAGGGCTTTAAATATAAAAATGTAAATTTTAAGAAAACATAGAAACATCTCTATTTGTATTCTTCGAGTTTCATAGTGTTAGTTTTAGAGGACAGCTTTCATTTGGGCACCATTTAAGAGATGGAAGAATCTGGAAAAAAAAACAAAACAAATACAGCTACAAGGACATTGACATCTTTACCTGCCAGAAGAGAAGTGAGGTTTCCCTTTGCTACTGGATTTGTCACCATCTGGGGTAAAGTAAAGGAGCCAGCAGCACAGTGAAAATGAAGCAGTGAAACACTAGTAAAGTATCTTATTATATTATCCCCAACATCCATTTAGTCCTGAAGCTGAGGATGGACCTGCCAATTAAAGAAGGTTGGGTTCCTCTTAGACAGGTAAAGAAATTCAGGGTATTCACAAGGGAAGTCCGTGTAAATATCTGGAGGTTTCTTTCTTCTGTTCTTATTTCTGAAAACTCTTCCTTACTTCCCATCTGGCTTCCTGGGGAGAAAGGGAGTCCTATGGGCATCTAGTTGTTATAATAAGTATTTTAGCATTCCATAGCTATTTTATCAGGATACTGGATCATGTCCACATTTTGACACTGACATTTCTAAGGTTTATAATATTCAATTGTGCTGAAAGTGGAACACTGAGAAAATATAACTGAGATCATAGCCTGTAATATCATTCAACAGTAAGTAGCACCTGGTTATTGAAAACTTAAAAGGTTTTTTTTCTAGCTCTTAACTTAAAAGACCTTATCATTTGAAGACTTCTGAAAATTGTTTGAGTTTGGGTAATACTGGTCTATTGGCTGCATCACAAACTCATTCTCATAGTACCTAAGAATTATAGCTATGTGACCTATCAACACATAGATATTAGCAACACATCTATCTAACAAAGAATCAATACCAAGAATCACTAAAGAACTCCTACAAATCAATAAAAAAGGACGCAGTAGAAAAATGTGCAATAGACATAAGTAGATATTCAAGGAAGAGGAAGCAAGAATGGTGAATATAAATACAGAAAGATGTTCAATCTTCTCAAGAAAATAAAGTAAAATCACACCAAGACACCATTGTATACCCCCTCATTGACTGCCAGTAGCAAGTATTGGGAAGGAAGTAGACTGAAAATCCTATACCCCTATATGAATATGAGTAGATATACTACATATGCCCCTATACACTATGTGAAACTACAAATTGGTACCAAAAACTATACAAGGTAATTTGACATTATTTTGTAAAGGTAAGCATGTGTGTATCTTACAAACCAGCAATCCCCCCTCTTGGTATATACCCAAGAGAAATTCTTACACAAATGTACCAGGAGACATGTACAACTACTTTGCATATAAGTAGTGTTAATGATAGCAAAAAACTAGGAACACCCAAAGAACCACTGACAAAAGAATGGATAAGTAAATTGTGTATTCATGTTATGGTATACTATACAGCAGTGGAAATGAGTCCTGATTCAGTCAACATGGATGAATCTTAGAAACATAAAGTTGACTGAAAAAAGCATGTTTTAAAACAATAAATATAGTACAAAAACAAAAATATGATTGTTTTATATATATGTATATATATAATAAAAAAATTTTTTTTAAAGCAAGAGTAATAAATTACAATATAGGATACTGTCTACCTCTGAAGGGACAGGCAGAGGGCTAGAATAGAGGAGGTTAAATGGCACGCCGAAGCTTTAGCACTCACATTGGCTTCTGGATTCATCAGTGTTCTTATTATTATGCCTTACAACTTGCATCTATGTTGTACATGTTTGTATATAAATGTTAGTTTAAATAAAATTTTAATTATTAAACTGACTTCTGATTGGCAGTAGCCTTAAGTTCTAGAAGATCTGCATGAAGCATGGCAGCTCCTTAGTCTTTCACCATATAAGACTCTCTAACAGTCTTAACATGTCCTGAGAGTCTTAACTCTTGAATATGTCTTAAATAAGACATGTCATATACTACCTCTAATCTGAATTTTGATTGCTGAGGTTAAGTTCTACTGCTAGGATAAGAAGTTCTAACATTTTCTTTGAAAATTCTACTTCTATTATTGAGATTTTCATGGATATTGTCAACATTTTCTCTTTTTGTGTTCAGATTTTGATACATCTACTTTATAAAGCAGTGTAGTCTATCACACATGCTCTACTGATTTGAGAATATATTGCTTGATTAGCGGCTCCCTCTGGTTTTTGCTTTTTCTACTAGAAGAATAGCTCTTAAAATATGGTTTATATACCTCTGAGAGGGCCAAGACCCTTTCAAGAATTTCATAAGTTCAGGGTGCCTGCGTGGCTCAGTCAGTTAAGCTTCTGACTTCAGCTCAGATCATGATCTCACGGTTCGTGTCCTGACAGCTCACAGCCTGGAGCATGCTTGAATTGTCTTCGCTCTCCCTTTGCCTCATCCAAACACCACCCCCTCCCCCCCACCCCCGCCCACTGGCCCTCTGTCTCTCTCTCTCAAAAATAAATATTTTTTTAAAAAATTTTTAAGAATTTCGTGAGGTCGAAACTAGTTCCATAATAACATTAAAACACTGCATTTTTTCAAATTTGTGTTAACACTAGCAGTGATGGTACAAAAGCCACAGTGAATAAAACTGTTGGCTCTTTAGCATGGATCAGAATAGTGGCACCAAACTACACTAGTAGTCATTGCATTCATCACCAGCAGCAGGTGAAGGCGTGTGGAGAGGAGCTGGTTACAACTACAAATGTCTTTGAGGAAGGAGTTAGATACAATTACATTTTATAGTATCTCATTTCTGAAGTATTATCTCTTACGTACTCTTTGGCATAGAGGTCTTCTGCATCATACCCAAGTTTGATAGTTTTTTCCAGGGAAAACCCTTGTGCATCGGTTTGATTTGCAAGCTGAGCTGCTTTTCACATGGAATACCATTTTTATTTGAAAGGACAGCTGATAGATAAAGTAGGCTTTTCTGATTTGGGTTTGGTAGACATTTCACCAAAAATGAACAGTGAGCCTGTCACTTTGAGACAAACAACTGACAGTTTTGTTGCAAATAATAAAATTCAAGTTTCAAAGATGAAATTTGGACTTTTGAAAACTTGTGATCACAAGTGATCAGAAACTTGACAGTTTCTTAATCCCAAAGACTCTTCTGATGAGATCAGTGGTGATACTAAGAAATGTGACTTTCTTTTATTTTATAATAATGTGCCACATTTGGAAGATCTTCTAAGAACAAGCCGCTATTTTCCAAATGACCAAGGCAGGAGCTTATAAAATGATGCATGAAGAAAAGCTCAATGAAAATTGCAAAGCAGATTAATTAACTGTTTAAATTCATCAAAATAATACCTTAAACAATAAGAAAGGGTATTTCCATTTTACTGGCGGAAATGGAGAAAGTGATAAACAGATTTCACTTAATAAAAATGAAATAAGGAGCATGGAGAATTTTTCTTTCCTGGACCCAGTGGTCCATCTTGGAGGTAGTATATACATAATGGCTAGAAGTTCAGATGCTGGAAATGCAGTCCTAAACCTGAAACCTGGCATTGCCACATACTATTTGTGTGAACTTGGGCAGGTTACTTATTCTTAGCTTCACTTTCTTCATCTGTGAAATGAGAATCAACATAGCACCTACCTCTTTATTTTAAGAAGGTAACATGCATAAAGTGCCCAGACCATACTAAATGCTCAATAACATTAGTATTTACTTTACTGAATATTTAGACACCTGATTGCCTCATGCATATTCCCTTAGATACTTTTATGGGTTGAACTGCGTCCCCCTCAAAAATATGTTGAAGTCCTGACTCTCTGAATATGACCCAGTTTGGAAAGAGAGTCGTTAGAGAGGTAATCAAGTTAATAGGAGGTCATTTTAGAAGTAGGCATTATGACTGATCTCCTTATAAAAAGGAGAGATTTGGACACAAATGCAGACACATACACAGGGAGAATGGCATGTGAACGGAAAGGCAGAGATCAGGATGACGTATCTACAATGTAAGGAACACAAAGTTTGCCAGAACACCAGAAGCTGGAGGAGAGGCCTAGCACAGCTTCTTCCTCACAGCCTCAGAAGGAGCCCACCCTGGCGACACCGTGATCTTAGACATCAGCTTCCAGAATGGGGAGACCACAAATGTCTCTCATTTAAGTCACTTGGTTTGTGGTATTGTTACAGGAGCCCTGACAAAGTAATAAAAATGCTAACTGTGTAAACGCCAGTTTATTATTAACTCAGGTCATCAACTAACTGAAAGAAACTATACAACGTGAACAAAAATGAGTCACTCACTGCAGACAACGAAGGAGCAAAGGAGAGGTACAGAGAGGAGAAAGAGGAAAGGAAAGGTTCAGAAAGAACACAGAAACAATGAGTGGGGCTCCAAGGCAGAAACGGAAATGCTGAGAAGGAAGTCTGCAGTAAGAAGAGGACAGCGCCTGGCTGGCTCAGCCAGTAGAGCTTTCGATTCTTAATCCTGGGGTCCTGAGTTTAAGCCCCACACTGGGCACAGAGCTCACTAAAACACAAGCAAACAGGTGTGCCTCGGTGGCTCAGTTGGTAAAGCATCCAACTTCAGCTCAGATCATGATCTCATGATTTGTGAGTTCGGGGAGATCATGATCTCATGATTTGTGAGTTCGAGGCCCGCATTGGGCTCTGTGCTGACAGTGACTATATATTTTCTCATTTACTTGTTGCTAGTCTCTTACTATTAAAATGCAGGACTTTCATACTTCAGATTCTGTGTTTCCCTCTTTCTCTGCCCCTCCCCCACTCGCACCTCTTTCTCTCTGAAAAGTAAACATTAAAAAAAAATTTTTTTTAAAAAGGGAACCGAGTTTGTGATAGATGTTGGGGAAGATGTGAAGAAAGTTTTGTTCTGGATTCTGTCCTCTCAGGTGGTAGGGGCAATTCTATACTTGGATATTTTGATAATGTGTCTAGGAGGCAGGAGGAACAGAGCAGTGGTCACTCATGGGAGCCATGGGAGGAGATATCTGATATTTTGATACCATGTCCTTATTTTTGTATGTGCTCAGACATGATCACACAGTCTTGTTTTTGTCTTCCTTCATCATGGATGCAGGATGACTTTGACAGACACTGCTGTTTTATAAAGCAATTATATTGTATGTTTTGTATAAATGAAAATTGTAATCACAAAAAGAAAACAAATTTGTAGCACACAATCACTTACAAACCCACCTAAACACACCAAGCAGATCGGTTTCATATTCCCTTCCAGATTTGGTCTATAAGCACTCACATTTTTATCGAGGCATGATGATAAATATAATTTTGAAATTTGCTTTCATTTAATGCTAAATTTTGTAATTTTCCCAATTACAAAACTACATAGCATAATGAAGAACAGCTTTGAATAACAAAGTGTGTCCTTTCAAAGCATCCACTCACTTTGGGTGGCTGTCATTGGGATTCCACACCTAGTATGAAAAAACTGAGGCAGAATTGTAATAGGCCTAGTGGGCTGGGCTAAGTAGGGCTGGTGACTGGCTGAATGACCTCCTCCACATTTCCATACTTCAGAGATCACTATAGATCTTAAGATTCCATAATTGTTTCCTTGAGCTCTACCCTGTGGACCCTGGAACACCTCGATGGGAATCTAAATGCTACCTAGAGGCAAAGATAATCTGAGGATCTTTTCTTCTCTCTCAGAAAACAGCACAAATGCGTGTATGCGTGCACACACACACACACACACAACCAAACACAGAAACAAGACAAAACAACTTAAAGGGAAACCTAAAAGATGATTTCTTCCTTGATAGCAACCAAGAAGAGACTGAATATACTCTGAAGGAGACTGGACTAGGACCACTGGCAGGGAACTCATTTAGGAGCTGCCTCAGCCATGTGAAGGTCAAAATGGAATACAGAATTGTGGGGTCTGTGGGAACCCGGACGCAGAGAAACACTGGCCCCTGGGAACTGAAGACAGGTCTGTGTTTTGGAAATCAACTTCTCAAGAGAATGTCTCCTAGAGGGAACTGTGAGGTGTTTGGGAGCGGATACCATGTCTCCTAATCATCTTCCAGAACTGACTTGTTAGGGTCCCGTTAAATGTTTGCTGAATGAATGCAACTGACCCAACTGGCTGAGGAAAGCACCACTAAGGGCAGGCCCAAAATTAGCTTGCCTGAAGAAGGAGCTGCTGCTCTCCAGCGCCACTTGCGGAAACCCTTGGGAACTCTGACAGAAAGCCCTTGGTCCCCTGCCTAGAAACTCTGACAGGAAGTCTTGCAATCCCTGCCTGGAAGCAGCTCTTAGACCCTGCCGGACAGCTTAGACCCTGCTCAGAAGCTAGGAGGAACAGAGCAGGGGGCTACTGATATAAATGGTAAAGGAACAGAGCAGTGGTCACTCATGGGAGCCAGGTGAGGGGATATTTGATATTTTTGCACCATTTTTGTCTGTGCTATGATTACACAGTGGCCTTGTAATCATGACAAATTACTGACGGGCAGAATACTACAGGCTTTGGGGCTGAAGCAGGGCAGAACTTGTTATCTCTGGTGAGGTTCCTAGTTGTATTTCCCATTGGGATAATAGAAAAGGTAGAATTGATTCTTTTTAACCAATAGATAATGGTAGGGAGGAGGTAGGCAGCATATCCAACTAAGAAATTTTTAAGGAGTCTGGGCTGATAAAGGTGATTGGAAAACTAGATGCAGCATGGGGGCAACCCAGACCCACAGAGTACCATGAAGACTGTTTTAGGGGGAAGGAGGTTCATGGAAAGTATTGAATTCATTGTGATATGTCCTAATATGTTTGCTTCATATTCTGGATGTGTATATACTGGCCACTTTGGCTCTGGCTGCTATGAAAGATATTTACCTTTGTTTGAGATCTGAGATTTCTAGGTGCTTCCCTATGCAGGAAAGAAAAATCCTGAGGGCTGAGCTGGGTAATGAGACACAGAACAGGGGGAAGTTCAAAAAGTTCTCTCTCCCTAGAAGGGAAAGTATTGCCAGTCATGGAACAGGCCAAAGGGGCTTGGTGCTCCAGATTCTTGGGGCTTCTTGTTTTTTAATGTTATATTTTATTTTAGAGTTCGGGTATCTTCTTCAGGCAGAGCTTCTCAAGTGTCTGAGGTAGCTGTATGGAATGGAAAGGCCACAGGACCATTGCAAATTCAGCCAAGTAGGCTGGGCAGGGCAGGAAGATGGAGTGTTGGTTTCTTACTTGTTCATGATAAAGACAAGGTAAAAGGGACAGGGGAGACACATGGCCGTCAAAACCATAAGAAACAGTGGAAGCATGAAACAGTCCAAGACTAACTATTGGAAACATGGCCACTTCCTATTCCAAGGCTGGGACCAGAACATGAGGAACTGGTCTGTTGAATTTGAGGAGAATGGCACTTGTTTTACTCTAATGACTTTCTCTAGTGTCACTTCTAAAACCATGAAGACAAAGGAGGGACAGAGATGAGAAGAGCAGAAAGCAATGAAATGGGATATGAGGGCACAAGGAAAAGGAGAAGCTGCCAGTCAATGGATATTTAACCAGGGTCCTAGTGTTACCCCTTACTGAGTATCACCTAGGGAGCTATTGGGAGGACGTCCAGACATAACGAGATCTGGGAACACTGGACTGGTAAGTGTCAGTACTGGTGAGTGTAGGACAGAAGCTGAGGTCTTAGAAAGGGAGTCTTCCAAGATAGAGAACTAGCCTCTTAATTAGGAAAGAATTGGGTCCCAGAGCTGCTTCTTTATTAGTGTGCTTGAATCCAGAGAGCCAAGTGAGGCCCACATTAGTGAGCACTGAACCCCAGAAAATGTTGGCTTCCCTGCTAATGATAACTACAAGAGTGAAGGAGAAACTACAGACAGATGTAGATTGAGATTGTGGTAGGACAAAGCACATATGACCAATCTTAGTTAACAAAGACGACCCCGGCAGTGTTCACACTGGGTGAGGAACTGGTGCTGGAAAATGTTAGCTCCTTTGCTCATGGTAATTAGAAGTGCTTTACAGTCACCATACAGGAGCCTACAGTGAAACAGATAAAACTTAGCCAAATTTTTTATTCATAGAGACAATCCTACTTTGTAGGCAATTCAATTCAATGTCTACTTTGTAGACAATGTCTACATTGAATGAGGAACAGGGTACAGGAAAACGTTGGTTCCTTTGTTGATGGTAATTAGAAGAGCTTCAGGGTGACTAATGAGATTGGAGTCAAATGGTAAGGCAAAACTTGGATGGCTAGTTATTCATAGGACCAGCTAATCAGTGCCCAAGATTGCAGAGGATCTGGGCCCCTGAAAATGTTAGTTCCTTTGTTGACAGTAACTTGAAGGGCTTTAGGATGAATAAACAGGAAGCCAATGAGAAACTGGTTTAGGATAACACCTAGAAGGCTAAGTTGGAACCAGGTCAAGATTGGGAAAGATTTAATTGCTTAAAACTATTGATTGGGTCAGTGGCCCTGCCCTGCAGGTGGTCAAATGAGAAGGCTTCCCATGAGGTCTGATTCTTTTAATTAAAAAAAAAAAAAATTTTTTTTTAAGACAACAGGGTGAGACAGACCAAAAGTCTGTCGCACAAAAAGCAGCTTCAAAGACAGTTGAAGTTGACATTGAGAATAAAAAGAAATGTAGATACGGGGAAAGAGATGGAGAAAGATGCATACTAGAAGGAAGATCAATGGTATGGAAAATGAAATGAGAAAGGACAAGGAGGCAAGAGGAAAGTACAGGGACACATGGAGGAGAGGCAAAGAAATTAAATTTTTCCTTCCTCCTTTCTCATTCATTCCTGCCTTTGTTTTCCTCTTCTCACAATTAAGAAATGCCTATGATATGTCAGGCTAAGTACTAGAGACAAAACAGAAGACTACACCTCTGCTCCAGGTCATTGCTTGGGAGATTCCAACAGTAAGTTGCTAGTAAAGTGGACTCAAGCTTTTAAGAGGAATTAAGGACTGACATAGTGAGGACAGATTGTATATCCAAGAATTTGGCTACTGGGGATCCTATCCTGTAGATGGAAAAGTGAGCCTGCTGCAGAGAACAGGCAAGGTGAAAAGGATAGGTGGGTAGCTATGAAAGCCACTTCCCAGGGCCCAAAAGCTCTGATGGGCCACAGACTCGCCCTCCCACACTCATCTCACACTCCAAGATCAGTTTTCCAATGGCTGCTATTCCTGGAGTAAACAAATTGGATGGCCCATGCTCCGACACCTGGCCACCAACCTTCCATCATCACAGGAGCAACTGACTCACATCATTCTGCATCTGGTGGCTTGACTACCTCAGGCAGATGCTGCCATCCAAATGCCTTTAGTCAAGGGGATCATTCAACATTGCAGGGTGTGAGGGCAAAAAAGGAGATGCTATATCTGTATTTGTGTCTGGAGTTTGGATTGGGCCAACTAGAGTTATCACCAAGCAAACATTTATGTTACATGAAATTAAGTAGATTATGAAAAATTCGTATTTTTAAGCATTACCAGCTAATACATGGTTACTCTTCAACATATTATTGAAGGATGCTTTGCTTCCAAAGGATTTTGAGGTTGTTTTTTTGTTGGTACCACATTCCCATTTTCACTTAATAGGAAGGAAAACTCCCCAAGAAAGAGAGAAATTTTAATGGGAACAAATGCAGAGACTGAATATTAACATCACAATGGAGTCTCTTCAGAAGTTACGACTAGGCTACTGAAGAAGTGGAGCCCATGTGCTGAGAAAGAAGAATGGGAAAAGGATTTCAAGAGGAAGAAAACTGCTCTTCAGATATCTGCAATATTCCACCCATCTACACAAAATGTAAAAATTATTAAATCCCTAATATGGACTTAAATAATAATACAGAAATAGAAATAATACATAAATTTATTCTCTTTAAAGATTCTAGCATACAGAATACAGATTAAAATGCTGAAACCCCAATTTCCCCCCTCCACTGACCTATCCCAAAGGTAACTAATTTAGACAATTTACAGTTCTTTTTATGCACTTACATAATTGTATTTTTTCAACATAAGCATCACTAAGCTATATATGTTTTTCCTATCAGCACATAGAGCTTTGTATTCTTTTAACAGCTACATGAATACTAGATTATGCATGAACCCTATTTTGTTTGACATCTTCTGGGTGGACAATGAGTTTTTTCCTATCTTATATTAAGTACATTTTACCAAGATAATCCTTATATAAGGATCTATTTGCCATGAGTTATTACATAAACTGAAATATAATTAAAGTCAACTTAAATAGTTTTCCTTTATAAGGAGAATTGTGAAATGTTCCAATAGAATTAAAGCCAAAAAAATAAAAAAAGAAATTAAGACCAAAAAGCACAATTTTTATTAAATATATGTAATTTTAAAAATAAGTGCCATTTCTTTAGCATGCATAGGGAAGAGTTGTGAGGGAGAAAGGAAAGAGACAGGTAAAATCCTTACTCTTTCTGAAGCTCAATGGGCAAGGTATTAATAACACACATAACACATTTTCGAAAACAAAGTTTCTCAGCTTTCGAAAATTTAAAGATATGAATTTGCCAAGTATAAGAATTCCTACTTAAACTATAAAAGCAAAAACTTTCCTCAAATCTCCTATCTTCCTAGTTTTCAAAGAAAAAAAAAAATACCACTGTGGACCAAAGAAAATGGCTTTACAGATTTTAGGAACCAGAAGTTAAATTTCACAGAATAACATCCTTGTCTCACAATCCCCTAAATTCTAGAATATTTTTAGAAAATACTTTGGAAAGTGCATTTTTGTCTGTATAGACAGACCAGCTCATATTAAGCAAAAGTAGAGATCACATGGAGGACAGTTTATCCTCTTCTCTGCTGCAGTCCTAGTCACCAAGCTCGGAATTCTTTTAAGACTGTATTTATTGTGACACCTGGAGGGGGGTGGTGCTCAGTTGGTTAAGGGCCTGACTTCGGCTCAGGTCACGATATCAGGGTTTGTAAGTTGGGGACCCCCATTGGACTCTGCAGTGACAGCGCAGAGCCTGCCTGGGATTCTCTGTCCCTCTCTCTCTGCCCCTCCCTCACACTCTCGCTCTCTTAAAATAAACTTAAAAAAAAAAAACTGTATCAAGAATGTGTAGTATCAAGTGATCAAGAAGCAACTGAAGAACTGGATTTAATTATTAGTCTAGACAACAACTTGACATTAATCATCTTTGATTTCTCAGAGGCTGAAGATTCAAAAACAGACAAGGTCACAGAACATGGTCTTTCAGTCTCCTTTTAATGTATGTATTTATTTAACCAACTCATACAGAACTTCCTATAGTTTACCTCTAAGTTCTTTACACTCTGTCTGTTCCTCATCTATAACCTAGGGGTAATAATATCTACTTTATGGAGTGGTCAGGAGGTTACATTAGGTTAAGTAACTTGTCTGAGGCCATTTATCTAAGGCCATGCTTCATCTCCTTTACAACTGGTTCAACATCTGCTTCCCTTCACTACTGGTTCACTCATTCTACCAATTTATTGCAAAGAATTACACAGGTAGGACATGAGCTAAATGTTCTATTCAATCCCTTTTACTCATCTGCAAGTTTTTAGTACTTGTTCTTAATGGCTGCTCAGTTGAAATTTATGATATAGGAAAACATTTTTAAATATTCGTTTAAATCTTGGCTTAAAATCTCATCATAAATACAAAATCTAAATGACTAAGAAATTTTTTAGTACTTTTGAGAAATTATGAAATCTTCTTTTAACTGTTATCTGACAACAAAATCTGACATTTGGAATAGAAAAGGAATTTGTCCAGGCTTTGGTTGTTTTGGTTGAATGGTAAGCCAGTCTGTGCTTTCCTAAATAAACTTCCCTGGTCTGGGCAATTACTAACCACACATTAGTGATAGCGATCCAACATTAAAAATCAAGAAACAAAGTAACCAAAGACAAAAATTGCATTTCCAAATTATGCATTATGTATTAGCCTCTCATATTAATTCCTCTCTTTACGTGCAACTTCCAGGAGCCACTGTTTTTACCTTCTATGAAATGGCCTGAGCAGCATCTCCCACAGGTGGATGATTCAGGGCTCTCCCCTTTCTAATCCAAGCCCCCAGTTGTACAGCTTCGAGCTGTGGATTTACATTTAAACAAATTATTTAACAGGGAGCTCATTTCACCTTATAGGATGCCCAGGTTCCATAGGCATACTTAGTTTCAAAGACCCGGTTCAATGAGAGCATCAGGCCAAACCACAGGCTGGAGGTTTCCTGTTAGGCAATTGCTTTTCTGTAATGTTCCACCCCCCTGACCGCCCCCCCCCGTTTGTTTGTTTTTTTTTTGGACTTTCTTTGCAACTTATTCCCTTGCAAAGTATCAGCAAGTTTTGCTTTTGGTGTGCCTGAGTGGCTCAGTCAGTTAAGCATCTGACTTCGGCTCAGGACATGATCTCACAGTTCGTGGGTTCGAGCCCCGCGTCAGGCTCTGTGCTGACAGCTAGCTCAGAGCCTGGAGCCTGCATCAGATTCTGTGTCTCCCTCTCTCTCTGACCCTCCCCTACTCATGCTGTCTCTCTCTCTCTCTCAAATAAATAAAACATTAAAAAAAAAGTTTTGCTTTTATCATGACTTGTCCTTTCTCCTATTTAGATTGAAAATCACTTTTAATCCATTAATCTCATTTAAAAGTCCTATTCCTGGTTTCTTTAGTTAATGGCTAAGCAAAGTTACAGTCTAATTAAAGCATTATTAGGCCTTTCTCTAATAAGAGTATCTACTTTTGGGGAGAACTTTTTTCTTACATGCAAGTAGCATGTGTTAAGTAGCATGTGAAGAATTTAGAAAATTCAAACAAAAAGTAGGGAACCAAATCCCCTCTAATCTAACTATCCTGAGTTAACACACTAATAACATTTTAGTGAATATCCTTATAATTTTTCCATATGCATATTCTTTGAAGAAATAGTTCCTTTAGTAATGTTTTATATACAAAAGTATTTTTTAAATTCTTATTGCAATTTTATGTAACACCAATTTTAGTATTCACATGGATGTGCTTCAGTTCATGTAACCAGTGGTGCTTGGAAGAGAATGAACAACCAGAGACCCTGAGAAAAGAAGCCACATGGTATGATGAGAGTTGTCTTCTGATGGGTAGGAAAATACTGCATTTGTGGTTAAATGTGGGGCAGTAATTATTAGGTAGAGGAATCTTTACCACTGTTTCCCCTCTGAAACAAATGGTTCTATGTGACACTAAGCAGCCATAATGTTTAAACATTAAATCTCGCTTGAGGTGTTTACTCATCTCACAGTACATTTCTTTAAAAGTGATCTTCAACAAATATCATATGACTTCACGCATATGAGGACTTTAAGATACAAAGCAGATGAACCTAAGGGAAGGGAAGCAAAAGGAATATAAAAATAGGGAGGGAGACAAAACACAAGAGACTTTCTATATAGAGAACAAACAGAGGGTTGCTGGAGGGATTGTGGAAGGGGGGGATGGGCTAAATGGGTAAGGGGCTTAAGGAATCTACTCCTGAAATCATTGTGGCACCATGTGCTAACTTGGATGTAAATTAGAAAAAAATAAGTAAATTATAGGGAAAAAAAGTGATCTTCAAAGTCATGCTCAGCATTAGACACAGATACCAAAATAATTACAGACACATGTATATATGTGGGCTAAATGGCATATACTTATTTCCTAGTTTTGTACACTGAGAGAACCTAGAAATAGCAACACACACCCCAATAGCAACAAGCACACTCAGCACCCGGATCTGGGTTTCTAATATCTTTCTCCAATAAAATAAACTAGGCTCCTTAAAGAAATGGCTCATTCTAGAGCTGATTTTTGAGGGTGATGAAAATGTTCTAAATCTGACTTTGAAAATGGTTGTACAACTTAGTGGATATATGTAAAGCCATTGAATTGTATACTTTAAATGGTTGGATTTCATATTATGTGAATTCTACAATAAAGCCAGTATTTTTAATGTTTTATTTATTATTATTTTTAATGTTTTATTTATTTCTAGGAGAGAGAGAGAAAGACAGCGTGAGCAGGGGAGGGTCAGAGAGAGAGGGAGTCACAGACTGAAACAGGCTCCAGGCTCTGAGCTGGCAGTCAGCACAGAGCCCGACGCGGGGCTCGAACCCACGAACCGCGAGATCATGACCTAAGCAAAAGTTGGACGCTTAACCAACTAAGCCACCCAAGCGCCCCAAAGCCAGTATTTTTAAAAATGGAGGTATGTTCAACAAAATACCTCATCAGTATGCCTCAAAATCAAGGTAATCCAAAACAGTCTTACATACTGTCACAGATAAGAGGCAGCTGAGGAAACATGAAACTGTATGTACAGTGGTATCTTGGATAGGATCTTAGAACAGAAAAAGGACATTAGGGACAAACCAGTGAAATATGAGTAAAAGACGTTCATAGCAATATACCAATGTTTGTTCCTTAGTTGTGATAAATGTAGCATATAGTAATCCCTCAAGTTTGACTCCAGTCTGGTGTTTTTAACCACTGAACATCCGGTCTCTCTTGTAGCCCTTACTTAAGGGAGCTGAGGCTTGTTCCTGCCTGAGTGCTGCTTCAGTCTAGCATCGCCTCCCATTTTGAGGTTGGGATTCATGGACATGTGGAGATTGGAGATAGCCCTAAACCATGTTAGGTATACTCAGCCAGGCCCTCACAGTGGAAGCTTATCTGTCTCATCCAGGCTTACCACTGAGATACCAGGAGACATCTTGAAAAAAGCTGGACAAGTTTAAAACATAAATATCACTTTTTTCATAGCTCTATCCAGAGATAGATTAAAATATAGAGCAGAATCAAAGTATCTGAGAACCATGTTATGATTCTCTTCTGTTCAAGTAATGAGATGATTCACCATGGAGCAGGCATTCAAATGTTCAATAAATAATTGAACTAATTAGCTTTCAAAGGCATTAAATATCTTTTCTTCAAACATTTAAAAAGTTAAAATCTGCTTTCCCAAAAGACCTCCGAAGATTGAAAACTCACTGTCTATAATCTGATACAAAATATCTTGAAAGAGGAAAAGATCTTGCAAATGGTGGTTCTCTCTCTACTAGAACTCTGGTCCTGCTTCCAAGAAGCACAGTGTGCTTCTAGTTTAAAACTAAATTTGACAGGGATGCCCCAAACATTACTTTTGTGACTCAAGATATAGACAAGACTAATGGGAAGAGGCACTGGCTGTCAAGTGTGGCGGTTCAGGGGTCACAGGTGTGTGGGGGTATGGTTTATCCCTGACCATTAGTATCTGCAGGGTTGAAAGGCAGTCAGTAGCTATGAAGAGAAGTGCCCCCAAAGTGAACTTCTCCACCTTTAACCAGGTGTGCAAACTTCCCACTGCTGGAGCCTGAGCTGCACTTTGGGATTAAACACAACTGTTTCCCCCAGGTCCTTACTGATTCTCATTTTCTACAAACTGAAATGAACCAGAGAGAAGTCTCAAATAACCTTGAGGCCAACAGTACTTCCTCCCCCACTAAACTTCTTCATAGGCTCAAGTTATGAAGCAATAAAATTAACTAGCTTGCGTTTCTATGCCTTTCCCTCTTCTTTCCTTCCCAATGACCAAGATGATAACAAGCAGTTCAGTAGCTGTAGAGTCAGGCGGTAAGAAGACAGGAAGCAGAAAGCATAAATAATTAGGCTTGCATAAAGATGGATAGGGATCAATAAGTATTTTCAACTTAAATTATAATTGTACCAAGTCACGCTACACAAGCTCCGACAGTCTACACCCACCAATTTATATACCCTATTTTTATTTTTCCTAGAGACCAAAAAGCTCCAGAGATAAAACAACTGATAATTGCTTATAAAACAAATTAAAACTGACTTCACATCATTTTGTCCCTAGACATCTGGTTGCAAATGTATTTGAGACAGGGTGACTTCTGGTGCTGAAGAATGAAAAGAGAAAGGAACCAATTAAAATAGGAACTCTTTTCCAGGCTGAGTCAGAAACCTATCTGGTAAAGAAGGGCTGTGCCTCATCTTGGGTGTTGGGAGGAGGGAGAGGAGAGATGGGAGATTCAGGGATTTACTGTGCAAAGAGGACCCTTAGTAAATCTTAACGTTATTTCTGAACTATTAGACCAGAATGGATGGATTGTATTAGACCACAGTTTCATTGCCTAAACTGCAAAACTGAACTAAGATTTCCCCCTTTTGTTCAAATTTTCAACACAGGTAGCATTTAACTTCAGTTGTAAATGGCATAGTCTGTGGACTCCTGCTCTGGTTCAGTTCTTCTGGCTCCTAATGCCAAGCTCCTATCCGACACAGGAGTCATGAGTGTGATCTACCAGCCCAGTGACTTGTACCCTTGTGCCACAGGTGACATTTGAGCCTCCCAGGGAGAACAGACTACCCCTGTCATGCCTCTCCAGTGCAGAAAGGACCTAGAGTGCTGGGAGCAAGTGGACCTAGGGATCACGTTGCAGACAATTCCTCAGTAACTCCCTGTCTGGAGAACCACACCAGGCATCAATTGTGCAGGTACTGTGTGAACCTGCCTGACCAGCTAGAGGATAGGACCTAACAGCCATTAAGCCACATACCACACGACTTGTGTGGCACACCTCTTGTCTTGTGTGGCAACATGCAGAGGGTCACTCATACTTTCCAGAAAGCTATGAAGAGCTACTCAGAACTGAGCTGACATCTCATTCCCAGCATCCCTCCCTGACTGCTGCCCCAGTACAGTATTCCTGCTCCTTTCTGTGTATCCACCTTCTCCTGGCTGCTCGTAACTGCAGCCTCGCACAGGGCCAACACAGCCTCTCAGAATCCAACTTTATTTTACCTTAACTTCCCATGTCCCTACATAACTCATTCTTTTAGAATCGCCTAGCATAATCTACAGCAGGAAATAACGATCCACTATCTAGGAGAAGCCCTTCACGCTTGGACGTGTCTCAGGTCACTGGCCAGCATTTGAACAGGTTGCCCGGCTCTGTTCCTGTCAGTTGCAGCGTGGAACCGGTAAGGTGACATGAGACAAAACCAGTCTACTGAAGCAGCAGAGGCTGCGGGCGGAACAGGCAATGTGTACACATGAGCATTTGCCGGAAAACTGTTATGGGGCAGCATTGCATTGAGTGCTTCATTTCAAATACCTTATTTAGTCTTTATAACAATCCTAGTAGGCAGATATTTTCATTTCACTACAACCAAGGGAAAAGGTTCAGAAAGATTAAGAAACTTCAAGATTATACAGCTGATCACAAATGATGCTGGAGAAATAGTCTCAAGAAATCTCCCTACTCTGCTGCTGACCTGCTTGTCACGTACAAACCACCTCTGACCTGCTTTACCTGACTTTTTAAGTTTGGATGATGAGAGTCTGGTTTCTCTTTCGAGCACAGATAACCGTAATTTATGAAAACTAAGCCAAACAGCAAGAAATTAGAAACACATATAAAGCATAGAATACAACTGAGCACCTGTTACAGGTCAAGCGTCATTACGGGCATTGATGGGACACAAAAATCAAAACCCATTCCCTCCCCTCACAAAGTTTACAACTAAGTATGGGAAATAAGCAAACAACTGCAAATCACAGTAAATAGAAAAATGCCACAGAACACATGTACATAATGTGCTACAGGAATGTAGAGGAGAGCGCTAATGCTCTGACTTAAAGAAACCAAGGGAGGCTTCTAGGAGGTAACTTGAGCTGGGCCCTAAAGCATGAGCTGGCTGCATGTGCCTGGGTACAGCACAGCCTGGACACTCACAGAGAAGGAGAAAGATGCCTCAAGGTTGGGGAATGGCTAGAGATAGTTTTAGAACATAAATCTGGAAATAATTATGTGTAAAGCAGCCAGGATGTTGTTCTGTGAACAGAGGAGGTTATTGATGTCTTCTGAACAAATAAGGCGACCAGAATGTTCTGAGTCCATCATCTGGGTTTTGAAATGGAGGTACTCATTTGGAGAGGGAAGAAACAAAGTGTAGAGAATATTGCTGTCACTGTAATAGCACAGTTCAGAGACAACAGAAGGCCTGGACTGTGGCATCAGCTGGGAATGGGAAGGAGCAGACTGAAGGGCCATCCAGGAAGCAGGAAGCAAACTGGATGTGTGTGTGGAGGGCCGGCCATGGTGAGGAGCCAGAGCAATAGAGCACGACATGACATCCCCGAGGTCTGCAGCCTTGTTCTTGGGAGTCTAGAACAGTGCTGGGCACAGAGCAGTGCTCAATGATTACTGCCACGAATGAACTCACATCTGCTTGGAGGACAGTAAGTCTCAAGTTACATACATCTTCCTCTTATGAAATAAATACAAAAGGTTTAGAGGAATTATGATGGGTAATAAATGTCTCTCACTCTTCTATCATTGAACTACAAACAAATGCAGCCCATGGCTGCCTCATGTTTGCCAAGGCCACACAGCAGCACTGATAAACCCTGTAAGATAAATATCATTCTTTATTTTTGTTGGATAATGAACTAGTGTTCCATGCTACAGCAAAAAGGTGAAAAACACTGAAATCCTAAGACTTGTCTAAACTTTTCTCCAACTCTGCTTTTATCTTTGTCAAGAAGAGTACTTACAAGGTGTCTAAAGAAGAGCTAAAGGGGAGGACAGGTTTCTGAGAGAAACCTGAACTGTCAGTTGGCCAGTCTCACCTTAAGCACCATGGGAACTGCCTAGGCCACCTGACGTCAGGACTACCACCCCACTTTCAATTCTGTGGTTTTCTGCTTACCATACTACCATAACCACCCAACCTCATTAACAGAAAAGACTGAACAAATCCCTAATAACTGCATGTTCTCTAAGCATTGACATTTTAATTTACAATTCAAACAATATGTCAATGAACCACTGTCTGCCGAAAGTTAAAATAGTAATTTTTAAAAGCACAGCAACCTCACTTAGGGTTATAACACAAAATAGCTGAAGCTACACGTAGGTTAGAACATAAGTGGTTTCCCATTTGGTGATTTCAAGTTATGCAGGCGAGGTTACCTGGCTGGGCTTAGTTTCTTCACTTAGGTGTCTGATGCTTGGAATTCTACTATTAGACATTTATTCCTTCGGCATGCCTTGTCCTCTTGCAGGACTTTAAAACGCATTCCATTTTTACACTTTATGAACCAGGCTCTAAAAGTTCAAAGATGAGTAAATTGCTGATCCTATAAACCAAGAAGTTTATAGTCTGAAGAAGTTTTACTCCTAAAACAGAAATAAGAAATAAAATAAACAGCCATGAAATTCCTCAACAGTAGTGGGAGCGGAGAGGAGTACTCCATACTACAGACATGAGGAAATAAGAAGTTTTCATACAGGAAACCTTCACAAATATTGAAAGCTGACTTAATGTTTGCAGAGTGGGGCATGAGGACCCTGGGACTGGCGCTCCAGGCCACAAGAGCAGAAGGGGTCAAGGTGAGAAGTGGAACAGCAAGGGAGGTGAGGCCCCCATAAGGGGATCAGCCTGCCTGCAGAAGGCAGTTTGGCCAGATTGGTGGGCAAGAGTGAGGCTGTGTCTAGCCTCAAACCTACAGCATGTCACTTGAGCCATACAAACAGCATGGGAAAAGTCTACATGACTGACTAGCTTATCATAGATGTTATATACAGCAAAGGAAAAGGGCTGGTGTGACTCTCTCACAAAGTAGCCGGGCCACCACCGAGTGGAGCTTTCTAGTGCTCCTGGCTTATCCAGGGCACACTCCTAACTGGACACAATTCAATCCCTTGGTTGAATCATAGTCCTCCACAATTTTGCACCAACTCTCCAGTTTTACCTTCCCAAACAACCCATGCTAGTCCAAGTTTATTCATCTGGGGGTCCTCCAGTCACCTGGAATACCTCCTACCTCTCAGGAGCCTATCACCAAGACTCAGCTCCAGTCCAGGGGGTGACATAAAGCACTTGAACATCACATGAGCTTGACATATTCTCCCTCACCTCTCAACATTTTATGGAAGGCATTCCCTGAATATTTAATTCTGCAATTATTCACATGCTGACTTATCACTTCCATTTTGTTCCAAACTCCTTTACCCCAACTATGAGATTGAGAGGACAAATGTTTCATTATTGCATACACTACTTGAATCAAAACAGAAAGAAAACTAAGAAAACTAGACACACAATTTGTGTAGTTTTCAAGTGCAAGGTTGGAGATTAGGGGAGACAGTTCTGCTCCCTCTTAGTTAATATCAAGGGACATAAATTCCGCTTAGATGCATACATTCATAGCCATGCCATAGTTGAAAACGGGTTATCCCATCCCACCCCACCCACCCCACCCTGAAAATCTGGAGATCTGACATGGTATAAATTTATCTTGGATTGTTCCAGCTAAATGAGCACAATGGGATTATTAATCCCATATCATTTGTTACATCTGCACTGCTATCTGTTTTAAATAACTGACTGCTTACACCAGCATTTTACAGAGAAGGCGTATTCTCATAAAGCATTCACTTTCCTACATTTTGTCACTTGACCAACCAGGTAAAATATTATTCCTACATCACATTTGAGTTAACCATTGCCCAGGAGACTGCTGCCTTGCCCAAGGCAGCACAGCTACATGGAGTCAGAAATATATCAAGTTTATTAGACTTCAGCTAATGTTTTATCAGCAGAATTAGGAAGAAATATTTCTAAAATAAATTCCTAAAATAACACCTAACAATTGAACTAGGAATCTTACTCTAGGTCATTAATATTTTAAGATTTCATGATAGATTCCTATTCCCGATTCTCAGACGATTTTATTTTTTCTACAATGGTTCCCTTCTGTCACACAAAGGTGAAACTGTATATAAGATAGCTATGCTTTTTCAGTAAGCTTTAAATTTATTCTCAAACTGTAATGAATGTTAATTCCCTCTTTGTGTCTTGATAAGCTTTAAAAATATTCAAGGGATGGCCATCACTGTGTACTTAACAAAAAGATTTGAGTGTTATTTGATTGTTTCCCCTTGTTTTACAAAGAGAAATCAATATAGTAACTAATGTGTACATAGCATATTTGGCACAGTGTAAATCCAGTAAATAAAATATTCACTTTTATACAGTATAAACGGTGTCTAGTCTACATCCTAAAAAGTACAGGATAGTTTTAAGTCTCTGTAGTAACAACTGTTACCAAACAAAGCAAAGCTCCAAAGTGAGTGCAAGTATACATTAAACTTGGATCCAGGCAAATTCTATACATGTTTACTTTATGTAGCATGGTATATCTGTTTTTCTGCTGTGTTAAGATTTTTAAATATCTCTATTTTTGCAAAATATTCCGACTCTTAACATCAAAACCAAGAAAGACAACTTTCTATATTAAGGATACAAGTATATTTTAGATTTATCCTTTGATGTGCAGAAAGAAAGGGAGAAAAAAATCAAAATACTAGACTCCATGGTTCTCAAACTATTCCAAGGCACTCCAAGCCACTGTAGCAAACTCACATACACGCAAGGTGAACTACTAGCTTGTGGTAGGTCCTTTTCAACATAGCAGCATGATGCGTTACTTTTAATGTCTTATCTTTGCAAAGCTAAGTATTCAGTGGCTGCTGTGATAAAAAGTACTGTGCAAAAATCAGCATGGACTAGAAAACGGAGATGACAGTGTTCAATCCATACCAGAGTTTACGAAGGTGCAGTCCCCAACAGATGCATACACCCAATTAGTAATTAACTCCAGTTATTCAAGAATGAAATGTATGGTTTCTTTCAATGTATATGTAATATTTTTTCAAGTGGCTACTACGTTATTAGGGCATAAATATTTTTCAAGTTGTTTCACATTACTATCACTTAAAAAATGGAACCTTGGGTACCTATTTTGCTTTAGGGTCGCTATAAAAAAATCACTAATGGAACTATGAATGGAAAGCATGAAAAACTCTGTACTAAATTCACATCAGTTACTTTTAGAACCTGATGGGGGGGGGGGTGGAGATCTTCCAAAATGGTATTCAATGGTAAATCATTAAATTTCTATTTAAGCAAAAATCTGAAAACAGGCTAGGATGGCAACATAACACTGAACTATTCCAAGATACCACATTTACTTAAAAATCTCTGGGTACTGTAACAAGTTTGGGGAAATTTCAACTATGTGCTATATGGTTTATTCAATAACTAAGGAAAGGCACTATTTTCATTTTTGAATCAGAGTAGATAAGGATATGTAGAGGGTACTATCTGCACGATTTCACTTTTGTGTATGCTTGAAAATTTTTAAGGAGATTCTTGAGCACAAAATGGTCATGATATACATCATTCTTGGCACTCTTTCCTCCAAAACAATAAGCACCATGAACAAGTTCAATTCATTACATTCTCAGCATCCAAAGTGTAAGAGAAGTTGCTTTTGAAAAGAATCAAAAGGTGAAACATTTCTAAATATTTTTTAGTGTGTTCAAACTTTTTTTTTTTTTTTGAGTAATCTCTGCACCCAACAAGGGTCTCAAATTCACAACCCTGAGAGATCAAGAGTTGCACACTACCAACTGAGCCAGCCAGGCGCCCCAGAAGCTTTTTTCTTATTAAGAACAAGTCAATCATATCACAGCAGTGTAGCTACCTGAAAGCAATTACTTAAATCAGTTTCTGAACATGGTTATTTCCCTTAATCATATTAGTGACTCAATACATTTACTTTCATGGCTTTGATCAACTCTCATGGTTCTAAACAAACAGGATCCAACTTTTGCATCAAATTAATAAAGGTAATATATCTTTTAAATAATTGAAAACAGAGTTGATTAAATATAAGTATGAAAGAATTCAAATAAGAGAGAGAGAGAGAGAGAGTGTGTGTGTGTGTGTGTGTATTGGACTTTAATTTTCAAAACATAGACACACTTAACTATTCATTTAAAAAGCCACCTAATATTTTGTCTATCATGTCCACAGCAAAACCCTGATACCCTCCTATACATATACGTATATATATGTGAGTGTACACAGACGTACATATATATATATATATATATGCGACATCAAATTACCCAGAAACTCAACAGAATATGCAATTTATTTCCCATATCCTGATAACATCTGTCCTCTTTGTTCTTCCTTTACTCTCTCATAAACACTGATGTTTAATGACGAATTATGAAAGTCACCATTTCCTCCTTTATGAAGTGTATTGAAAACAAAAAGCATTGAAGTCATGTCATATTAATTTAGCAAAGCTATTTTATGCCAACATTACCACAACATACAAGGTATTCCAATATACCATGAACAATTCACAACTATACTACTTACTCCAATTAACAAAATATTTTATAAAAAAATCTGTTCAAAAGGTTACATTCACTTCTTCATTTAATACCATAAGGTTTTAACAATGTCACAGTAGGTTCAAAGACAGAAAATTACTTACCTTAAATATCTATATTCTCCAAAGGCAATACTTCACTTGGATTATTTAAGGTTCAGGCTTCCTGAACAACTCAGAACATTTTGGAGCTACTGAACCTAGTATACCCAATAAATAACCAAACTCTCCCCGAAGTCTCACAATTTTGCTAATCAAAGAGCCCTTAACAAGGTAAAAAGATGCCACAGGATCCACCAGTAAACAAAGACACTAATGGACAGGTAACTTGAAATGGAGCTGCTCAAAAAGTCCTTCTTCAAGGAACTTAGGTTACAGGTAGGTAATCTCTAGCTAATGAATTATATCCAAAAGACAAAGCTCCAGAAGGATTTCAGTGGGTGCAGTAATAGCTCAGTCTGTTTCATGATCTAGCTCAAGTCAGATTTAGAGAGGTGGCTACAGCATTGGGGTGGATTTCTCCTTTGACAAAAAGCAAAAGCAGTCGTCGAGATCCTAGTTCTGAAGTAATTTAGGTATGAGGTCTTCAGTAAGACACGATCTGTGGCCTTCTCTTAGCATTTCTCTTATAGATTTGACTAAGATTTTAAGCCATAACTAGACAGGCCAGATATGTCCTTCAGCAATACTTTTTTCCAGCGGAGATTTAAAACTATCAATAATGGGGGCCTGCCAAGATTCTATTTCAATTGATTTGATTGTGGGGTGTAGACATTATACAGATTTAATTCCTCAGGTTGAGACTTAATTCCTCTCGAGGGTTGAGAAACACAAAGGGTCCGAGCTGGGTGGAATAGCTGGGCCTCTTTAATATAAAAGATTAAGGTTGAGAGCTGGCATTCTGGTATTCTTTGGGGGATCCCAAATTCTTTTCACTATGTCATTAAATGGTCAGAAACAGAAAAGCCAAGGATACCACCATTACTGCTGTCATAGCCCTACCGTGGTCAAAAAAGATACTCTGGTTCCCTATATTACCTGAATGGCTAAACTACCACAGTGAGAACAAAGGGGGTGCTTTCTAAGGGTAGAGACATCTAGCTTATATTTAATTCCCTATTACTTTCTGATTTGAGCCAATGAAAGGAGTACCCATTAGCTAAGTCGTGTCCTTACCACATTCTAGTGAGAATTCAGGAAACAGTGGGAAAGAGGAGGGTATGGAGAGTGGTAGACAGGAGTAACATGGAATAAAAAACAGAGGTATAACACTGGTCGTGACACAAACTAACCATTCTATTATCATAAGGAGATGATTTACACTTTGTGAATACATTTATCCCTGATGGTCAATTATACGCTGAGAACCTCCTGTTAAGCCTTGCCTTGAAGGGCCTTAGAGCATTACCTCTTCAATACAGAGAAGAGAAAGTCTGGATTCTAGCTCCAGCTCTGCCAACAACTAGCTGTATATAATCGATTATGGGAAACTTATCATTGTCTCGAAGCCAAAGCATATTCCTGGTCAACTTTTCCAGAAACACACAGGGAAGAGACTGCTACCAGGAACATACTAGTGGATAGTTTCCAAGTGTCGTGGTCACAACAGAAGATTCTTAAGTGGTCAAACCTTGCTGATCTATACTACAGCTTTAAAAAACAAGGTAATTAATATTTGATTTTACAATATATTTTGATGTTTACCTATGACGGGGGTAAGGTCATATCTGATGTTAAAAGAACTTAAAAAAAAAAAGGCTCACATTTCTCCATCTGTCTCCTGCTATGGGTTTTTTATTATTATTTATGAAATAAAAATTTATGGCTGGATTTTATTTAAATTTAATCCAACTGCCTCATCTTACAGATAAAGAGGCAGAAATTACTTAACCAAGTTCACACAGCTATTTAATGACAGGACAAAGCATTAAAGATGGACTATCCCACCTGCCTAATTTGAATGCCTTCATTCTCAAAGGGTTTGATTCAATTATTTAGTACAACAGGCTATCAGTGAAGAAGCCAAAACACAGTGAGGAAACAAACTTTTATCATGCTTGTTTGGCTACATGCTAGCAGCTACCACAGGATGAAGAGGCAGCAAAAGATGGGTAAGCCGTTTAACCCTACCTCCCAGATACACATCTAAAGACCTACCTTCAGATATTATGCCAGGCTGTTATTCCCTGCATACTTGACGATTATAAATGGCATCATTAAGGTGAAACTGGGTACCTGAAAATTCTTTTGTGTCTGCCAAATTGGGGAATAAATGATGTTTCCACTGATATGCCTTCCTATGCCTAATCAGTACAAATAAACAAAACATTTAATTAAATAGAAAGGTATCTGAGGCAGGTGGTAAGTGATGGGAATGGAGTCATAATCTACCAAGGTTCATATTTCATTCTGAACTTCACTAGGTAACCATCACTAGGTTGAGCTGGTTTCCCAAATGTAAAATGGACCATAAATCTTAACTTTTCCCGGCTGCCTGGATGAGACTGTGAAGATGCAGAGTAATACTGTACAGCAAAAAGTGCTTTGCAAAGGAAAAGAGGGTACAAAATATCAGGGGATTTCTCAATTCCAAAAAAAAATTAATTTTTTACTTTATCATATCAGGATGTGTTTTGGAGAGACCACTTTTTCCAGTATTAAGAATTATAAAAAGGGTTTAGCAGACAATATCAGGAAAACATGAGGTTAAAGGTTTAAGAACTGCTTTTAACAGCCAAAGTTCTCAGAAATTTGAACATAATGTATACCATGACTTTCCAAGAAAGGACAAGTGAACAGCACCTTCCCAACTGGTATGACCACCTAACCCTTTTGACAAGGTTCATCTTAGTGAGCAGTGTTCCACAGAATGTACATTAGAAAGAAAGCACTCTTATTATATATTCTTCCTAGTTTCCCATTTTGCTTGAATACAAAATCATAAGACACTTCTGCTACAAGAAGAATTTTTTCACACAAATGTAAATGTTTGAAAGCCTTTTGGAAGTTGTCTATTCCTGCTCTAAGATAACATAAGTCCAAATTTGTTAAGGCCAGATCACTTACATTTCCTCTTTCCAAAAGGCCAGTATGAATACCTCAACATCAGGACAGAAAATGAACCCTTCAAGTTCTGTAGAAGTCAAATACTCCTTTGTTTTGGAGAGAGATCTGTTACAATAGACAGAAGTTCTTCCCTTGCGGGTCTGGCAATACAGTTTTCTTGTCCTCTGGGCCAGCCAGAATAAAAAGCAGACTTCTGCCATACATAATTTTACTATTTACCCAACCACTGAATCCCAAAAAAAATTTTGTACCTGACTGATACAAAGGATCTTGAAAAGAAGAGGCAGCAACCTGAAATGGGTTTAGTATGCCAACAGAAACTAATCTAGTATAGTTCAGTTATACCTCAATTAAAAAAAAAAAAAAAAAACAACAGAGGGCACGTGGGATGAGCACTGGGTGTTATCTGGAAACCAACCTGACAAACTATGAAAGAAAAAAATAGAACAAAAACTAATGGTCTTAAATAGTAAGATCAGCTGAATTATTAAGAAATGGTTGCAGAATTTAAGTCTAGTACTATTTTTATAGTGCTTATATGGATGTTATAAAGGATCTGGTAGAAACCAGTGGCAATGGCAACGAGTCCTACACAAGTTCTTGAATCTTTTCTTAGGAATGGCAGAGGATTATAATATTTGGCAATATCTTGCATGGAGCAAGACTGGTCACAAGTCTTCTGAGCAGTGGGTGATAATAAATCCACCTACAGATTACATCTAAGAGTTCCCTTTACAACTCTTTACTAGATGATACAAGCTGTGGGCATGCGTGATGGTTTCTGTAGTCTCAGAGCTGGCCCTCTGACCAAATGAGATTAAAATGCTCAGACTTTATCGATGCTACACCAGAGACAGCCTCTCCTGGGAAAAAGAACAGAAACTTCCTCAGCCAGGCTATGGGAGCTGGCAACACTGGGGTGGGGGCGGAGGGGATAAAGCTCCTAATGAACAGGTTGACGGTGAACACCAAGGCATCTATGTGGAACAGAATTTGAAAACAATTTAAATTGAGACCATTCATAGCTTCTTTCTCCCATGGCCTCCCATGACTGCGATATCATAAAATTCTAAAGTACTTCAACAAATCCCTGGTGTTTTCCATCTGAAGGCAGCTTACATTTGATAGCCCCAGTGTTCTGCAAAAGGGGCTGAAACAACCCACCTACACCTTTCTCTGATATGTTCATCCCTTATCCCCACCTTTGGAGGAGTAAGGTTACTCACAGGGAAATTCAGATTCTCTGAAAGACATACATACTAAGTCACACTGGTAAATAATGGGTGTTTTCTAACAGCTCTTCGAAACTGGAAAGGGGACGGAGGCCCATTACTAACTCCAAACTCACCCACCTTCATACATCTTCATTGACAGAGACATTAATAGCAACAGTGAGTTTATACATAAAGAACAAGTGAGGCAAAGGCAAAAGCAGTGTCAATCTGTCTGAGTGTAGGCAATGGTGCTTTGATTATACCCGTACAAACTCTTCAGTCCCTTTTAGTTATCCCCAACTCAGCTCTTAAAGCCGTAGATATTTGCTGTAGAGAACTCAGATGTGATGTAGCCGCTCCAGTAACTCTTTTCACAGTACCGCATGTCAATACTGGGAATGGTTTCTAATCAATTTAAACTGAACACAATACTTTAATAGAACAAGAAGTTTATTACTCCCACTCGGTAGTTCCTGGGGGCTTTGATGTTAAGTCATACATAATTCGAGAAATACCAGGAATCTTCTTAATCTCAGTGACCATCTTTAACACCACCTGTTATAAAACAAAGATCATAAATAGAAGAACCAGGATCCAGTGCATGTCCAACAGACCTAAAAGGCTTGCATTTACAATTAAAATGTGATCAATCTAATATTACCACCTTCTGTGTATACGGCATGGTCTCTCATTAATTTTATGTGGTGAACCTAATTTCCCTCTGTAGACTGAAGTGACTTAACTCATTACTACTCAAAGTGCAATTGCCAGTCTGCAAGTTATGTTTGTTACTTGTCCATAACAAGTGTTTAGAAACAATGATAGCAATTTGACATTGCTGTGACATCCAAGCACGTGGTGGCTTTATATGTTAATGCCAAGGTGTCACAAATTATGTGTGACTGAAACAAACACCTTGGAGGCCACCAAGGTGGCACATGATGCACTGTAATAATAACCACTACCAAGTGTACATGAGGAGATGAAAGCCTGGTCACTTGAAAGAACGGAGATTTGGCAAATGTGAGCCTAATGGAAAACAGCCACACTCCCCAGCCTAGCTATCCAGCTATAATCAGAGCCTTGCATTAGAGTACGGGTGCAGCGGTCCACCTAATAAAAGTTTCACTTTGGTTCTCATTTGCTATTATGCAAATAGCTGCTTTGGAATACTCCAGTGGAGAGACAGATAACAAGAGAAGAAGATGGTGATTAAAAATAGAGTCAGTAATTAAGTAGACCACGAAGCAATTTATGGGTGTCTAGCCATCATGGCGTCAAATCTCATCCTTATTTCTAATAAATTCTTGACTCCCAGGGCTTTCACCTTTTCTTGGAAAATAATATTTATAAATATTATTATTGACAAGATTAGACAGAATTACATGTTAGAGGTGGATACTCTCCACATAGTAATCAGACATCTGAAGGGGTATAATAAATTTAAGGTCTTTTCTACTATGGTACATTAAAGAATTATGTGGAAATTGAAAAAAATAAATAAAAGCCTTTCTTATAAACAGAAAACCAACCCAAGTAATACCAATTTTGGCACAGCCTATTCCATTCACCTTATTATAAAATGTAAGAGATAGTAAAAATGTGTATGAGAAAAAAATATATATAAATTACCTCTACAGGGATTTCATTGCCAGGTGTTGCAGGAATACCAGTCATAAAATCACTAGTAATAAAGGTTCGAATAACCACAGATCTCTGGCATGAAGGCTGCTTCTGAAGTGGGTCTCGATCAAAATGTAATGGTGTCAAAATCACTGGCATCTGGCTAATTTTCCCAGCATACCCTAGAGAAAGAAGTTAACATGCAGAACTAATCACCATACCATGGAAAAAGCCCTCTAACCTAGTTCCATTAAATCTTCCCAGACAGTATCTAAAATCACACACATAAGCATCACAGTTAAGACTGTCATCATGCATTGTTCTCAACTACTCATATAATATTGTAAGTAAACACAATCACAAATACAAACAATAGAATTTGATGATTATACTGATGTTACAGTGATACGATTTTATATATATGTAAAGTCCATTCTTGTTACTTAAGGTAGTTATGGTCTATTCTGCAAACACTGAATTAGTGAATACTAAATCACTGTCCCTAGAGGAAATACAGAGTTAGGTTCCTGTAAGCCTCTGATCACAACATTTTCATCAACCAATCAATACATAACCTTGTTTTACATGTTTCTGTTTAAAGACACCTTATTTAATATTATTATTTAATATTTATTATTCATTAACATTGAACTCATAGCCAAGTACAGTGTAATTCACACATGAACAAAGCTTATCTAACCCATCCATGTATTTTCTCCATAAGGCACATGACAGTCATTCTGTGCTTAGAAACCCAGACAGCGCCTCAGCACTAAGCTTAGGGGACATTTCAAATAGTAAAATCAGAAACAAAAAGCACAGAAGAGCAAAAAATATGGTACCAAGTAGACTACAAAAGACACTTTACAGAATGAAGTGAAACAAAAAAGGTATCACCTTTCTTAACATAAACTGGGAAACCAGGAGTCAGGCAACTCAAACTTTTTGTCCCTATGTACATGTTTCACAAATGACTCTAAAGGTGAATAATTTTGTATAGCAGGCAACATCACAGAACAATCCACAGAAATGAGTAATAAATATAGAGGCATCTAAAAATTCAAATTTGCATCCTCCTCTAGAAATCATAACGCTACGCTTCCAAATTCTAGTTAGATCATGTAGTGATAAACAAAATGAGCAACTTACCAGACTCCCTGAGAATGTTATGTGCCTCAAAGTCAGCTTGGCGTAAAGTACTGAGTACCCCTGTTGTCAAGAAAGTGGGAGTAACATCTGTAGGAGGTTCTTTAACAGGTGGGCCAAATATATATACAACTCTAGAAGGGGAGGAAATGAAAATGATAGAGAAATTACATTTTAGTAGGAGAAGCAAGGCAAACAGAATATCATTCTTTCCATTTAGAAAGATTTCCATTTAGGGTCCTTTTGGGACCCTAAAAAGGTCCTTCTCCTGCCTACTTCCAGTCACCACGTGGGTAGGACAGGATGTAAGATAATAGAAGGGTCTATGTTCTATGTACCTTCCTGAAAGTGTATTCTTTGGAATAACAGTATCTCAGAACGTACAAAGATATATGGAATTATCACAGTTCTCTTTTCATATAAGGTACTGGATAGATGCGTATCCCCCAAACCTCACAGGGCCTGGAATCTACAGGTGAAAATAGGGTCCCAGCAGATGTAATCAAGTTAAGGGAAGGTCATAATTATCAGGGGTAAGCATTAATCCATGAAGGTGTCCTTCTGAGAAGAGGGAAATTTAGAAACAGACACACACAGAAAAGAGAAGGCCATCAAGGCAAAGACGATTGGAGTTATACTGCCACAAGCCAAGGACTGCCAGTAAATACTAGAAACTAGTAAGAGGCAAGGAAGGATGCTCTTCCAGAGCCCTATGTCATAGGGAGCACAGCCTTGCTACCTCACTGACTTCAAATTTCTAGCCTCCAGAACTGTGAGTGAATAAATTTGTTTTAAGCCTCCGAGTGTATGATAATGTGTTGTAGTACCCCTAAGAAATCAATCCACAGAAGTCTGAGGAAACACTGAATCGAACTAATAAATAGGCTGTTTTATGACAAAACTTCAGAAACTGCACTATGCTAATATGCACTAGAAACCTCCAAGATAAGTTTGGGAAATATACTGTAGCTTTACCTGACTACTCAATTTTTTTTCCATACTTTGGGAAGCACTGATCCCAAAGATTCTCATTTCCCCATTATTAAAGGTGTGACCAGGGGCGCCTGGGTGGCTCAGTTGGTTAAGCGTCCGACTTCGGCTCAGGTCATGACCTCGTGGTTCATGGGTTCGAGCCCCGTGTCGGGCTCTGTGCTGACTATTAGCTCAGAGCCTGGAGCCTGTTTCAGAGTCTGTGACTCCCTCTCTCTCTGACCCTCCCCTGCTCACCCTGTCTCTCTCTCTCTCAGAAATAAATAAAACATTAAAAAAAATGTTTTAAATAAACAAAGGTGTGACCGAAATAGAACCTAGCATCCTACTATTCCCTGCCAAAAGGACTAGCTCACTACTTCTTTAAGTATCTGTTTAAAAGATAGGAAGATATACAGTGCCTATACACTTAAGTTTTATTAACACTTAATAACAGTGCTAATAAAAGTAGCTTATAATAAAAGGAGCAAGGCTTAAGGAAATTAGCATCAGGTAAGTACAACCTGCAGCGTCTTACCACTGGTGGGGAGGATCTCTTCCACAGCCTTCGCCACAGAAACAAGGGCAGTCAGGACATGGACATGAACACATCCTAGCTCTCCCCACTCTGACTTCAGCCAGCACACACTGCCTCTCTTCCCTAGCCCTACCCATCTTCACCGAAGAAAATAAATATCTCTTGGCAACTTCCACGGTGAAGTTTAATATTTTTTTTTCTTAATAAGTACTTGGAATAAAAACAGAGAAGAAAAGAGCATCACATCAAAACCGCCACTACCACCAATTGATTGCCTCCTCCCAAACATATGATAGCAAGCAGGTTTTTGTCCCATGTGTAAAAGCTACACTTCTACTAAACAACATAGTCCTTACAGTTCATAAGTGATCCCTGAGGAAAAAGCAACTAGGAAAAATAATTCCATTTGCTCTTTTCATCTTATTTCTTACAAACAAGAGTGTTCACAGAATGTACAGGAATAGGTGGTCTTTTCCACTGTACAGAACAGTGAAACTGTAGCAGTCCCTCCCTGCACAAAGATTCCATAATGTGAATTAGGAAAATATTTGGCAAAAATAGAAAAAAAAAATGTTTTTAATTATTTAAATTCCAATTCCCAAAAAGTACCCTGGCAAAAAAATCTAAAAGTCACCAAGACTCTCTTGAGGGCTTATGATTCATATTTTAAAAGCTATTTTGGGGGTGCCTGTGTGGCTCAATCAGTTAAGCAAACGACTCTTGATTTCAGTCATGATCTCATGGTTCTTGAGTTTAACTCTTGCATTGGATTCTGTGCTGATAGTACAGAGCCTCCTTGGCAGTCTCTCTCTCTCTCCTCCTCTGTCTTCCTCTATCTCATCCTCTCTCTCTCTCTCAAAATAAACTTTAAAAAACAAAATCTGTTTTTTTGTTTGTTGTTTGATAGACTTTATTTTTTGAGGGGGTGGGGGAAATGTTTGGGAAAGGACGGAGAAACATATGACGAAAGAAGAAGACAGGCAGAGAAACAAGCATACAAAAGACCAGAGATAAAGTTTATAAAGGGTGAGTGCCCTTTAGCAAAAGAAATATAGAGCGAGAGCTAAAACTTAAGAATGCTGTGAAATGAAAACCAAAAACAGTTGCATCAAACTCAGGGAAAGGAAATTTTCTGTATGAGCTAAAAAATTTATTTAGGCATTACATATTCTCCAGAAGATGGATTATGAACAATTATTTTAATCAGGATAATTATCTCAATTCAAAATAGGGAACTACAAATTTACTATTATTTATTAGTTCTTTTCAGTAAGTGCTTCTGTATTTGCAGGCCTTAGATCCACTGCAATAACAGACCTTTTTAGTAAAACGCTGGCTTCCCTGTGACTCCTGCCCATCTCAGCAGGAAATTCTAGAGCTATACACACCCTGCCGGGTGAACACCAAAGGGGAGGTTCTTAATTACTGCAGCAAACTTGAGTAAACTGAAACCTCCAGAATTCTTTTTGGTTGTGAACTGCTTCATATTCATGCAGAAAACAAAAAAGAGTACCCAAGAGCAAAACTGAAACATCTAATCAGCAACCTGGTACTAAAGAAGTGATACTTTTTGAACTTTATAGGAGACAATGCAATTGGGTATTACACATAGATCATAAATCAGCTGTTGGTACACCCAACATAAGAAATTACTATGCAAACGCAAATTACTGTGCAAAAGAAAAACTGATCTGAAAAAACCAAAATCAACATAAATTTTACATGTAATTTTAGTGATAATCTGTCCAACATATGCCTATTTGTGCTCTTTGATTTCCCCTGGGATTATAATTAATAAAGTCTCTATTGGAAATTGTATAACCTGTACATATTCCTTCCAGTAGAAGAAACCCTGGGAGAAATCCTGGAAGAAAACATATTATCATAAACCAAGAGCTAATAAGCTGCTAATATGGAAGACAGGTTTTCTTTTCAAGTTTATTTTGATAGACAGTGTGAGTGCAAGTGGAGTGGGGGGTGGGAATGGAGGGAGGGAGGGAGCAAGAGCAAATCCCAAACAGGCTCCACACTGTCAGCACAGAGCCCAGTGCAGGCCTTGAACTCACAAACCATGAGCTCATGACCTGAGCTGAGATCAAGAATCAGCCACAATCAACTGAGTTACCCAGCTGCCCCTGGAACACAAGTGTTAAAAGTGCCTTTACTATTTTATATTAGATAAAAAATCCTTCCCTAATTTTCCTTTTTTTTTTTAATGTATTTTATTTTGAGAGACAGAGACAGAGAGCAAGCCGGGGAGGGGCAGAGAGCGAGGGAGACACAGAATCTGAAGCAGACTCCAGGCTCTGAGCTGTCAGCACAGAGCCTGACACAGGGCTCGAACCCACAGACTGTGAGATCATGACCTGAGCCAAATTGGACACTTAACCGACTAAGCCACCCAGGCACCCCCTCTAATTTTCCTTTAAACAACAATATAAAGCTTTTTAATAAGCCAATGACTATACTGTGATGAAGGAACAAAATACAAGGTATTATTAGTATCTGTTCAATTGTTATCTGTGTGCATGCCTGGAACTATATTTTGAGTCTTTCGGTCTCTCAATAGTAAGAAGATCTTAAAAAGCACATCTTCCCATTTCACCTCACTGCCTGTCCCCTGCAGAACATACCTGTTAATGTTGTGACACATGCGAGGTATCAGTCTAGCCAGGAAAATAAGAGATTCCCAGTCAGGCTCATCTTTACTGGAGATTCCACACACGTAACTGTAGGAACGACAGTCACCCTGAAAATAAAAATACAATCAATAATTTTTAATGGTTTTACAGAAGTCAAAAGATGATTGGAAAATATTTTTGGAAATATTGGAAAAACAAAAACAAAAAATTGGAAAACAATCATTTTCTTGTCTTTTTTTAAACGAAAACATGCTTGAATAAAAGCAGATTTAGATATTTCTCTAATGATATAAATAAATCCTAAATTGGGGCGCCTGGGTGGCTTAGTCGGTTAAGCGTCCGACTTTCGCTTGGGTCATGATCTTGCGGTTCGTGGGTTCGAGCCCCGCATTGGGCTCTGTGCTGACTGCCAGCTCAGAGCCTGGAGCCTGTTTCAGTCTGTGACTCCCTCTCTCTCTGACCCTCCCCTGCTCACGCTGTCTCTTTCTCTCTCTAGAAATAAAAAAAACCTTAAAAAAAAAAATTTAAAAAAAAATAAAAAATAAAAAAATAAATCCTAAATTAAAATCCCATATTAACTTCTACCTCAATCAACTCAGACAAAGTATCTTGGTAATTTTAAAAATTCATTCAACGCAGGGGCACCTGGGTGGCTCAGTTGGTTGAACATCTGACTCTTGATTCTGGCTCAGGTCATGATCTCAAGATTCATGAGATCAAACCCCACATCCTACTTCAGATTCTCTCTTTCCCTCTTTCCCCTCCCCTGCTTAAGCCCTCTCTCAAAATAAATAAATAAGTATTAAAAAATAATTATTCAACACATGCCAGAGGCCCACTAGGATTTCATTCCAAATATCTGCCCACCTGTATATAACCAGCATACTTAATCTGGCAGACAAGATTTGCCCATGTTTTACCTCAACATAATAAAGGCCATATATGGAAAAACCTCAGCTAACATCATCCTCAATGGTGAAAAACTAACAGCTTTTCCTATAAGAGTAGGAACAAGACAAGTATGTCCACTCTCACCACTTTTTTTCAACATAGTACTAGAAGCCCTGACCACAGCAATCAGAGAGGGTAAAAAAATGTTGTCAATATTGGTAAAGAAGTTAAGCTGTCTAGTGACACGTGTCTGAAGACAACGTGATGCTATACATAGAAAATCCTAAGGACTCCATCAAATAACTACTAAAAGTAATAAATGAATTCAGTAAAGTTGCAGGATTCAAATTAATGCCCAGAAATTAGTAGCATTTCTATACACTTCCAATGAAATAGCATCAAGAGAAATTAAGAAATTACAATTAAGAATTGTAAGCAACACTTACAATTATACCAAAAAGAATTAAACACCTATGGATAAACTTAAAGGGGTGAAACACCTAGCTCTGAAATCTATAAAATACTCATGAAAGAAACTGAAGATGACATAGATAAACAGGATTCCATGTCATGAACTAAAGAATTACTATTGTTAAAATGTCCATACTACCCAGAAATATCTCCACATTCAATGCAATTCTTTTCAAGGTGCCAACAGTATTTTTCCACAGGACTAGAACAAGTAATACTAGAATTTGTATGGAAACACAAAAGACCCTGGATAACTAAAACAATCTTGAGAAAGAAGAACAAGGTATTACAATTCCAGATTGCAAGATATACTACAAAGCTATAGTAATCAAAACAGTACGATACTGGCACAAAAACAGACACACAGATCAGTGGAAAAGAAATGAGGCTAGAAATAAACCCACACTTATATGAACAATTAACCATGACAAAGGAGGCACAAAGGAAAAGACAGTCTTTTCAATTAATGGCGACGCAAAAACTGGACAGCTACATGGAAAAGAATAAAACTGGGTCACTAACACCATTTGCAAAAAGGAATTCAAAAAGGATTAAAGACCTACCTAAATGTGAGACCTGAAAACCCTAGAAGAGAACACAGGCAGTAATATCTCTGGTATTGGCCACAGCAACATTTTTCTAGACATATCTCCTGAGGCAAGGAAAACAAAAGCAAAAATAAACTACTGGGACTACACTGAAATAAAAAGCTTTTGCACAGTTAAGAAAACTGACAAAAAACCACAAAAGGCAACCTACTGAATGGGAGAAGATATTTGCAAACAATATATTCAGTAAGGGGTGAATATCCAAAATATGTAAAGAACTCATACAACTCAACACCAAAAACACCAAATAATCCAATTAAAACATGGGCAGAGGACCTCAACAGTTATTTTTTCAAAGATCTACAGATGGCAATAGACACATGAAAAGATGCATCACTAACCAGTAGGGAAATACAAATCAAAACCACAATAAGATATCCCCTATGCCTGGTCAGAATGGCTATAATCAAAAAGAAAAATAAAAGTGTTGGCAAAGATGTGGAGAAAAAGGAACCCTCATGCCCCACTGGTGGGAATGTAAATTGATAGAGTCAATGTGGAAAACAGGTCCTCAAAAAATTTAAAATGGAAATGCCGTATGATCCAATAATTCTAATGGGTATTTACCCAAAGAAAATGAAAACAATTTAAAAAGATATACACCTCGATGTTTACAGCAGCATTATTTACAATCAACAAGATACAGAAGAAACCTAAGAGTCCATCAAAAGACAAACAGATAAGGAAGATGTGGTATCTACATGTACACACACACACAGAGAATATTATGTAGCCATAAAAAAGAGTGAGATTTTGCCGTTTGCAAAACATGGATAGGCCTAAAGGATATTTTGGAGGTGGGGAATAGACCTAGAGGTTATTTTGCTAAGCAAAGTCAGTCTGAGAAAGACAAATACCATATGATTTCACTCATCTGTGAATCTGAAAAACAAATAAGACAGCAGAATCAGACCTATGAATACAGGAACAAACTGATGATTGCCAGAGGGAAGGGTAGTGGGAGGATGGGCAAAATGGGTGAAGGGAGAGTGGGATACAAGCTTTCCAGTTAGAAAGAATAAATCACAGGAATAAGAAGCCCAGGATAGGGAATATAGTTAATGATATTATTACAGGGATATATAGTGACACATAGTAGCCACATTTGTAATGAGCATAGCATAGCATATAGAGAAGTTGAATCACTATGCTGTACACCTGAAAATAATATAATGTTGTGTGTCAACTATACTCTCCCCAAAAAAAACCATTAAAAAAATCTGCCCATTAGGTGGATAAAGCATTCCTAAGTCAGAGATAAAAGCAAGTTCTTAAACATTTACTATCAACGAGAGAGAGAGAGAGAGAGAGGGAGAGAGAGAGAGAGAGAGAGAGGGAGAATCTTAAGCAGGTTCCACACTTGGCACACCCCCTGATGTGGGCTGGGACCATGGGATCATGACCTGAGCCAAAATCAAGAGTTGGACACTCAAATGACTGAGCCACTGGGTTGAGCATCCAACTCTTGGTTTCAGCTTAGATAATGATCTCACGGTTCATGGGTTTGAGCCCCGCATCAGGCTCTTTGCTGTCAGGGCAGAGGAGCCAGCATGGGATTTTTTTCTCTCCCTCTGGCCCTCCCTGCAGACTCTCTCTCCCTCTCTCTCAAAATAAATGAATAAACTTAAAGAAAATTAAAAAAAAAAAATTAAGGGGCGCCTGGCTGGCTCAGTCAGAAGAGTATGTAACTCTTGATCTTGGAGTCGTTGAGTTCGAGCCCCATGCTGAGGGTAGAGATTACTAAAAAAATAAACAAAACTTTAAAAAATTTAAACTAATATAAACAATTTAAAAAAATTCATCAACTAACTACCTATGAGCCAGTATACTGAGAATATGAGAATTCTGACTACATGACGGCTAATTTGATAGTATTATCAAAGTTCAAAACGTACATGCTCTTTAATCTAAACCATGATCCTATAGAAGCATGAATAACTGCTTAAAAATTATAATACTTGCTGAAATCAATATTATAATGAAAAACTGAAACAGTTTAAATGTCCACTGGTAGGGGGATGATTAAATTATGGTATGGCCATACATGAAATGCAAGGCAATAGTTAAGAATAATCATCTACCTAGGGGTGCCTGGGTGGCTCAGTCGGTTAAGCAGCCGACTTCGGCTCAGGTCATGATCTCATGGTCTGCTCTGTGCTAACAGCTCAGAACCTAGAGCTGCGTCCGATTCTATGTCTCCCTCTCTCTGTCCATCCCCTGCTTGTGCCCTCTCTCTCTCTCTCAAAATAAACATTAAAAAAAAAAGAAAATAAAGAACAGTAATCTACAAGGGGGTCCTGTGTGGCTAAGTTGGTTGAGTGTCTGACTCTGGCTCAGGTCATGATCTCACAGTTCATGAGTTTGAGTCCTGCACTGGACTCTCCACTGTCAGTGCAGAGACCACTCTGGATCCTCTGTCCTCTCTCTCTGCACCTCCCCTGCTCCTGCTCTCTCTGAAATAAACATTTCTAAAAATGTTTTAAAAAGAATAATAATCTACTTGTAATGACATGTAATAAGAAGTCCATGATGTCAAGTTAAAGGGAAAAAGGTGACAAACAATGTGCGCCTATAATTCCCTTTTACTTTTTAAAATAAATGTTTCTGTAAGAACGCATACAATGCAACTGGAGAAAAGGAGGAGGGAAAATTACTCTCTAATGTACTGCATTTTGACCTTTTTGTTTTTTACAAGTATGGTTCATTTTGGTATTTAGAAAATAAACTTCATTGCTGTAGTAACTATGAATTATGATTTTTATCTAGTCTTCCAGGGGTTTCATCTTCAAAAACATAAAACACTAAAATAAAGTAAGATATCTAACAAAAGAAACTTTTATTTTGATGGAAAAAGTAGTGGAACCTGAATAAGCTTCATTTTTAAAAAAGAATTCATCCAACAAACTGCCTCAAACATCTATTCATATAACAGTATATCTAAATGCTTATCTAAAAGCAGTAGTAGTGAACTAATTCAATTCATCTTCCTGCCTAGCAGGAGTTAGTATACAGAGACAGAAATTCTCTGTAAGAGATCCACTTAGGACTGGAAAAACTTTTACAAATGAATTAACTTGTCTGTTGTTTTTGTTTTTTATTTAATAGTAGGGCAACAGCTGACTGAAGTATCAAAACATAAATTTCAAAATCAATCTGTAGGGGCGCCTGGGTGGCTCAGTCGGTTAAGTATCTGACTTTGGCTCAGATCATGATCTTGTGATTCGTGAGTTCAAGCCCTGCATCGGGCTCTGTGCTAACAGCTCAGAGCCTGGAGCCTGCTTTGGATCCTGTGTCTCCCTCTCTCTCTGCCCCTGCCCCGCTCACATGGTCTCTCTCTCTCCTTAAAAAATAAACATTAAAAAAAAAAAAGAATCTGTTTATGATAAGATAACCAAACACCACTGAAGGAAAATTATTTCTATAATTCCAGAAAGGGTTATTTTAATAGTGATTTTTTAAAACATATATATATATATATATATATATATGCTTTATATATAAATATATATATATATCTTACAGATATAGCCTTTAAAAAGAGGGGAAGAGGGAACAAGGTGGGTGAGAGAACAAGTTCAAAATAACTGGACCAATCATTTGAATGAACTAAAACATTTTAAGGGCAACAAATTTTTACTGTCGCATTTACAAACAGAGCTATATGGATTCAAGAGAATAAAGAATTTAAACTGATGATTCAGATTCATGTACTTCACAAAAAGTATACTTCCTAGTTTTAGATGAATAATCTATAAAACAGTTAATTTCATTCCATACCCAATGGCCCCAAAACTGGCACTCAAACCATTTTGAGTTGAACTACTGACACCTTTTCTACTTCTCACTTAACCACAAACCCTAACCGAAAAGAAACTTCCCTCTACTCTACCCTCCCAAGCTTTTCCCCAGAAACTCACTTGAGGATCATAAAAAGAAGAACTTAATAGAATTTATTTATCAGTAGCATTTTAAAAGTGAAAACTAGGAGCACCTGGCGGCTCAGTCTGTTATGTGTCCAACTCTTGATTTCAGCTCCGGTCATGATCTCACAGTTTGTAAGTTCAAGCCCCCCAGTCAGGCTCTGTGCCTACAGTGTGGAGCCGGACTGGAATTCTTGCTCTCTCTCTCTCTCTGCTTCTCCCCTGCTCACTCGCTCTCTCTCTCAAAAAAATAAATAAAACATTAAAATACATAAAAATGTATTTCCACACATTTCCACACCAAGAAGCATACAGGGCGACATGACTTCCTGGTACCTGCCCTTCAAGGCAGAAGCAAGCAAGCCAACTGGATAGCAAATCACTGTTCAAAGTTTTACTTTTAGTTGGAGAGGGCAGATGTTCCTAAACTACAAAATCTCAGCCTGAATTTCTACTTCCTATAACATTATTTACTCCATAAACATTTACATTTCTAAATTTGATGTATAAACTTACTTACATATTTCTTTTTCCTAAGTCATTCCTATTTCAGTAACAATGGAAAGAACAAACTGCAGAAAGTTTTGTCACAGGTCAGTGGATCCACACAACTCACCTGCACACCTACAGTTTTAATTGGCAGCAGGAAGGCATTCAACGAATGCATACTTGTTATCTGCATCAGCTTCTCCTGATCCTCTTCTGTTGTACAAGCTTTGACTCTTTGTAATAGCGTATGTGGCTGAGAAAAACAAAATAGATTATTTCTTAGAGTTTCAAGAAATAAGGTATTCTTTTGGTATCTATTACTCGCTTATGTATCTACACCTGCTGGTTTACAGCAATAGATCCTATTTGATATTTCTCTTTGACCTGTGTGTGTCATACAATATATCAGAATTCCACTCCTAAGGGCCAGGGCTGTGAAAAGTTAAGTATCAGGGTGAGAAATACAGAGTATATACTTTGAGGATTTAATCTTCATCATCAGCCAAGGGACATACCTCACGTGACTCAAACTTTTTCCTCATATTAAAACTTTTTACCATAGTTACTTTTGCCTAAAATTAGTATTATCTTCACCTGTTTCCTTTTTGGGTGTATTTGCCTGGTATATGCTCCTTCATTCTTTTACTTTCATTCCTTCTATCTCTAAGTAAATAGACTATAATTAGATTTTACTTCTCAATCTAGTTTGACAATCTATATCATAACTAGAAATGTTAGTCCTTTTAACTGTGGGTTAAAAACATGGTTGGATTTCATTCTACCATTTTATTTAGTAATTTCCATTTGTCCCACTCTTTCTTCTTTCTTACATTTTTCTAAACTATTTCCCCCACCTATTTCTCTTTCCTGGTTTTGAAGTTATCTCCCATATTTTTATTCTTTTAGCAGTTCCCCTTAAGTGTTAACATGGATACTTAACAAAAGAGAATCAATCTCTCTGTCCTAGCACAATACAAGCATCTTTGAATGCTTTAATTCAAATCCCTAGGGCTTATATGCTATTTTAGATGTATACTGTTATAGTATCTTTAAACAAACAACAGGGGCGCCTGGGTGGTTCAGTCGGTTGGGCGTCCAACTTCGGCTCAGGACATGATCTCACAGTCTGTGGGTTCGTGCCCTGCGTTGGGCTCTGTGCCGACAGCCGGCTCAGAGCCTGGAGCCTGTTTCGGATTCTGTGTCTCCCTCTCTCTTTGACCCTCCCCTGCTCACGCTGTCTGTCTGTCTGTCTCTCTCTCTCAGAAATAAATAAGACATTAAAAAAAATTAAACAACAAAAATTAGAGACCATTATTTTTATTATATAGCCTATGTTTATTTCAGGTTGAGAAGCAATGCTTTTAGTTCCTTAAGTAACGGACTGTTAGTAGTAAATTCATTTTATATAAAAATGTCTTTATGTTGCCCTAGTTCTTAGAAGACAGGTCATCTTGGGGCGCCTGGGTGGCTTAGTCGGTTAAGTGTCCGACTTTCGCTTAGGTCATGATCTCGTGGTTCGTGGGTTCGAGCCCCGCTTCGGGCTCTGTGCTGACTGCTAGCTCAGAGCCTGGAGCCTGCTTTGGATTCTGTGTCTCCCTCTCTCTGACCCTCCCCTGCTCACGCTGTCTCTCTCTCCTAGAAATAAATAAAACATTTAAAAAAAAAAAAAAAAAAGAAGAAGAAGACAGCTCATCTGTTCACTATTCAGGATTATTTTCTCTTGGCACTTTGAAATCTTCTTGCTGTTACCATTACTTTCAGTGTAAGCCTTTACATTTGAGGGTAATCCATCTTTTCTCTATAGCTGCTCTGTCTTTGGCAGACTGCTGTTTTGCTAGATATGTCTATGAAGTATCAGGTTTTCTTCCCATTATTCTAATTGAGATGTGTTACATTTCCTCAAACTGAGGCATGGGGTCTTCCACCAGTGTGGAGGAATTCAAATACTTTCATCTATTATCTCCTCCTTGGACATATGTTCAAGTTGACCTTCTCATTCTATTTTAACCTCTTCTATCCATATTTTCTCTTTGATACTCTGTTCTAATTTCTGGACAATTTCTTAACATCGGTCTTTGAGTTCATGACTTCTTTCTTTAGGTGTTTTTAATTTCAGTTATTTTCATTCCTAGAAATTAATTTTTTTTCAAAGCTGCCCAGTCATTTATCATATACCTTATTCTTATTATTCTGTGCTTCTTTCAATTCTACATATTTTACACTATCTACAAACACCAGTATCCAAACAGTGTTTGAAAGTCTTGTTCTGGCAGTTATTTCCACTAGCTTTCATTTATGTTGCCTTACTTTGATATATACTTTGCAATTTTAAAAAATTTTAAGTTCATATATATTTGTTGGAACTATATATGCATCAATCTTTTAAGGTCCAGTTGAAGACACTGCAAAGAGAATTTATGCTAAGCCTGACACCTGGAAGCACGAGCAATCAAGCTTCACTTTAAATTGGAATTCTTGCCTGCAGTTTTTCAGACCACACAGATTATGATTTGAGGCACCAAATCTATGGAAGGACTGGGAGACTTAGTCTCAGTTTGGAGTTAAAATGTCTTTCCGTATTTTCTTGTACTATGTATAAAACATTTTTAAACACCCTCTTATATCTAGCAGGTATAGCGATTCAAGCTGTCTAATCTGTTATATGGCTGAACAGAGAAGTCTGCATTTGAGAGTCTCTGTAGAATATTTTCTTTAGAGTCACTTAACATTTTAAATTACTCTGAATTTTCAAAAAATGAAACTAACAAATTCACTGTAATTACCACAGTACTGTGAGAATCCATCCAATTCCTTATACTGATTAGCTGTGTCTATTTAAAACTCCTATAATATAGAAACTCAATGCAAATTATTACCTTCTTAACACTTGCAGAAAAATCAGCTACTATTTTCAAAATATTGTTGGTTTCAGGAAAATCCTTACAAATATAAGGTTCTTCAGCACATATTACTCTGATTGCCAAGCCAGGACCTAAAGACAATAGTAACAGTGGCATTTAATATAAATTTTATTTTATATAAATATTTAATATAAAAATATCAGTTCTAATATAAAATCCTTCCAAATATTAAAATCCATTGGCCATTGTTTTTTCGAAATTTACTGAATTATAACTGACATATAACCACAGTTTAGTTTTTTTAAAGTGTTTAATTTCAAATGTGACTATGAAGTTCCCATCCAACTCATCATTTTTTAGAACGCTTCAATTCTCTTTACATCAAGGATTTTTATCTATTTTTGATAGTCCACTATTGTCATAATAATCTCCAATGAAAATTTTTAATTCACAGTGTATGTGCCAATCTTTTTTTATAAACTTATTAGAAATTTTTTAAACATACAAAAATAAAGAGTAGTGTGTAATGAACCACCTTATTACTCATCACCCAGGTTCAACTACCAATCTACTTTTAGGAAGAAGAGTATGTTGTTTAAAAAAAAAAAAGTACAACAGAGTGTTTAATTACAAAAATGTGAACTGGTGTTTCTATTTCATCAAATACTTAAAAGGATAAAAACAAAGTATGCATTTTTTTTATAGCAGCACAATATTTTTTACTAAAGAAATCTTACATAATAAAAAAATTCCAATATATAAAATAGATTTTTACAAGTCAAGTGAATCTATGGGGCGCCTGGGTGGCTCAGTCAGTTAAGCATTCAACTCTTCATCTCAGTTCAGGTCATGATCTCACAGTTCATGGGTTCAAGCCCTTGGGTCAGGCTCTGTACTATCAGCAAGGAGCCTGTTTGGGATTCTCATTCTCTCTCTCTCTCTCTCTCTCTCTCTCTCGCCAATTGTATGCTCTCTCTCTCAAAAAAAATAAATAAACTTAAAAATAAAAAAGTCAAGTGAATCTAATGAAATGATAACCAAGGACACAGGACCACTTGGCCTCCCTCCATTACATTCATACATAATCCTTTGCCAACACAAAGGTTAGGAGCTGAGCATCTGGAATTCCTAGATTTGAAGTTTATTGACACAAACAACATGAATTACCACAGGAGTTATACCTCTGTCACACAGTTTATGGGACCACTGTGGTATTCAAAAGTACAAGCTCTGAGGCGAGGCCATCGGGGCTAGAATCCTGGCTCCACACCTAATCTGTATTAACTTTGGGCAAACTGGGCTCTGCCCCTAAAATTTCCTCCTTTATGAAAAAGAATAATGGTGGTTTCTATTGTGAGGATCAAATGAGACAGTATATGTAAATTATTTAGCAGAATGCCTAGCACTCACTAGTATTTAAGAAATGTTAACCTTTACTGTCTTTTTTAATTTGACTATCTTGTAACTCATCACCTAATAACTATTATAATGAGCCAGAAACTGAGGTACAAGACTTACCCAAGGTCAAGAACTTATAACAAAAACAGTTTAAGACTCTCTGTCCTAAATTTAAACAAATACCACCTCTAATTAGTTATTTTTCTATGTGACAGCAGCAAATGGCTATTTAAACAATGTACTTTTTATTTGGTCACAGATTAGTTACATACAGCACTATGCAAAGAAGTAACTCATCCATTCAGCCATAGAATTAGGATTTAAGAGAACCACATTTTAACCTTTAAATGATGAGTTTAATACATCATGGTACAGTAGAAAGAACATATAAATTGCAGCTCTTGTGTGGCAATGTTATTAAAATATCTCTATGCCTTGTATTTCTCATCTGATGGCAACATCATAGGCCAGACTCATTGGGCTGGTGCAATATATATAAATACAATGGAAAATGATTATGTAAGAACATGAAGTATATACAATAGATACTAAGAAGAATTTTATTCCCTACACACCCTTTCCTTTCTCTAAAGTTACATATTCCCTGAGATGATAAATTATTTCAAAATTGTCTGAATTGATCTTTCTTCAACATGAAGGTCTAATGGCAAATTGAGAAATTCAAGTGTCTTTTTTTTGTTGTTTTTTTTACCTGGAAATGGATGCCTGGAAACTAACTCTTCTGGAAGTCCAAGTTCTCTGCCTAAAATTCTTACTTCATCTTTATGAAAGTCTTTCAGAGGTTCTATTACTTTTCCCTACAGAAGCAGAAAGCCAATTAATACAAATTAGTAACCAAAATGACATGGAAAATAAGGAGTGACAAATTATTGGCCTTTCCTGTTGTCTTTTACATTAGATTAAAATATCATCTAAAATTTCATATTTTAAAGGGTCTCCTCCCATATGCTTATAAGAAAACAGATGAATATTCTACTGATCTTTAAAACACATTTTAAACATAAAACTTGCAAATATAAATAAATCAGAGCAGTCCTACCCACCATCTCTGATCTAGTTCTCATTACCAAGCTGGGGCGCCTGAGTGGCTCAGTAGGTTAAGCATCCGACTTCGGCTCAGGTCATGATCCCACAGTTCATGAGCCCGTGCGTCGGGCTCTGTGCTGACAATTCAGGGCCTGGAGCCTGCTTCGGATTTTGTGTCTCCCTCTCTCTCTGCCCCTCACCCTCTCATGCTGTCTCTCACTCTCAAAAATAAACATTAAAAAAAAAATTTAACGGGCGCCTGGGTGGCTCAGTCAGTTGAGCATCTGACTTCAGCTCAGATCACGATCTCACGGTTTGTGAGTCTAAGCCCTGCGTCAGGCTCTGTGCTGCTGACAGCTTGGAGCCTGGAGCCTGTTTCAGATTCTGTATCTCCTTCTCTCTCTGCCCCTCCTCTGCTCATGCTCTGTCTCTATCACCTAAGAATAAACAAACATTAAAAAAAATTTTTTTAATAAAAAACAAAAATACATTACTAGTGTTTCAAAATTAAAGTTCTCCAAATGATACTATCAAGTAAGTGAAAAGACAACCTAATCATACCTGACAAAGGATCTACAATTAGAGTGCATAAAGAACACTTACAATTCAGTAATAAAAAGACAAACCAATTAAAAGTGTGCAGAAGATCTGGGGGAACCTGGATGGCTCAGTAATTTAAGCTCAGATCATGATCTCACGGTTTGTGCGACTGAGCCCTGCTTGTGATTCTTTCTCTGTCCTTCCATTATTCACATTCATGTGCATGCGCATGCTCTCTCTCTCTCTCAAAAATAAACTTTTGGGGCACCTGCACTGCTCCATCAGTTAAATGCCTGATTCTCAATTTCAGCTCAGGTCATAATCTCATGGTTCATGAGTTCAAGCCCCACACTGGACTCTGTGCTGTCAGCTTGGGATTCTCTCTGTCCCTTCCCTGGTCACTTTCTCTCAAAATGAATATATAAACTTTAAAAAAAATAAATAAATAAACAAACTTTTTAAAAAATGTGCAAAAGTTCTGGATATTTCTCCTAAGAAGACATACAAATATCTAGTAAGCACATAAAAAGATGCTTAACATCATTAGTTATTAAGAAAATACAAATCAAAATCACAATGAGATACCACTTCTCATCCACTAAAATGACTAAAATAAAGAGAGATAATAGCCATCTTAATAGTATGAATTATCAAAATAAAAAGCAGGGAGAATAACAATTGTTGACAACTCTGTGGGTTAAATAGAAACACTTATGCACTGGTGGTGGATTATAATATGGTGTAACTGTCATGGAACTATTACGAAGTTCCTTTTAAAAATTAAAAAAAAGAACAATGGAGCACTTAGCTGGCTCACTTAGCAGAGCATGCAACTCTTGATTTTAGGGTCAGAAGTTCAAGCCCCATGATGGGGTTAGATATCACTTAAAAATAACGTCTTTAGAAAAATAGAGCTACTATGATCCAGCACTTCTTGTATATAGCCAAAACTACTGAAAGCAGGGTCTCCAAGAGATATTTGCCAACTCATGTGCATAGCAGCACAATTCACAATAGCCAAAAAGTGGAAGCAACCCAAATGTCCATTGACAGCTAAATGAACAAAATGTGTTAAATGAACAAAATGTGTACACATACAATAAAATGTTATTTAGCCTTAAAAAGGAAAGAAATTCTGTCACATGCTACAACACAGATGAACCCTGAGGACGCAAGCTAAATGAAATAAGCCAGCTACAAAAAGACAAATACTATATGATTTCACTTAGATGGAGTATCTAAAGCAGTCAGATTTATGGAGACGGGAAGTAGAATGGTTGATTACCAGGTGTTGGGAAGAGGAAGAAGAGGGTAGCTGTTGTTCAGTGGGTATATAAAGTTTCAGTTTTACAAGATGAAAACATTATGGAGCTCTGTCTCACAACAATGCAAATATACTTAATATTACTGAGCTGTACAATTAAAAATGATTCGGGGAGGGGTGAGGGAGAAAGGCTTTATGGTAAAGTTCTCAGAAGCTCTTACCTCTTCTCTCAACTTTCTGATAAGCTCTGTGTCATTGTGATGAGTTTTGATGAGTTCAGCTTTACCACTTGCAACAAGGGAAGCACTTTCAATTAAATCAGGCCGTAAAGTACCTTGGGCAAGGAAAACCTCCTCTGGTTTCAGGTTCATTTCTCCAATCACTTCATTGGCAATCTATAACGAAGAAGAGAAAAACAGCCTTTTAAGAGACAAATCTTTTAAAAAGGTAGCAGTCTTTTTTATCCTTTCAGCAAAATTCCTCAGAGTCCTTTTGCAATCCTGACCAAGAAATAAAATCCATACCAACTCTCAAAAGTAAATTAAGAACATCTGCTTTAGAAAGATTCAAAACATCAGGCATTCAAAAGCCTAAAAAGTAGCCACTGAAATATCCAAAGAACAAAAGTCCAGTATCAGTTGAAAATATCTATTCGTAAATAGTTAAAATAATAGCCTGGCAACATAAGTATACATGTTTCTTAAGACATAAAATAATTTCTACCAGTCAGTAGAACAGCAACACGCACTAAAATTCTTAACCTAAAAAATAAATAAAATTAGGTAGTAAACTTGATTATTTGATGTAATAACAAGGAAAAACAAATACGAAAATTCACACCAAAATTAGTATACAATGTGGATATTAAAAAAACTACCTTAACAAAAGTATCTCCAATAATCTTTCTTTTCTCTTCAGGACTTGTAGTCATATTTAACGTTTTGCTAATTCTTTTTCGTGGAGTTCTATCTTCATCTGATATTGGTAGAGTTGTTGTTCCGTTGTAGAAAGAATGAGCAGCATTTATCACTGAAGGAGAAGGGAGAAGCACGTATTAAAATAGAACATTTTAAAAAACATAAATAACAGGTCAAACTACAGAAAGAAAACCTAGGTGGATCTTTTGATCACCCTTACACCCTGCCTCCATATTACAAAACTACCAACAAACCATGATTAACAGTGTCTAGACACAGGCACTCATTAAATTTTGTTCTTTTGAGAATCTTGTGCCATTTAAAAATCTAAGGTGATGACTTTATAAATTATGCTGGCTGCTTTCTCTGTATTCAATGCCCCATCAGAGCAACATGGAAATGCTAAAGGAAAAAGCACAGCCCCAAGGGAATTGAAAGCAATGGTTCACATACGGGGATCAAAGTCCTCAGGACTGCACACTGAATTAACTAGTCTCTTGAAATACTGATGTTTATCAACATATATGTAACAATCTCTGGTTGTCCTTCTATTTTTAAAGAGCAAGCTACTTAAAAATTAACTAAGATCTCATTTGGAAGGCTGAACAATTGGTGAGCTTCACTGAAATACAACTGGCTATTTCACTGGGACACAGCCATGAATTTGCAGCTCTGTCTCTTAAACTGGTCAATTACCCCAAAAAGACACCCCCAATCTCCTATCAGCATTCTGACAACAGAACATAGAAAGTGGCAAGGAGAGAGAGTAGCCATTCAGTATACAGATTTTTGCTTAACCTTACTGTTTGTTATGTAGAATCTTACTTCTACCCTCAACTATGCCTGGAATTGATATGCCCAAATCTAAAGTGTCTTTTATTTAGCCTCTCTAAAGAATAAATCCAGTCTTCTGATGCAGAAAAATAGCAGCAGTTTATTCCTATGTAAAGGAAAAGGATCTCCTTCTCAGATTTTCAACCAATCTGTTTTAGGATCACCCAGAAAACTACACCACACAGGGAAGTCAAATCCTGAGCCTCCCCACAACTCTCACCTTTATTAGCTTCCTCCCCTGTGCTGTGCTAACAGCTCAGAGCCTGGAGCCTGCTTCTGATTCTGTGTTTCCCTCTCTCTCTAATGACCCTTCCCTGCTCACACTCTTTCTCTCAAAAACAAGTAAACATTAAAAAAAATTTTTTTTAAAGAAAATCAGTAACACTAAGGTATTTTTTAAAATCACAAGGATGGCTAACACAAACTTAACCACACACAAAACACAAAAATTATTACAAATCACATTTATGCCACTAAACCCAAAGTAAATGTGTCCAACTGAACTTTTTCTTAGCCTAATTCCAAAATTCCTGCAGTCACTTCGACACCACCAAAAAAGCTCCAGTTAGGGTGGAAAGACAAAATGAATTTAATTAATAACAAATTATTAAAAGATCTTACTTGCATCTTTCACAACAATATAAGACTATGTGAAGACACTACTAGGATCCATTCCAGCGTTTTGGAAAAAGCTTGGCTAGTGAGGGATCCTGGTTAAGGACCAGTAGTTTATCAGAGAAAATCCACATTATCCATCTGCTTTCCACCTTCCAAATTTTGTTACACCAGGAGACTGCTATCACCTCCACTATTCCTTGCCCTGTGGCATTATATTTGTTTTATGCCTATAATGTTATTTTAGTGAAGTTTCAAAAGAAAAAGAAATAGGGGCGCCTGGGTGGCTTAGTCGGTTAAGCGTCCAACTTTCGCTTAGGTCATGATCTTGCGGTTCGTGGGTTCGAGCCCCGTGTCGGGCTCTGAGCTGACTGCCAGCTCAGAGCCTGGAGCCTGTTTCAGAGTCTGTGTCTCCCTCTCTCTCTGACCCTCCCCTGCTCACGCTCTCTCTCTCTCTCCTAGAAATAAATAAAAATATTAAAAAAAAAAAAAAAGAGAAAGAAATAGACTCATCTACACTTCATGTTTAACTACAAGTTTTCGTTTTACATTCAACCTTCTAGCATCAATTTCAACTAATTCAATAATATGCATGGTTTGTATCATTGAAGTATGGACTTGATTCCAATGTAACTATTGATTACACCCTGTTTTTAAAAAGTATTAAGGGGCGCCTGGGTGGCTTAGTCGGTTAAGCATCCGACTTTCCGACTTTCGCTTGGGTCATGATCTCGCGGTTTGTGGGTTCAAGCCCCGCGTTAAGCTCTGTGCTGACTGCCAGCTCAGAGCCTGGAGCCTGTTTCAGTCTGTGACTCCCTCTCTCTCTGACCCTCCCCTGCTCACGCTGTCTCTCTCTCCTAGAAATAAATAAAACATTTTAAAAAAATAAATAAAAAAATAAAAAAAAATAAATAAATAAAAAGTATTAAAGACAGGGGCTCCTGGGTGGCTCAGCTGGTGAAGCCTCTGACTTCAGCTCACGTCATGATCTCAACAGTTCATAGGTTTGAGGCCCGCATAGGGCTCTGTGCTGACAGCTCAGAGCCTGGAACCTGCTTCAGATTCTGTGTCTCCTTCTTTCTCTGCCCTTCCCCTGCTCATGTTCACTTGTGCTCTCGCTCGCTCTATCTTTCTCTCTCTCAAAAATAAACATTAAAAAAATTTTTTTAAGTATTAAAGATAGCCACAAATGTAAATGCAGTCAAGACTTAAAAAGTTTAGGGTGTCTCAGTCAGTTAAACATTGGACTTCGGGTCACAATTGGATGATCTCCAGCCCCGCGTCAGCTCTGTGCTGACAGCTCAGAGCCTGGAGCCTGCTTCAGATTCTGTCTTCCCCTCTCTCTGCCCCTCCCCCACTCATGCTCACTCGTGCTCTCCCTCTCTCTCAAAACAAATAAGCATTAAAAAAAATTTTATTTAGAAGTTTACTAGTGGACTTAAAAAAGTGACTAGGTTTCTCAAAAAGTTAAAAACAGAACTACCCTAAGACCCAGCAACTGCACTACTAGGTATTTACCCAAAGGATATAGGTATACTGTTTTGAAGGGGCATATGCAGTCCAGTGTTTACAGCAGCACTATCAACAATAGCCAAAGTATGGAAAGAGCTCAAATGCTCATTGATGGATAAATGGATAAAGATGATGTGGTATACATATACACAACTGAGTATTACTCGCCAATCAAAAAGAATGAAATCTTGCCATTTGCAACTACGTGGATGGAACCAGAAGGTATTACCCTAAATGAAATTAGTCAGAGAAAGACAAATATCATATGACTTCACTCACGTGAGGACTTTAAGATACAAAACAGATTAATATAAGGGAAGGAAAGCAAAAATAATATAAAAACAGGGAGGGGACAAAACATAAGAGACTCTTAAATACAGAGAACAAACTGGGGGTTACTGGAGGGGTGGTGGGGGGATGGGCTAAATGGGCAAGGAGCATTAAGGAGGACACTTGTTGGGATGAGCACTGGGTGTTACACATAGGGGATGAATCACTGGAATCTGTTCAATCTGGAAACCATTATAGCAGTATGCTAACTTAGATGTAAATTTTAAAAATAAAAAAAAATTAAAAGTGACTATACTCTTAACAAATTAGGCACAGGAGTTAACATATCTCACCATAACAAAGGCCACATACAACAAGTCCACAGTTATATCATACTCAATGGTGTTAAGTTAAGCTTTCCCTCTAATACCAGGAACAAGACAAGGGTGCCCACTCTCACCAATCCTATTCAATGTAAGTACTACAAGTCCTAGCTAGAAAAGTCAGTCAAGAAAAGGAAATAAAAGGTATCAGAATTGGAAAGGGGAAAAACAAACTGTCAGGATTTGCAGATGACAGGACTTTATACTGAGAAAACCCTAAAGATTCAACCAAAAAACTATTACAAAGGATCACTGAACTCAGTAAAGTTGCGAGATACAAAACTAACATACAAAAATCGGTAGTTTCTATACATTAACAAATTTTCCAAAAAAAAAAAAAAGAAACCATACAGAAATCAATCCCACTTACAACAGTATCAAAAACAATAATTCTTTTTTTTTTTTTAAATTTTTTTTAATGGTTTATTTATTTCTAGGAGAGAGAGAGAGAGAGAGAGAGACAGTGTGAGCAGGGGAGGGTCAGAGAGAGGGAGTCACAGACTCTGAAACAGGCTCCAGGCCCTGAGCTGGCAGTCAGCACAGAGCCCGACGCGGGGCTTGAACCCACGAACCGCGAGATCATGACCTGAGCGAAAGTCGGACGCTTAACCGACTAAGCCACCCGGGCGCCCCTCAAAAACAATAATTCTTAGAAGTAAATTTAAGAAAGCAAAAAATCTCTACTATGAAATCTACAAGATACTGATAATAAGAAATCAAAGGAGACACAAAGAAATGGAAAAATAATGGATAAATGGGTTAGAAAAATACTGTTAAAATGTCAATACTACCAAAAGCCATCTATGGCTTCACTGCAACCCTTACCAAGAATTCAATAGGATTTTTTTTAAACAGAACTAGAATATATGTGTAACCTAAAATATATGTGTAACCACAAAAGACCCCAAATAGCTAAAGAAATCCTGAGAAAGAAGAGCAAAGGAGGAAGTATCACACTTCCTGATTTCTAGCTATACTATAAAACTATAATCATCCAAACAGTATGGTATTGGCATAAACAGACAAATGTAACAGAATCAAGAGTCCAGAAATAAACCCAAGCATAGTCAACTAATATTTGATAAGGGAGCCAACAACACTCAACAGAGAAAAGACAGTCTGTTCAATAAATGGTGATAGACTAAATGGTGATGGAATATATAAATGTAAAAATAAGAAACTGGACCCCTACCTTTCACTACTCAGAAAAGTTAACTCAACATAGATTAAAAACCTCAATATAAGACCTGAAATCATGAAAGCCCTAGGAAAAAACACAGAAATAAAGTTCTTTTCCTGCGTCTTGTTAATGAATTTTTGGACAGGACCCTTAAAGCACAAGCAACAGATAAAAAACGAACAGGTGGGGCAACATCCAACTAAGAGCTTCTGCACAGAAAAAGAAATCCATCAATAAAGTAAAAGCACAACTAACAGGGGTTTCTGGGTGGCTCAGTCAGTTAACCATCCAACTCAACTTGGCTCAGGTAATTATCTCACCGTTGTGAGATCGAGCCCCACAGCTTGGTTCCATGCGGAGCAGAGATTTATGCTGTTTGGGATTCTCTGTCTTCCCCACTTTCTCTCTACCTCTCCGTGGCTCATGCTCACTCACTCTCTCAAAATAAATAAATAAACATTATTAAAAAAGAAAAAAAAGACAATCTACAAAATGGGAAAAAATGTTTGCAAACCATTTAAGTGATAAGGGGTTAATAACCAAAATATATAAAGAACTTCTACAACTCAACAGCAAAAACACAAGAAGTTCAATCAAAAAATGGACAGAGGATCTGAATGGACATTTCTCCAAAAAAGATATACAAAAGGCCAACAGGTACATAGAAAGAAGCTCAGTGTCACCAGCTATTAGATTAATGCTAATTAAAATGACAATGAGGTATCACCTCATTCCTGTCAGAACGGCCATCATCAAAAAGATAAGAGATAGCAAATGTGAGGGTGTGGAGAAAAGGGAATCCTTGTGTAATGCTGGTAGAATTGTAAATTGGTATAGCGCGATATAAAAGAGTTTGGAGGATCCTCAAAAAATTAAAAATAAAACTGTCATGTGATCCAGGAATTCCATTTCTGGGAATATATCCAAAGGAAATGTAAGCACTCAAAAGGTTATCTGAATTCCCATGTTCACAGCAGCATTAATTCCAATAGCTAAGATATGAAGACAACCAAAGTGTCCATCAATGAGTGAATAATAAAAATGTGGTGTATATATATATATATATATATATATATATATATATACACACACACAATGGAAATTATTCTTCCATAAAAAAATCCTACCATATGTGACAACATGCGTGGACCCTAAAGGTATTAACATTAAGAGAAATAAGTCAGATAGAGAAAGACAAATACAGTATGATCTCACTTATATGTAGAATCTAAAAAACCAAACCCAAAGAAAAAGAGATCAGACTTACTATCAGAGGTGGAGAGTGGGGAGAAGGGGAATTGGACGAAGGTGGTTAAAAGATACAAACTTCCAGTTACAAGATGAGTAAGGCTATACTATACAACATGACCAATATAGCTAATACTGCTAACTAATACACAGAGTAGTTAAAAAAGTAAATCCTAGGAGTTCACATCATAAAAATTTTTCCCTTTTATTTTAATGTCCCTATATGAGAAGATGGATATAAACTGGAACTACTGTGATAATCTTGTCAAGATGTATATAAAATCATCATGCTATAGTTTTATACAGTGATGTATATCAATTATTTCTCAATAAAACTAGGAAAAAAGTTGACTACAGACTCTTCACTCCTCTATATAAGTCTTTCAGTTTGTAAAATAATCTGTATATCCATACTTTTAGAAACACTTGGAAATTTTCATCCATAAATAATATTATAGATGGGAAAAGATAACTCAAAAAGAGATATGAACAGAAGAGAACAAAACGGTAGCTGGAATTTTAGTTATTTGTATATAACACTAGGAATAATCAAGTTTTAAAATTTATACTGGGAACCCTCTTGAAACAGGTAATTATAATGTAAAAGTAAAAAATGTCCTCATAAGCTTACTGGGGAAACCTGTACTTAGTTAAGGCAATGAGCTCACTCATACCATAAGGCTAGTTTGATTTGATAATAAGTCCTTACATATATATTAACTCTTCTGGGGTTCATCAATACCTTTGACCTGGATCCCAAGCTTTTTGAGGGCCTCTTCTACAGACTGGCTTTCTCGTTTTCTCATAAAGCCATTATCAATGTGCACAGCAATGACTTGATCTTGGTTCAAAGCACGATTCAGCAAAGCTGTACAAACTGTCGAGTCAACTCCACCACTGAGTAAAACCTACAAGGTGAGATTAAAAGAAAAATCAAATTGAGTAGAAAAAAACCTATCACCTTAAATCATTACCTTTAAAAACAGTTTTTAGCACAATGTATGTATGGTCATTGAAAAAGCACTCTGAACCAGCTCAACTCACAAAGCACCCAATCATCCAGGCAACATTTAAGGGCTGTGGTGAGAAGCCAGCTCTGAGTTCTATTATCGACATAAATTTGTTGACTTTCAGATGTAAATTCCTTACCAAAACTTTTGATGTGCCTACTCTCTCTTTGATCTCTCGAATGCACTCAAGCTCTCTGTTCTGCACAGTGAAGGTCCCACTGCAGCCAGCTATATCATAGAGGAAGTTCTTCAGTATTACTTTCCCATTTTCTGTAAGGCCAACTTCAGGATGGAACTGTGCTCCATATAATTTTTTAGACTCGTTTGCTATACCTTTAAAGAGAAAATAATCACAAATTAAAATTTTTTCATGTTGAAGACTCAACTAAGTACCCATAGTTTTCTTCATAATATCTTCCTCTATAAATATGAAAACTGATACAAAATTACTGCATTTTTAGCTACAGGGGGAAAAAACACATAAAACAAAAACTACACTGCCATAATTCTTAAAAGGTCTTTATTTGTGACAGTGAAAAATCCTAGAGATTATTTCATAGTACCTTCAACTTCACCCAGATTATTTTGTCTACTTCATACAATAACAACTCAATTTTGGCTCTCAGATGCAATGTGCAGCTACCAATTTTATGTGTTAAAAAAAATTCATGTATTAGGCCTGTGAGAATATTCTAACTACTCCTTTCTTAGATACTATTAACCACAGATGTAACTTCACTGATTTGGCTAATGTGTTTCTGAAATTATTGATTACCTACTAAGCAACAGGCATTAGGCTAAATGTTTTCCATGGACAAGTATTACTCCTGTTTACGGCTCTGAGATATCAAGAAACGTACACCTAGTTAAGTAGTTAAATCAGGCCTAGCAAGCTAACTCATACTTGTTCTACTACACCAAGGAACCACACATTTTTTTTAAATTTATTCAGTTTTGAGAGAGACAGAGACAGAGCCTGAGCAGGGGAGGGAAAGAGAGGGAGGGAGACAGAATCCAAAGCAGCCTCCAGGCTCTGAGCTGTCAGCACAGAGCCCAATGCGGATCTTGAACTCACAAACCCTGAGATCATGACCCGAGCCGAAGTCAGACGCTTAACCACGTGAGCCACCCAGGCTCCCCAGAACCTCACACCTTCTTTGCTTGGGTTCTATTCCACGACACCATTCTCTCGTGGTTCATTACTTATTTCACTGCTCCTTCTCAATCTTTGTTGGTTCCTCCTCATCTTATCCGTTTCTACACATGAAAGCTGCCCAGTACCCAGCACTTAAATCTCTTCTCTATACATGGAGTGATCTATCACTCATGGCTTTAAATTCTACCCATATGATGGTACACCACCAAATTTATACCTCCAGCCCAATTTTCTACTCTATAGTCTAGATTTACATATATACAACTGTTTACTCATATCTTTATTTCTATGATTAATAAGGCATCTTGAATTTAATACACAAATCCACATGACTGCATTCTTACCCATCAGGTAAACAAAAAACTTGCCTTTCTGGATGCTCAGACCATACATAAAACTTGGGAGTTAAAGCCCAATTATACCCTTTGTTCCCCACTTCACATGCAATCCAACAGCAATTCCTTTGTCTCTCCTTTCAAAACCTATCAGAATCCAGTCTCACTTCCAGTATCCAGTCCAGCACGTAAGAACCTAAAGGACATTGCTATGTCCTAACAATAAACGGAAAGCTAACCACTGCCCTTGGAGAGACTGCAGATGAGCACAGAGAATTCATAACTTACCCATGAGTGCAAACATCCACAGGAACCACTGCTGAGGTAGGGAAACTTGACCTATAATCAGTGAATTGCTAGAGGTTTAGTGTAAAAATCTGAGAGATAAAAATTCCAGGATGACCCAGTCATCACGGGCCCCCCACACCTTTGTGAATTTTACCTACAGGAGATCAACCAAGTTCTCACAGTAAATATCAGGGAGAGGGGAAAAGGAACCATTTTGAAACATACCAGGACATTCAGTTCTTCTTAACTAAGTCTACTCTCAGGAGAAACTATTTCATCTATTTAACCTGCTAGCCTTCTATCAGAGCCCACTGACCTGTGAGAAGGGAAATATCCTAATCTAGCCCACTCTAGTCATCACATTCCATCTAACAGGGAGAAAAATGTTCCATAGCTCAGGGACACAGATTTACTAAAAAACTGAGAGCTGCTCTTCCTACCCCACACCTTACTATCTCATACTAAGTCTATTTACAACAATTCCTTTTAACAAGTACATCATGTATGACGATCAAAAAGAAAAAAAAAGTTACAAGGCATCCTAAAGGCAAAGAACACAGTTTGAAGAGATAAAGCAAGCATCAGAACCAGATTAAGATATTGCAGAGATGTTGGCATGATCAGATAAGGGATTTAAAGCAACTATGATTGGGATACCTGGGTAACTCAGTCGGTTAAGCATCTGACTTCAGCTCAGGTTATGATCTCATAGTTTTTGAGTTCTAGCCCAACATCTGGCTCTGTCTCCCTCTCTCTGCTCCTCCCTCACTCGTTCTTTCTCCCAAACATAAACATTTTTAAAAAACTATGATTAAGCCGCTAAGACTCTAATGGATAAAGCAGACAGCATTCAAAAAAAAAAAAAAAAAAAACAAAAAACAGGCAATGGAAGCAAAGGAATGGAAAGTCTAAGAAGGGATCAAAAAGAAATGCCTTTGATGGGCTCATTAGTAGACTGGACAGAGCTGAGGAAAGAAGCTCTCAGCTACAGGGTATCTCAACAGAAATAACCAAAACTGAAAACCAATGACAAAAAACACTGTAAAAAACACTATGGAAATAAAAAGGATACAGGTTAAGAAAGAAGAAATAAAAAGGATACAGGTTAAGAAAGAAGAAATAAAACGGTCTTTGTTCTCAGATGAAATGATCATCTATACAGAAAATCTAAAAAAAAACATCAACAGAAAAACTCTAGGAAGTAATAAGTGATTATAGCAGGGTTGCAGAATCTAAGGGTAATACACAAAAGTTCACTGCTTTCCTATATACCAGCAATGAACATGTGGAATTTGAAACTGAAAATAGAATTAGCACCCAAATAAATGAAATACTTCGGTATAAATCTAACAAAATATGTACAAAATCTATATGAGAAACCAGTAACTTATGACCACTTGTACCTCTATCACACTATACCTTACACTGTTCTCTCCTCTTGCTGCAATAGATTCCTAACTGATCTCCATACTTCTACATTTGACCCTTTCCTCTTTTCTCTTCATTGCTGCCAAGGTAATCCTGAAATTAAATTTATCCTTTGTTCAAAACTCTACCTCACTACAAGTAAAGCCAACAATTTCATAGTGGCCTCAAAGGACCTGTGTTCTGGCCCCCAAAACCTCCCTAACCTCATCTTCTACCACTCTCCCCCAGGCTTATTCTGCTGCAACCACATAGTCTCCCTGCTGTTCCTCAAACATGGTCCCATTCCAGGAGCTTTGTACTGCTATTTCCTCTTCCCTCTTCATGCCCCATAACATTTTATAGGAATGCCTTCCCTGAATATCCTATATATAAATAGTAACCACCTTAATCACACATATCTGCAACACTCCTCTTCTCCCTGTATTTTTTTTCAATGCACTCAAACACTAACACTTGACATAGTCTGTATTTGTGTTATGTCTGTCCCATTCCTCCTTCTAACTAGAATGTTAAACAGAGACTTTTCTCCAGTTTGTTCATCACTCTATCTTTGGCACCTAGATCTGTGACTGTCACAAAGTAGGTATACGAATATTTGCTGAAAGAATAAAAATACATAAGCCATCTACCACTGTTGATCTTTCAGATTAAATAAAAACATTCCAAGATGAAAACCATTCTCAACCATTCCTTTGTTAATGTACTAGTCTATTAAGTAATTGCAGGCAGATTACTCCATTCAGTTTATCCATGACAAATCTTTTTTTCAACTTATTGTGTAGGTGTGGCATTTCAAACAAAAATAACTTTATTGATAAATCTACTTTCTTCTACTGACTTCCAGGATTATTGATAATTCAACTAATCGAGTAAGCATGTCAAAAATCACAAACTTCCAGAAAATCAATTACTCTTCCTCAAAAAAGTCAAGAATAAAAATGGATTTAAAGCAAGGATTGGCAAATTTCTACAAAGGGCTAAACAGTAAAAATTTTAGGCCCTGATGGACACATACATACATGGGACACAGTACCTGTCTTTTATTATAACTCCTTAATAACATAAACCTCATTTAGCTCCTGAACACCCACAGAAACTGGCTATAGGACACAGTCTGCCAATCCTGCCTCAGAGAAATATCCTAAGTGCTTAGACTGGTATTTTGCAAATGTCCAAGATACATGCCCATATATACCTAAGGAAGGCATTTAAAAACCCAATTATGAAAAAAGCACAATAAACAAAATAGACCATTCTCAAATTTTTCCTGAGCTCTAAAAGCAGTGTCTTGCATCTGGAGAACTTTTAATGCTTGACATCACTCATCATCAGAGAAATACAAATCAAAACCACAATGAGATACCACCTCACACCTGTCAGAATGGCTACCATTAACAACTCAAGCAACAGATATTGGAGAGAATGCAGAGAAAAAGGATCTCTTTCGCACTCCTGGTGGAAATGCAAACTGGTGCAGCCACTCTGGAAAACAGCATGGAGGTACCTCAAAAAATTAAAAATAGAACTACCCTACAACCCAGTAATTGCCCTATTAGGTATTTACCCAAGGGATACAGGTGTGCTGTTTCAAAGGACACAGGCACCCCACTGTTTATAGCAGCACTATCAACAATAACCAAAGTATGGAAAGAGCCCAAATGTCCATTGATGAATGAATGGATAAAGAAGATGTGGTCTATATATACAATGGAGTTATTACTTGGCAATCAAAAAGAATGAAATCTTGCCATTTGCAACTACATGGATGGAACTAGAGGGTATTATGTTAAGCGAAATTAGTCAGAGAAACACAAATATCATAGGACTTCACTCCTATGAGGGCATTAAAATACTAAACAGATGAACATAAGGAAAGGGAAGCAAAAGGAATATAAAAACATGGAGGGGGACAAAATATAAGAGACTCTTATATACAGAAAACAGAGGGTTACTGGAGGGGTTGTGGGACAGGAGATGAGCTAAATGGGTAAGGGGCATTAAGGAATCTACTCCTGAAATCACTGTTGCACTATATGCGAACTAAATTGGATGTAAATTAAACAGTAAGTAAATTTTAAAATTTTAAAATAAATAAAAGAGAAAAAAATGAAAATTTTTTAAGTATTTCAGAGCAAACCAGTGACTTCTAAATAATCTAATATTGAATTCTTCATAAATTAATATTCAATCTTACATTTACAATAACTCTTAAAAAAATTTTAAGTGCCTTATACAGAAACATATTCTTAGACTTCAGATAAAGTTTTTTAAAATGAGATCTGCAAAGGTTAAAATTTTCACCTGCCACAATGTTTCCAGAACGTGCCACAACCTTGAATCCATCAGCTACTTTGTCTACACTATCTCCATGGGTAAGCAAAACAATTTCTTCCTTCTGAAGGCCCCTAAACATACAAAAAATAAAACACAACACACAGATATCTTAATTAAAGCTATGATCAATGGGATTTTATGCTTTATTTTCCAGCTTTATTGAAATGTAATTGACATATAACATTGTGTAAGTTAAAGATGTACAACCTGATGATTTGATATATATATGTATTATGACATAATTACCACAATAAAGTTAGTTAACACATATCACTTCACATAGTTACCATTCTTTTTTATCTATGGTGAAAACATTTGAGATCTACTCTCTTAGCAACTTTCAAGTATACAATACAGTGTTAAGTGTAGTCACCATCTCTGAACATTAGACCCCCAGAACTTACTCATCTTATCACTAAAGTTTGTTTTTTTTCCTTTAGAAATACTAGCTCACCATACATTTAAATCAAAACATTCAGAAACAAGTATGTAACTGTGCAACAGTGCTGAATTTAAGTTTATTCTATGCATTATAAAAAAAAAAGCCAAGAGCATTAAATCTCATAAAAGGTACTCTCTTGGGGCGCTGAGGTGGTACAGTCGGTTAAGTGTCTGACTTCAGCTCAGGTCATAGTATCACGGTTCATGGATTTGAGCCCTGCATCTGGCTCCATGCTGACAGCTCAGAGCCTGGAACCTGCTTTGGATTCTGTGTCCCCCCCTCTCTCTGCCCCTCACCTGCTCATCCTGTCTCTCAAAAAAATAAATGTAAAAAAACGTCAATTTGTAAAATTAATTTTTTTAAATTTTTTTAATGTTAATTTATTCTTGGTAGACAGAGAGAACACAAGCAGGAGAGAAGACAGAGGGGGAGAAGCAGAATCTGAAGCAGGCCTCAGGCTCTGAGCTATCAGCACAGAGCCCGATGCGGGGCTCGAACCCACAGACCATGAGATCATGACCTGAGCTGAAGTCAGACGGCCAACCGACTGAGCCACCCAGGCACCACATCAATCTGTAAAATTCAAAAACTGAAAAGAATAAAGAGAAAACTTGGTGATATAACCACATACATAAAAAATAATTTCAAGAAGCTACAAATTAGGAATTTCAAAATTTAACCTATTAGGATTTATCTTAAGAACAATAGGCATTTCAGAGCACTAAATATTCAGTAGTTTTATATCAAAAAGTAATAGTACTAATACTGATAGTGTTATCAGCTATACAGAGTATACATACATATCATAGGTTAAAACAAATATTAAATAATTAATATAATTAGTAATTGAGATTTTCAGCCTCAGAGTAAGGAGATATAAAATCAAAGGAGTTAGATAAAAACTCTATACACTTTCATTTTAATTGGAAATGAAAGTGTACACTGATTTTGCTTTTTCTAAAAGAATACATTTGACTAACTTCGTTCATTGAAAAGGCCTAGAAACAAAGACAATCCAGTAGCAATGTGGATCTCTACTTCTCATGCCAAACAAATTAAAGGCACGGATTAATGAAGATGTCACATTTATCAAATGCAACACGTAGACTTTCTCTGACCCTGATTCAGACAACTATAAAAAGACATTTTTTTTATATTATAAGAAAACCTGAAAGAGGATTGAATATTAAGAAGTAAAAAAAAAAAAATAAATTAAAAATAAAGCAAAAAGATAAACTATATTAAAGCCAAAACAATGTTTTGAGTTTACTAACTGCTGTCATCATTGTTGTTTACTATTAACGGAGGTGAGTTCCAGAATTTTAGAACTAGGAAGGCAGACAGAAAAACTAAACAGATCTTTAGATTTAAAACTTCTTGCAGAATCATACAGCATCATGATTCCTAAAATGGTTCTCAAGACTAGTCACTTGAGATACAGATGAATGTAAGCAATCTCTCCATTATGAAGTAGATAAGCAATGGATTTAAAATGTATTTTGGCATTGAATAGCTTCAGTTCGTAAAATTATTTTGAGCCACCTTCACTGTTTTATTAATCTTATTTTGAAAAATGAGGATCTTTGAACAGATACACTTATTTTTGCTCTTCCTCAAAATTAAAGAGGAGCCAGCCACAGCCAGTTTCATGTATAAATTGGGATTATGTCTCTATTTTAGATAAAAATAAGTTTGTAACTTGGATTTTAAAGTTTCTGATCTGTCCAATTTGGAGAACACTATTAAGAATTAATTGAGGCACAAATCAATGGAGCCTTTAAAAACATTATACACATTATGATCAAAAAGAATGAAATCTTACCATTTGCAACAACATGGACGGAACTACAGTGTATTATGCTAAGCGAAATAAGTCAGAGAAAAATAAATACTGTATGATTTCACTCATATGTGGAATTTAAAAAACAAATCAGATGAACATAGGGGAAGTAAGAATAAAGTAAGATAAAAATAGAGGGAAGCAAACCCTAAGAGACTCTTAAATACAGAGAACAAACTGAGGGTTACTGGAGGGGAGGGCTAAATGGGTGATGGGAATTAAGGAGAGTACTTGTGACAAGCACTGCGTGTTACATGTAAGTGATGAATCACTGGATTCTACTCCTGAAATCAATACTACACTATATGTTAACTAACTCAAATTCAAATTTAAAAAAAAAAAAAAAAGAACCTTATATGTTAATAAACAAAACAAACCCATAACTAAAAATAGTTAGCAGATAAAAGAAATGATAATAAGGAGCACCTGGGTGGCTCAGTCAGTACCTAAGCAACTGACTTCCGCTCAGGTCATGATCTTCTGGCTCCTGAATTGAAGCCCCTAGTGGGGCTCTGTTCATAGCTCAGAGCCTGGAGCCTGCTTAGGATTCTGGGTCTCCCTCCCTCTCTGCCCTCCCTCATTCATGCTCTCTCAAAAATAAATTAAAAAAGAAAGAACAGGGGCGCCTGGGTGGTTTAGTCGGTTAAGCGTCCGACTTTCACTTAGGTCATGATCTCGCGGTTCGTGGGTTCGAGCCCCGCGTCGGGCTCTGTGCTGACTGCCAGCTCTGAGCCTGGAGCCTGTTTCATTCTGTGTCTCCCTCTCTCTCTGACCCTCCCCTGCTCACGCTTTCTCTCTCTCTCTCTCTCTCTCTCTCTCTCTCTCCTATAAATAAATAAAAACATTAAAAAAAATAAAAAATAAAAAAATAAAAAAGAAAGAACAAAGGAAGGAAGGAAGGAAGGACGGACGGAAATGTAATTAAGTACTGCATCATGGATAGACTTGTACACAAATATATGTTGTACACTTGGAACTAATGTAACATTGTGTCAACTACACCTCAATTATAAATAAAAATAGACTTAATGGATATGCCAGAAAAAAAGGGGGGACACCTGGGTCTGACTCCAGCCCAGGTCATGATCTCAAGGTTCATGAGTTTGAACCCCACATCTGGCTCTGCGCTGACAGCTCTGAGTCTGGAACCTGCTTCCAATTCTGTCTCCATCGCTCTCTGCCCCACCCCCTCTCCTGCTGTCTCTGTCTCAAAAATAAATAAAACATTTTAAAAAAAGATTATATCTCAGTAAAGATATAGTAAAGATATAAGTAAAGTCTCTCTCAAAAATAAACAAGCATTAAAAAAAAAATCTTTTAAAAGGTAACTCTGTTAATTGACATCAGCCTGCACTTTACAGATTTAATGCAGTAAGGGGGAAATGGCATTTTAAAGTAAAAATGAAATTTAAGGGGCGCCTGACTGGCTCAGTCAGTAAAGCATGTATGTAACTCTGGATCTCAGGGTTGTTAAGTTTGAGCCTCATGATGGGTGTAGAGATTACCTAAAATCTTTAAGGAAATAGATAAATAAGAATAAAAATGAAATTTAAGTCAAAATGAAGTTAAGTGAGAGGGGCCCCTGGCTGGCTCAGTCTGTGGAGCATGCAACTCTTGATTTTGGAGTCATGAGTTTGAGACCCACACTGGGTATAGAGATGACTTTAAAAAAATGAAGCAAGTAAGTAACACTATTAATAGTCTACCAAAGTGAGCTTTACCCAAAACATGAAAAAAAACCCAAAAAAGGAAAGTTTCTAGTCTTTTAGAAAACTGAATGAAAACTCAATAATTTTTTTTAACACAAGCAGAAGATAAATGATTATAGGAAGTTATGAATAGCTCATTCACCTATCTTATAATAGATTAGAGCTTTAGCACCTTATCTATTATCACCTAGCAACAAAATCAGTTAATACATTCACTATATTAAAAGACAGTACACTAGGTACAGTTACGCTCAACACAGAGAAAGAGAGGAGGAAAACATAACACATAGTTAGTAATGAGTCCAACAATTTGGCTGTTTGTTAAGTACCCAGCAAAAAACATGAGGGAAGAGCGATACAAACACATTTGGTAGATACAAGATAGTTTAAAACATCATCGATTTGCCACACTTGGCACTAGTGTTTAAAATCAAACTCCAAAAAGTAAAAAAAGAAAACCCAGAAATGCACAGGTGTCTCTAAATTAGGTCGTAAGTGCCTGCCTTGTTCCTAATTAGCCTCACCACCACCGTCTGCTGTCCTGACACTCAAATGGAAAACCAATATGACAATTACACTGATGGCCACTAGTATGGCCTCATTATGATTAAGAATTACAGATTTTCTAATTCTGAAGAATAACAATCCCAACTTTAAATTAGGTGCTCTACTAACCGTTCTTATTCATCTAAAAATAGCTATAATACCTGAACAACGAGCATGTGTTGTCCACACTAATACTGAAGACTCCATCTTCTCTAACACTTTTTTTGTGCACAGTACCTCCAAATACCTTATTCATCATCTGTTCAAAAAAGAATAAATTGACATTAATGTAAATCAAAAGAAAATTACCCAGTCATTTTCTTATGCTAATTTAGTAATTTTTATTTCTTATTTTCAGGATATCTGCTTTGTGCCCCCAAAAATCAAAGAGTTAGATAAATATAGATAACTTGGTATTATCATATGAAATTATACAGTTATTAAGAAGAATAGTTATAAAACAAAACTAGATTAAAAATCTGATCTGAGGTTAATTTCTATTAAATGCAGATTTTCCATTTACTGTACTTTAATTCATCTGTTAAAAATGGAGATTTAATACTTACATCTGAGTTTAATTTAAAAGCATTTCATAAGGTACTTTGAGCTTAGAAAAAGAGCAGACAATAGGAGAGCTGTGGTATTAAAACTAGACAGGTATAAATTTTGCCAAGTGGTTGAATCTTTGGCCCCAAAGGAATAGTCTGAAAGCCTGCAGAAGGCTATGGTGTGGAGACAGCATAAGCAAGAATATCTGGTCTTTCAATTAAATGCATTTGTACAAATCCCATACACCTACAGACTCTTATTTCAAATGGTCTCTTCATTCTGCCCCTCCTTGTGTCAGTCTTCTAATTTGTCATTCACGTTTGCCCAACCTCCTCCCCAACACCAAATAAATACACAGATTCTTACAAGCACTATTTCTGACTGATGTAACCACTACAACTCATCTGGGTTTGTCTGTTCCAGAACAGGTGTCATAAGATATATGTAACCAAGCAGGTTACAGGGTGACCCAGCTCCCAACACAAAAGCAGGCAGAGGGCTAAATAAATGTTCGTTCTTATAGTGCACAGTGGAATATTCCTCAAAATCATCAACAAATGCTGCCCTCTTCATTCTCCTCTGAAGACATTTAAAATAAAACTTCCTAAAATAAAGGTTTGGGTTAAGCCCAGAAGGAAAAATTTGTTAACCCATTTAGTCCAGTATTTCCCAAACTAAAAACCCACATATTAAACACTTTCTGGAGCGCATTAACTACCATATAGTTTAGGAAACACTGCTACAGTCTAACCAGTCTCCTTGCCTCTAGTCTTGCCCACCTTTCAGCCTATATTCTAGAGATCTACCATTGTCAGCTATGATTGTGTTTGTCCATGATTAATTTCTTCAATGGCTCTCTACCATCTACAGCAGAGTTGGTAAACTTTTCCTGTAAAAAGTAGGTATTTTAGTCTTTGCAGGTCCTGCTGCCTCTGAAGCAACTAGGCAATTCTTGCCATTATTGTAGCACAAAAGCTATAGATCCACAGACAACATTTAAAGAAATGGATACGGCTATGTTCCAATAAAACTTTCTTCACAGACACTGAAATCTGATTTCATTTAATTTTCACATCACAAAGTGTAATTCTCTTTAAAAAAAAAAAAAAAATTATTCCAGGGCACCTGGGTGGCTCAGTCGGTTAAGCATCCAACTCTTGGTTTCGGCTCAGGTCATGACTTCACAGTTCATGAGACAGAGCCCCAAGTAGGGCTCTGTGCCGAAAGTACGGAGCTTGCTTGGAATTCTCTCTCCCCCTCTCTCCCTGTCCCCTCCCCAAATAAATAAACATTAAAATAAACACAGTTTAGAAAATTTATTTCAAGTCTTTAAAACAGTAAAAACTGGAGTGCTAGGGTGACTCAGTTGATTGAGCAACTGACTCCTGATTTCAGCTCAGGTCATGATCCCAGGATCATGAGATCAGCCTTGGCATTGGGGCTCTGTGCTGAGCATGGAGTCTTCTTGAGGCTCTATCTCTGTCCCTCTCCCTGGCTTACACTAAAATAAATAAAAATGAAAAATAAAAAATAAACACAACTATTCTTAGGTTGCAGGTCATACAAAAAGAGGCAATGGGCCAGATTTGGAGGCAGGCTATAGTTTGCTGACCCTCTGTCTACAGGATAAAGGCCAAGTCACTTATATTAATAAAAGCTTTCATTACATGGTCCCTATCTAATATCACCTCTTTTCCCCACCTCCCACCCCCAATTCTCTACTCCAGTCATTCAAACAAGTGTAACTGCCAAAAGAGACCATGTTCTCTCCCTCATATCTTCAGATTTCCTCACAGTCCCAGAGGCCTAATAAATCATGTGGCCCAAAGTAGTCATTAAAATTTGCTGAATGAAAAATAAATGCTTTCTTTTATATACTCAGTGAAACTTGTGCTCCTCTACCTCCTTTAATTTGCTATTCTTAATTAAAAGACAGCTGAATGATCAAGAAAACTAAAGTTGTTGAAACTTAACACAACTTAAAAGTCCACAAAATCTAAATTAAATGCTTTAACATAGCCAAAGGCATGCCCTAAAATTTGAAGTTATCTTACCTGTTGAGGCAGCTTTCATGTGGTTTGTTTTTTTGGGGGTTTTTTGGCACGGGGTTGGGGGGGCAAGGGGGCAGGGTGTTCTTGATTATGCTACTTAAGGTTGAAATGCAAAGAGCTGACAACCAGTTAAGCTTGTGTTTGTGAGAAGAAGGGATAACTTTACCTATCGTAAAACAATTGGCTTTCTTGTTAAATTCTTGTTTTAATATTCTATTTTGACTTAAGGAAAGGATTTTCAGTATGGATTCCTCATAACCCCAATGTCCCAAATACTTCAAAAGAAACTCAGGCAGTACTCCAGATCTACCACCCAATCAGATCAGCATCTGTCTTATTTAACCAGTTTTACAACAAGGTTTAGATTTGGGAGGAAGAAAGGGAAGGAAATTCCCTTTTAATAAAAGTAATTTGACAACACCTCATCGACGTGTGTAAAGAAACCAAACACTTATAATAAAGATGTTTCTTGGGATTAAAAAAGAAAAGAAAAAAAAAAAAAACAAAAAAACGGAAACCAAGTGAAATTACAACAGTGAAGAGCCAAGTCACAATCTAGAAGGTATCTGCTATATATAATTGGCTAATGTTTAGTATCCAACATATACAAACACAGTAAAATAAAACAATGTAATAGAAATATGGGCAAAAATCATTAACATGCTTCTATACTAAAGCAGATACTACTGGCAAGTAAACATACAAATCTTACAATAATAAAGAAAATGAACGCTAAGGCTACAATGTGATCCCATTTAATGCCTCTTCAGATAGGCAAATCAAAAAAGAAATCTGACAATGTTAAAGGCCTGGCAGGAATATAGAGCACAAGGAATATAGAGCAGCAGTATATGCTGCTACAGGAATGAAAACTGGAGGGAAATATTACTAGTAAAGCTGAGATTCAGCATTTCAATTCAGTTACCCTAGAGAAAAGTTAGAGTATGTAGAATGCCAGAAGACAAGTACAAAAATATTCATGGCAGTATAATCTGTAAGAGCAAAAAACTGGAAAAAGATCAGCAATACTAATAGTGAAATGTATAATTAATCTGTACTATTCAAACAAAAAATTCAGTAGTGAAAATGAGTAACTTACAATTAAATGTATTAACATGCAAAATTTCACGTATATAAAGATCAAGAGGCAAACTAAATAACATTATTTAAAGATATAAGCTTATGCATAAAGCTGTAAGGAAAAGAGAATGAATAATAAAATTCAGGAAAAGTGCTGCCTCTGGTAGGAAAAGAGAAGAGTATGCATGGAGAAAAGTATAAAGAGAGTTTCAAAAGTTGTACTAATATTTCTTATGCTGAGCAGAGGGTAATAGAGATAAATGGAGCAATGAGCAGGACAAACTTTTTTCTTCTAAAGAAAAGAATTACCAGAAAGCAATTAGAAAGGCTCTGACAAGAGAATCCCATGAATGGGAAAAGATGGGACACAAGACACTGAAATTAGTAAAATTTCAGAATGCTATTGGGGGCAAAAGTACACCCCACAGTAAGACTTTTAGTGCTAATCTTACCCAACTAACAGCCACTAAGAAATAGAAGTCAGTCCTTTATAGACAACATTATTAGCTAGATGTGTCACCTACACCAACATTTTATGGAAAGACAATTTTTGTCTAAAGGACCACGATCAGCCTATTCCATTGTCCTACTATGTAAGTTTAGAGGACAAAAAGGCAATCTGCTGTACACATTGAACCTGAGCAGGCCTGGCTCTGGCTACAATAAGATCTCTACTAAATAACAGAAAAATTAGGCCTTACAGTTATATGGAGGACTGGCATAAGGGAGAAACAACCACTAGCACTTAAATTAAGGCAACACTTTCCACATGTATTTCACTGTAAGTGGGTCCTGAGAAAAGGTATCTGTGAGAGTCTTCCTTACAGAATGTTATAATGCCTCTCAATCTACTAAAAACCATTGAACTTAAGTTGTGCTATATGATTAATATTGACTACACTAGCATGGGAAATCAATCATGTAAATACATTACATCCTAGTGTGAAGATTATATTAAAAAAAAAAAAGAGTCATCCAAATATCAACTAAATCAAGATGCAGGCTCTTCTAAGAAAATGCATTCATTAGAATACTATATAAGAAAATCTAAAAATAAGTTATTATCCAAGTCAAATTCATAATCACCAGTTGGCATTTCAGAGAACATTAACAGGGGAAAAAGAGCCTTTTGCTGAAAAATGCTTGTTGCCTAGAGAAGAAAGTAACTATTGTTGTAGCTTCTGTACCTTGTACGTCACATATTTTTAGTGATCAGTGTTTCCTCTAAATCAAAGTGGAAAACTATAACAAACAATTAGCAAGAAACGAAATCTGGTAAAGCTGTTTTATAGACCAATGATTCCTAATATTCTGCTCTTGTAATCAAGCACTGGAATAAAATATATTCACATTCTTTGCTTGAATAATTTATTTTTTAACTTATATCCAAGTTAGTTAGAATATATTCACATTCTTATGTGTTGATTCATATTTTTTTACTTTGCTAAATGCTCCAGAGGTAGCTTAAAGAAAATATACTGGTCTGCTCACCTTCTACCTTTTACACATTAGCCTCCTTCTGTATAAAATTCATATTAAAGTACAAAGGATTCAACCAGATTGTTTAAAAAAAAAAAAAGACTCCCTCTGTTTTGCCCACTTACTAAAATTTCAAATTATCTTCAATCCAAAAACTTAAAACAACTCAGTCATTGGAAGAAAGAACACATCATCTTAATTATTAAGCTACACAGGCAAGTAATCAAAAATTAATAGGCATTCTCAATAATCAATTAGGAAGGAACAGAGTATCATGGGTAAGTAAAAAGTATCTGAATTAACACCAATTCCGTCTAGTTAATCAAGATCTTGCAATTAGATTAATTCCCCTTGTATCCTGACCCTCTCCTCCCTTCCACTTTAGTACATGCTAAAGCCAAAAGGTGGGCAAATGGAAAAAGAGATCAAGACAATCCACAAGCAAGTGAAGCTAGTCACCGTATTTATTTGGCTATTCTCATCATAGCAGAGAATTCTAAGTATAACAAAAAGTATCTTGCTTCTGACATTACAAAAGTCAAAATACTGTAACATGTTCCTTAGTAATTACTATTACTCAGGGAATATCTTCCTAGCTAATTTTAAGATGACATGGTTATATAAGACACATTGTTAAAAATTATCTCAATTAGAAAATCATTTCGCTTACAAGCACTAGGGGTAACTTTTCCTAAATGTATTTATTTCTATTTCCACCTCCTTAGTAAATAGATCTTACTAAACAAATCATTCTAAGTTAACAGCAGGTTACTGGTTCAGTATTATCTTCCCCATTATCGTATTCAGTAATCACATTCTACTAGTCTAATAAACTTAATACTACTTAAAAATAAAGTAACCAAGAAAGTATCAAAACAGCCAAAATAGATTTCTAAACACCTAACTTATATAAGAATAGCTAATATCTAGACCTCAGTCCCTATTTATTCTTGGTTTTGATATAATTCCAAGATGTATATACTTATTAACAATACAGTAGAGACACTCGGCAGACACCAACTTAACAAAATAATCAAAATTAACACTGTCTGTAATGGTACACACAGACATCGCGTGCCTCCTAACTAGATGCTCTGAGGAGAACACAGCATCACTTCTGTGGTACTCCTGCCAAAAAACAACAACAACAACAACAACAAAAAACAAAAAACTAAATCTAACAATGAGGAAATAGCAAACAAACCAAAATTGTAGGATAATCTACAAAGAGCTAGAATATCTTTTTTTTTTTTTTTTTTTTTTTTTTCAAACTGTCAAGGTCATGAAAGAAGGAAAAGACTGAGGAATGGTTCCAAAGTAAAGGTCTGATAATAAAGAGACATGACAACTAAATACACATGGTCCTGGACTGGATCCAGGACTTATAAGGGGCATTATTAATGAGAAAAACAGTACAATGTAAAGTCACTCTGTGGATTAGAAGCAAAAGTGAATCAGTGTTAACTTCCTGATTTTGTTATTTGTACTGTGGTTACACAGGAGAGAGCCCTAGCCCTTAAGAAATACAACAAGTAACAGGACATCATGTGTGCAACTTACTCTCAAAGGTTAAAAGTGTCAATAAGGGAACTGAATGAAAATATACAGAAGCTCTGTGTACTATTTCTATAACATGTAAATCTGAATGTCTAAGTTTTTTCTTTTTGTTTTTTTTACAATGGGTGGTGTTAATGTATGCAGTAATACAGTTATTTTTTCTACAAAGTGATTTCCACTCAGGTCAGTTCTGCCATGCTATTGTAGCAATTTGTTAACAGTTGTAATATGCACAAATTAGCTCATACAACTAAATATCCTACACACTCTAAAGACAGAAAATACTAATATAGTACGAGTCACAAACAGGATAAAATTAAATCAACTCTTAAGGCAAATTCACAGATGTACCTGCATGCCATAGCAAATTCCAAGAACAGGCTTGCCAATAGTGAATATTGCTGGATCAAACCAGGGAGCATCTTCTGCATACACAGAATTAGGGCCTCCAGAGATGATAATCGCACTGTGGATTTAAGGTGGAGAGTCAGTGAAGAATCTCTAACAGCTGATTATTTTTATTTTATTTTATTTTATTGAGAGAGAGAGAGAGAGAGAGAGAGAGAGAGAGAGAAAGTGCATGAGCGGAGGAAAGAGGCAGAGGGAGAAAGACAATCTCAAGCAGGCTCCACACTCAGTACAGAGCCTGATGATGGGCTTCATCCCACAACCCTGGGATCATGACCTGAGCCATGGGTCATGATCTCTGGTGTCAAATCAGATGGTCAGCCAACTAAGCCACCCAGGCACCCTCTAACCACTAATTTTTATGCAAAGTCTATAGTCTCTCTCCTTTGAAGCACTGAGAGAGACTCAATACAGATTCAGGGATTCTGCTGTTTCCAATATATTATAGCAAATCCAACCTCCTACACAGCTTAATCATTTTTACTCTATTGCAATGTGTGAAAGTCTATTCATTCAATATTCAGTTATTAATAAGTACAAACGTCTAATACAAAAACGCTAATGTTTCTATCTGTGAAGATTTAGGGTGAATTTGTTTTGTCTTCTTCATTCACAAAGTAAATGAGAATGCTAAAGGGAGGAGGAAAAATACAGACCTTCTGGGACACAAAGGAGTAAAGCACGTCACAGAAAGACCCTGGATGACTCAAAGCAAGATACATCAAAGGATGACAGAATATGAATAATAACCTAACTTTTGGCTGAAGACCTGTTCCAACATTCCCAACTGTTTTACCTAAGATAGGGAACTAACATATGACTTTTGCCCATATGGCATTCTCTCAGAACCCAGTCAATATTACATCTTCGCTATATCACAATTTACAGAGCATTCTATGGGTTAACTTGGGAGTCCAACTGTTATTATGAAAAAGGCTGCAAACTGAGGCCTATGCTCCTCACATGGCCACTGATAAATCCAATTTGGCCTTCAGAATTCATTCAAAAAATTTAGAACATTTTAATATTGAAAATTTTACATAAAAATCTACATTTTGGGTTTTCTTTAGGAAGGGGGCGGGGGAATCTGGCATCACCTGAACTTCACTCTCACATGGCTACAAATACCAGAATCACAGAGACCTGCACCTCCAGTAAAGATTTAATTGTATAAGAAGCTGCTAAAGGGGTGACTGGGTGGCTCAGTCGGTTAAATGTCCGACTTCTGCTCTGGTCATGAACTCATGGTACGCTGGGTTCAAGCCCCACATTGGGCTCTGTGCTGACAGCTAAGGGCCTGGAGCCTGATTCAGATTCTGTGTCTCCCTTGCTCTCTGCCCCTCCCTTGTCTCTCCCCTGCTTCATATTCTGTCTCTCTCAAGAATAAACATTAAAAAATTTATTTTAATTCCTAAGCTAAAACTCTATAAAATATACTCAATAATCAAGACCCTAAAATTGCAGTATACTTAGTTTTATAAAATATAACCACTGCGGGACTGCTCAGCATCCTTCAATAATCTGCTAAACAACTCAGGACTGTAAGATTTTTTTTCCTCATGTTTGCTTATTTTTGAGAAAAAGAGAGACAGTGTTAGCAAGGGCAGGGGCAGCAGAGAGAGAGGGAGACACAGAATCCAAAGTAGGCTCCAGGCTCTGAGCTGTCAGCACAGACCCCAACACGGGGCTCAAACTCATAAGCTGTGAGATCATGGCCTGAGTAAAGTTGGCCACTTAATGGACTGAGCCACCCAGGTGCTCCAGGACTGTAAGATTCTTTTTTTTTTTTTTTTAAACTTTTTTTAAATATATTTTTTATTTATTTCTAGGAGAGAGAGAGAGAGAGAGAGAGAGCGTGAGCAGGGGAGGGTCAGAGAGAGAGGGAGTCACAGACTGAAACAGGCTCCAGGCTCTGAGCTGGCAGTCAGCACAGAGCCCGACGCGGGGCTCGAACCCACGAACCGCGAGATCATGACCTAAGCGAAAGTCGGACGCTTAACCGACTAAGCCACCCAGGCGCCCCTAGGACTGTAAGATTCTTAATACTATTAACAAGAATAGACAATGGACTTAGTCAAAGATGAAACACAAGGAGTATTTAAGCCAATTATGAAAATTCTTATCTCAATAACTCTCAAGAAGAGCTAATCATTCTGAGTCTTAAATTTCTACCCTGCAATTATTTTGAAACTAACTTGCAATTACAAAGCCCAATAAACCATAAGGCATTCCAGATACCAATTTTATGTATCAAGCAGGTCTAGCTTACAAAAACAAGAAGGTTAAGAGGTCTCCTCTGTCACAGTACTAACATTCTAGGAAAAGGGTGATCAAATAGATCTCTCAGCAGACAGGATTACAGTAATCAAAGCCACAGTGCTATAGTTCCTATACTCCTACAAAGAAAGAACCTCTGGACATAAGCAAGACTTAGGAATCGCTTGTGATCAGGGGGCAGGAAAAACAATTAACATTCTATTGCCAAGGATTTGGCTATCATATTTTTAAACTAAGACTAGGTTAGCTTGTTGGAGATTTTTTTGTTTGTTTTGGGTGAAGGGAATGAAGGAGCCTAGTTAGATATGACAGAGAATTCAGAATTCTTGCACCATTTTTTTTGATTCCCTAAAACTGGTTCTCACTGGCATACAGAGACTGTTCCATTAGATAAACTCAAGGGTCCCTTCTTAATCTAAAAATTCTACAGTTTAAAATATAGTTTTATCTATATTCTAAGACTAGTACAGAGTTAAATTTAAACCTGTCTATTCTGATGTCCAATTCATTCTATTTCAGAAATAAAAATCACAGGAATAACATATCTGTGAAGTCTTTAAAAGTTAAACATTTCTCTCATGGAAAAAATGTTTTTAAGATAAATTAAACATCTTGTATTTTGGAGGAAACATAGCAATCATGTTTTAGAGCCGATTAAGGTTACAAATTGCAGTTCCTTGCTTCTGGCAACACTTTTAATAAGGGAAAAAAACATTAATTACATGAGAAAAGGCATAGCATTAACCAGAAATTGTTAAAAGGAAGAGACTATAGAGAAGCTGGCTGTCATTTTGACTAGTTCTGAGCATATAAGCTGTTGAGCCAGACCTTATATTAGACTTGAGAAATCTTCATATTTTAGAAACTTAAGTCTTTTGGGATAGGAAGCAAGAGAGACTCATTGGACACAGAATTCTTCTCATTTAGGTATTCTAGCCACAGTATACATTCCTTTGATCAAATGCTCTGGGATGAATGAAAGAATGACCATAATAGCCAAATACAAGTATGACCCCAAAATCCTATAAAATATAAAATATTCTAAGGAAAAGTTCTTGTAACTATGCAATTAAAATTAAGGCAATCTTTGGGGCATCTGGGTGGCTCAGTCAGTTGAGCATCTGACTTTGGCTCAGGTCATGATCTCACGGTTTGTGAGTTCGAGGCCCGAATCGGGCTCTGTGCGGACAGCTCAGAGTCTGGAGCCTGCTTCAGATTGTGTCTCCCTCTCACTGTGTCTTCCCATGATCATGCTCTGTCTCTGTCTCTCGATGGTAAATAAACGTTAAAGAATAATAATAAAAAAAATAAATTAAGGCAATCTTTTTAACTAAAAAAGAAAATTAAGGTGACTTAGTCAGTAAAGCATCCAACTTTGCATCTGGTCATGATTTCATGGATTGTGAGTTTGAGCCCCACACTGGGCTCTCTGCTGTCAACACAGAGCCAGCTTTGAATCCTCTGTCCCCTTCTCTCCGTCCCTCCCCTACCTCTGCACGCGCTCTCTCAAAAATAAACATTAAAAATAAATAAAAATAAAATACAAATATGGTTTTTCAAAGAAAAATTTCCTTTAATTTTTTAAAAATCAGAACCATGGAAAATTTCTTGTAAAACCACTGCATGTCTTATATTCATTCAAAAAATTCACTGCCTAAGCAAATTAATAAAAATCTCCTACAATCTAAGCTCAATCTCCTTAGAAAACATAAGTGAAAAGTCTACCGGAATCCTTGCTCTTTTATAGCAAATGCTGGTGTTTCCAAGGGGAAGATTTCCGACTGCACGAACAGTTCTCGCACTCTTCGGTCTATGACTTTCCCGTACTGGGCACCAGCATCCAGAATGACAACAGCTCCTTCATAGTGGTGGCGGCCGTCCTTAAGGTCTCCTCCAGCATTCTCCAGCTGCAATTATTAAGACAAAGGTCTGCTTAATTATGAAAAGTAGAGCTACCTTTAAAACCAAGGGTCACTGTCAGCTCCAAAAACAGAAACAAAAAATTTAGGGCTTTGCCAATTCAAAGCACTTTTTTTTTTTATTTTTTTTAATGTTTTATTTATTTCTGAGAGAGAGAGCGAGAGAGAGCGCGAATGTGAGCAGGGGAGGGGCAGAGAGAGAGGGAGATACAGAATCTGAAGCAGGCTCCAGGCTCTAAGCTAGCTGTCAGCACAGAGCCCGACGTGGGGCTCAAACCCACGAACCGAACCGTGAAATCATGACCTGAGCTTAACTGACTGAGCCACTCAGGTGGCCCTCAAAGCACTTTTTTTAAAGGGAAGATTTTTAAGGTCGCCTAGGTGGCTCAGTAGGTTAAACGTCCGACTTTGGCTCAGGTCATCTCACAGTTCTTGAGTTCAAGCTCCACATCGGGCTCTGCACAGACAGCCTAGAGCCTAGAGCCTGCTTCAGATTCTGTCTCCTGCTCTTTCTGCCCCGCCCCCTTTCTCTCTCTCAAATAAAACATAAAAAAAAATTTAAGGGGAAGATTTTTATACATATCCATACATGGGCACACATAAACACTTTAATAGAGGCTACCATTTATTGGCTACCTGATATAACCACTTTACATATAAATGTATTAAGTGTGTTGTTATCTAATACAGTGGGCATACAACTCAGCTGTGCCAAAATACAGTCCTGGTTTATGCCTGTTACACTGGTATTATTAGGAGTGCCTTCTTTGAATCTCAAAAGCATCCTAGCTTGAACAATAAATAATTATATGGTCACCCTATCTAACAGTCACAGCAGTCCTATGAGGGATTTTCTGATGAGGAACTGAAAGTTTGCTGCCAGAGTACAACATGCTCAAACTCACTTCATCAGGACTTTTTTTGTATTACCTGAGGAAATGCTATATATGTACATCTAGCCCTTAACAATAAAATTGTGTTAAGTTTTTTAACCTTATGTCTATCAAGTATACATTGATTACACTTTTCTAGAAAGCAACCTGGCAAAATGTAAAATTTTTAACTATATCTGCTGAAATAGTTACGTGGAACTGGCTTCAAATAATGCAGGAGTAGGTGGGTATGCACGAAACAAGACTGCCTATGCACTGAAATCATTGAAGTTAGATGATAAGTACACAGTGTTCATTTTAGTCCAGTCTCTATTCTGTTTTTGTACATTTCACATAAGAAAAAACTAAAAGCTGTGTTTTTACTCTGGAAATCCACTTGTAGGAAGCATATTAAAATGTTTTTTTAATCCCATTTTAAAATACTTTATCAAGTAAAAGAATGTTATGTGCATGTATGAAAAAGAACATATGAACATAATAGGGACAGCTTTACACAAAAATATTAACAGAGGTTATATCTGAGTAATGAGCAATAGTGACTTAAAATTTTATTTCCTGGGGTGCCTCAGTGGTTCAGTCAGTTAAGTGAAATCCTGATTTCAGCTCAGGTCATGATCTCAAGATTCCTGAGATCGAGCCCCACAACACATTCTGCTCAAAGTGAAGAGCCTGCTTGGGGTTCTCTCTCTCTTCCTCTCTCTCTGCCCCTCCCCTGCTTGCATGCGTGCTCTCTTAAAACTTTAAAAATAATAAAATTTTTCTTATAACTCTTCAGTACATTTTAAAGGTTTATAATAAACATTTTTGGAGTTTTCCCACCTCCAGTTGTAAAATTTTCACATAAAAAAGCATAAGCCAGTCCTTCAGACACTTCTGTAATCCTTTCCATCTCTCTTCCTTTTCCATTTATGTGAAAAAATAAATGCAGACCTCACAACTTCACCAACACTTCCACTGCAGTAATGAAAAAAGCAACAATCGCAGCCATCTACAAAAGACTTGAGAAGGACCAAACCACAGGCCAGAAAGGATTATTCAGATCACAAAATGGATATTTTAATCATATGAATACTAACAACGTAGAAAAATCAGATCACACAAAGAAGTTTATAGACTATACTAGAATAAAAGAAGTGCTAAAACTTTTTCCTTCCAGACTTTTGCCCTTAGTCAGATTATACACATGCAGGTGCATACACGCTACCCCTTAAAGAATTTGTCTAAATGAAGTGCCTGGGTGGCTCAGTCAGTTGAGCATCAGACTTCGGCTCAGGTCATGATCTCTCGGTTTGTGAGTTCAAGCCCCACATCAGGATCACTGTGTCAGTACAGAGCCGACTTCAGGTCCTGACTCTCCCTCTCTCTGTCACCCCGCTCCCCCAGTCTCAAATATAAATAAACATTTAAAAAAATTTTTTTAAGAATTTGTCTAAAATTCCTTAATCTTAATTGGGGCGCCTGGGTGGCTAGGTTGGCTGAGCGTCCCAACTTTGGCTAAGATAATGATCTCACGGTTCGTGAGTTCGAGCCCCACGGTAGAACATCTGCTGTCACCACAGAGTCCACTTTAGATCCTCTGTTCCCCTCTCTTAACCTAATTTTTTAAAATGTTTTATTTATTTCTAATAGAAACTGCATGAGCAGGGATGGTCAGAGAGGGCGACAGAATCCGAAGCAGGCTCCAGGCTCCGAGGTAGCCGTCAGCACAGAGCCCGACACCACGTTGGAACCCACAAACCATGTGATCATGACCTGAGCCGAAGTTGAACACTTAACCGACTGAGCCACCCAGGCGCCCCAACCTAATTTTTATAAAGAATAGAAAGTGTTTTTGAATGACCACTTTGTTACTGTGTAAATTTCTCAGATTTCAGTCCTCTTATCACAGTCATAATTTTTATCAAATCCAAGTACTAACCTGTTTTTTTACATTGCAGGCAGAGTTCTCCCTTTGCATGATTCAGACATGTACGAATCCACCATTGTTTATATCAAAGTTCAGTTAATTAACACCAGTTTGCAACAACATGGCTCAAATTTCAGTTACCATATATTAACTGTGAGTAATTATACAAAGCACAAACTTCATTGCCAGCTCTTCAATCCACAAGTTATCACATAAAGAACAAATATTATGATGAGTTACCGATATGTCCCTTCTTTCAAAGTTTATTAGCAACTGGTCACTGCAAAACAAAACAGCTAGAGTACAGTTGTGTTACTGCCTTGTTGCCCAGTGATAAATCCACATGACATTTTACTCCTATGGGGATAATCCAAAGAGGGGACTGACCAATAAAGATGAAAGTGCAGCAGGGGCACCTGGGTGGCTAAGTCGGTTCAGCGTCCAATTTTTGGTTTTGGCTCGGACCATGATCTCATGGTTCATGGGTTCAAGCCCTGCACCAGGTTCCACACTAGCAGCACAAAGCCTGCTTTGGATTCTCTTTTCTTTTCTCCTCCTCTCTCTGGCCCTCCTCCCCCTCAAAATAAACAAACATTTTTTTTTTAATTTTTTTAAATGTTTTTATTTATTTCTAGGAGAGATAGAGAGAGACAGCGTGAGCAGGGGAGGGTCAGAGAGAGAGGGAGTCACAGACTGAAACAGGCTCCAGGCTCTGAGCTGGCAGTCAGCACAGAGCCCGACGCGGGGCCCGAACCCACGAACCGCGAGATCATGACCTAAGCGAAAGTCGGACGCTTAACCGACTAAGCCACCCAGGCGCCCCAATAAATAAACATTTTTTAAAAAGTGTGGCAAAGAAATGGAAAGTGATACTCTGGAAGTGAAATATGAATTCAATGTAAATGAAGGTGTGGAAGAAATTAGTGGCCATTGCCGTGTTGACGCTGCTGTGGTTCGAGCGCCTCTTGGTTAGATGTGTGGCCAGAAGAACTTGGTGAAGGTGGACTTACCAACATTGATGAGCACTGTGATGTAAAGGATGACAGGACTTACTAACACTGATGAGGACTATGATGAAAAGGATGACAATGTACCAGAGAAAGTGACCCATTAAAGAAACTCTTGGAGATACTTCATGACATTTCAAAGTGTGAAGGGTAAAATATTGAAAGCCATCAAGGCATAGAAAAGATGCAAAGAGAAGCACTGTTTATTTTTTTTTAATATTTTTATTTATTTCTAGGAGAGAGAGAGAAACAGCATGAGCAGGGGAGGGTCAGAGAGAGAGGGAGTCACAGACTGAAACAGGCTCCAGGCTCTGAGCTGGCAGTCACCACAGAGCCCGACGCGGGGCCCGAACCCACGAACCGCGAGATCATGACCTAAGTGAAAGTCAGACGCTTAACCGACTAAGCCACCCAGGCGCCCCGAGAAGCACTGTTTAAACTACTCTTAATCAGTATTTACAAAAAAAAAATTCTCACTGTATCTAGTATTTTAAGTTCTACTAAAGAGCAGTTTCAGGGGCGCCTGGGTGGCTCAGTCGGTTAAACATCCAACTTCAGCTCAGGTCATGATCTCACGGTTCATGAGTTTGAGCCCCGTGCTGAGTTCTGTGCTGACAGCTCAGAGCCTGGAGCCTGTTTCAGATTCTGTGTCTCCCTCTCTCTCTACCCCTTCCCCACCCATTCTGTTTCTCTCTTTCTCAATAATAAATTTTAAAAAAACATTGAAAAAAGCAGTTTCAGTATTTTATTTCTCAATACTTCTACAATGGTTAAGATTAATGTTTTGACAAAATATTTCAAAGGTTACAAACCACTGTAATCTCCCCATTGATTAAACTGCTTTGCATAATCTCAGCTTGCACATTTTTACGGTCGTTTTACTATTATACAGTGAGGACTGTCTGTACGTCTTTAAATCAACTAATGTTTACTTAAATGCATTTTAAAAGAAAAATGTATACTGTTTTCTTATCAACTTTTGAAAATGTTCAATCATACGTCATCAGAGGTCACTGAGGAAAATACTGAATCCTTGCCTCATTTCTTTCTACCTTGGCTATCAATCTGTCTATATCCAGTATAAAGCTGCAACAACTCAGGGAAAGCAAAAAAGACCACAAGAAATGAAAGCAAAAGTTCCTTTCTCTCAAAACCTTGAACCTCATTACTCCTATTTCACACAGAGTTGTAAAGTTTGATAATCAAACTTCCAAAGCTTAAGAGATTAGAAAAAAGGACCCTAATGAGAAAAGAAGCTATCAGTCACATCAACAGTAGAGTCAAATGAAATTCAACACTACACAACAGAAAAATTACGCCTATTTGTAAAATCTATTAAAAAGTAAATACAAAAGCCTGAAAGCTTAATACCCCTTTTAACTCACCTGAGGTCTGTCATTTTATTTTATTATGACACCTTTTAAAACATAAATAAAACAATACTAAGGAAAAGACCAAATCATATCAGTACCCTAACTTAACATTAAGACAAAAAAATCTAGAGATTCTCATAAGATAGAGATGGTTATCATTTTTGTATCATCCTAAATTCCCATCTATCAATGAACAACTAGGTAGCAAAACTAAACAGTAAATGACAAGATATTCCCCCCAAGAACTCCAAAATACAAGCTTGTGGGACAAACTACAATAGTCACAAACTGTGGTGTTACAGCATTTGTGTGGGAAACAACCTAGCTTCAGTGAAGATCTTGAGAATTCTAGAATAGTCAACAAGTAGAAGGCACAGGGCCAATACGAGAACAGCAGCTACACTGGGAGGTGTGTGGACTCCATCCAATAGTGCACGGGTAGCAGGAGAACCAAGGTAAGGCTTAAAGGAATGGAAGTAATTTAATACCCATGAACCTTCTAAACTAATGGGCCAAGGCTCCCTTGTAGGACAAGGTTCACAAATGAGGAGCAACTGCTGGGAGCAGAATCAAAATTAAGCAGGACAAAAAAAGATGAGGAAGGAAAATAGAAGGGTCAAACTAAAGTAGTGGGAGGGATCAGAGCAAGGACTCCAGAGAAAACAAGCTGCCATAATTTTAACAGAAGGAGCTCTATAAAGTTACAAAAGTTATATAAACAAAGATTCCTTCTAAAAACTCAGGAAAATTAAATTCACATAAAAGAGAAACAGAAATTATACAATCAAATCCCATACAAAGTTACTAAAAGTAAAAAAGAGATAAGGAATAAAACAATATCCCTACAAGAGCAAGCCGAAAAGAAAAACAGATCAAAACTGGGAAGTACTAATTTTTTTTAATTTATTAAAAATGTTTATTTATGGGGCACCTAGGTGGCTCAGTCAGTTGAATGTCCAACTTCGGCGCAGGCCATGATCTCATGGTTCGTGGGTTCAAGCCCCGCATAGGGCTCTGTGCTGACAGCTAGCTCAGAGCCTGGAGCCTGTTTCAGATTCTGTGTTTCCCTCTCTCTCTCTGATCCTCCCCTGTCCACGCTGTCTGTCTCTCTCAGAAATAAATAAAAACGTTTAAAATTAAAAAATTTTTTTAAATGTTTATTTATTTTTGAAAGAGCAGGGAAGGGGCAGAGAGAGAGAAAGACAGAGGATCTGAGGCTGGCTCTGCCTTAACAACAGAAGGGCCAATGTGGGGCTTGAACTCACAAACCATGAGATCATGACCTGAGCTAAAGTTGGAAGCTTCACTGAGTCACCCAGGCACCCCTGGAAAGTACTGTTTCTAAAGGAACTAAAAAATATTAAGAAAATTATACAGGACATAAAAGAATATGAATCAAAATTAGACTCTGAACCCAGAATGACCAATCTCAACACATATTCTTTTTTTATTTAAATTCCAGTTAGCATACAATGTAAAATTCGCCTCAGGTATACAATACAGTGATTCAACACTTCCATACAACACACAGTGCTTATTACCGTAAGTGCACTCCTTAATCGCTATCACCTATTTCACCCATCCCTCACTTATGTACCCATTGGTAACCATCTGTTTGTTCTCTATATAATTAAGAGTCTGTCTCTCGGTTTGCCTTTTTTTTTCCGCTTTGCTCCTTTGTTTTGTTCTTTAAATTCCATCTATGAGTGAAATCAAATGGTATTTGTTTTTCTCTGATTATTTTGCTTATTAGCACAATACTCTCTAGCTCCATCCACATCGTTGCAAATGGAAAAACATGGACCACTTCACACATTTGTGTGTCATCCTTGCAAAGGAGCCATGATAATCTGCTCTGTATGAACACATGTGCATAACAAAATTATATGACTTTAAAGAAAAGAAACTTTCGGGGCACCTGGGTGGCTCAGTCAGTTAAGCGTCCGACTTCGGCTCTGGTCATGATCTCACGGTTCGTGGGTTCAAGCCCCGCATCGGGCTCTGTGCTGACAGCCAACTCAAGCCTGATGAAGCCTGTTTCAGATTCTGTATCTCCCTCTCTCTCTGACCCTCCCCTGCTCATGCTGTCTGTCTGTCTCTCTCTCTCTCAGAAATAAATGAAACGTTAAAAAATTTTTTTAAAAAAAGAAAAAACTTTCAATATTTTGAATAAAAAGCACACAATTTATATAATTCATTCAACTATACATTTGTTGTATGTAGTTTTCTGTGCCCATGTTTTATTTTACAATAAGTTTTTTAATTTTTTCATTGTTTATTTTTGAGAGAGAGAGAGAGAGAGAACGCAAATATGAGTAGGGGAAGGGCAGAGAGACAGAGACACAGAATCCAAAGCAGGCTCCAGGCTCTGAGCTGTCAGCACTGAGCCCGATGTGGGGCCTCAACCCACGAGCAGTAAGATCATGACCTGAGCCAAGGTCGGATGCTTAACCGACTAAGCCACCCAGGCACCCCAATAAGATTTTTTTAAATAAAACAAAGGGGAACTAGCATTTACTTTGCACCTAGTATTTCATGTGCTTTACATGTTTTCTTATTCATAATGTTCTATGTTTCTATTTTACAGATGGAAGAATGAGATTCAGCTACTATGTCACTTGCCTAGGGAAAAAATGGCAAAAGCAGGATGTAAATGTAGTATTTTTAAACCAAAAAACAATCAGCACTATAGAAGGAAAGTGGGTAAATATGCATGGTATTTTTGGAAGACTACTTTCATTTTATTTTTGAATATTTTGGTACTTAAAGGAAGTAAGCTTTATTACTTTAGAAAGATTGCTTTCATGAATGAAATAATGGTCCACTGATACCTAAGAAAAGTAGTATTATACCTTATAAATGATTTTGGAAACTGGATTTTTGTTAAGTACTAAACTTACTCAGGAGTTGCTCTTCAAAAAGACATTTTAGGGGGCACCTGGATAACTCAGTGAATTAAGCGTCCAACTTCAGCTGAGGTCATGATCTCACAGTTCTTGAGTTTGAGCCCCACACAGGACTCTATGCTGGCAGCTTGGAGCCTGGAATTGGCTTCAGATTCTATGTCTCTCTCTCTCTCTCTCTCTGACCCTCCCTGACTTGCACACTGTGTCTGTCTGTCTCTCTCTTCAAAAAAAAAGAAAGAAAATAAAAAAGACATTTTAGGATCCTTCAGTTTCCAAAATAAAAGTTTTAGGGTTAAAGAGATTTTAAACACTCCCCCCCCACCAACACACACACACACACACACACACACACACACACACACACACACACACACATTTTAGTCATCTGGGATACTCGATTACCCAGAATAATCCTTTCATTACCCAAAGGCTACTGGAAGTTTGAGCATATTTACTTACTGAATCTCACTACACCTATACTCTGGAAAAATTGTACATCATCTTCACAAAATTATCCAACACCTTAGGTACTTTAGAAATGCCAACAGACTTTACTACAACTAAAGGGTTAAAGAGAGAGATCTTCTAGCTGTTGACCTTATCATATGCTTGTTCTACCCTCCTTTTCTTTTTGAAAACTTTTAAACCTACAGAAAGGATGCAAATATGGCACAAGGATACTTGTCCAGCTCAAAGGAGCATGCAACTCTTGATCTCAGGGTCTTGAGTTCAAGCTCCACACTGGGTGTCAGATAAACTTAAAAAAAAATAAAAATGGCAAAATAAAATACCACTCTCTACATAAATTCAACAATTAGTAACATTTTGCCACATTTGGATTATTCCTATCTATATATACTTCTTCCCCTGAACCACTGGGAAAAAAATTATAGACATTTCTCTCCTCCAAAAACTTTTCAGCATGTACTTCCTACCAACAGGGACATTCTCCTACATAACTACACATAACTGCTATATTATCACACCCAAAAAATTTAACTCTGATAGTATCTACACACAAATTTCCCCAAATGTCACCAAATAATGTCTTATATGGCTTTTTTTAAATTTCCAGAACCCTATCTAAAGCCACACACTTTGCACTCACATTCTCATGTCACTGTCTCCTTTAATCAGTAACTATGTATCTATTCACCTTTTTATGATCTTTTATGACTGACATTTTTTAAAAGTTCAGATCAGCTTTTTGTAGAACATGCCTCAAGCAGGATCTACGTGTTGTCTTGTGATTCCAGATAAATATTTTTTGGCAACAATCCTACACTGGTGATGTAATCATGCCTCTTCCTGATAGAACACTGTGGCAAGGACACAATGTCATTTTGTTCCATTACCAGTGATACTGACTTTGATCAGGTGGTTAACAAGCCTGGGTGCTTGAAAGGAAAGAAATCGGATTTAAGTCCTCCTCCTGCTTAAAATCCAATAGTGACTTTCCCTTAGAATAAAGGTCACTTAAGTCCAAAATACCTTCCAAGCCCTATAAGGAAGGCCTTGACCGACTCTTTAAACTCTCCATGGTCCCACAGAGTGGTATACCATGTCTTCTTTGGCTGAAAACTCCCAACATGGATAAATCAATCTCAGACATGCCAAACGAAAGCCAGACATCTCGAAAATCACACACTATCTTAAATTTTGCATTAGCTCAATGACACAGCTGTCACTGCCTTGGTCATAGTTATGTACAATTTGACATAAAATCCCTTAAGGGAAAGAAATTCCCTGGAGTCTCTTAGAAAATTTCCTTCAGGCAGAAAAATGCCCCAAGGATTCAGCAAAAGGAAAATGGCTGAACTTGGCTGAAATTTCTAAGATTTCATTATCCAAAACTAGGATAGACATTCTGGAGCTTTATGTAATTCACCAATTACATCATTGCTCTATGTTTTCTATAAACACTTGAGTAAGGCCTCTGGAAAGTGCAGTGGCTTATTACTCCTAGTAGTATCTTTGGACAAGGTTTCAACCCCTTAACATTTGGTCAGCAAAACATTTGAAGAACTGAGTCCTTGTTATTACCTGAAAAACTTCCATTGACATCTTCTGGTAAGATCAAGGAAGTACCAGCATTAAAACTTGCAGAATGAGTTGTTAATGGCCTTGAAAAAAATCCCAGAAGTAATTGAGCACTCAAGAAATGCTGAATTATCACAATTCTTGATGGCATGGAAGATGTGCGGAAAAACAATTCCTGGACAACTCAAGTCAAAAAGTAATTTCTTAGAGGAATCAGACTGAACATGAAGAAAGTTTAGCAATACTAAAACTAATTTATTTGATATACATATATTTTTATCTGTATGTAAGTGCTATAGGCTTCTCAAAAAAGCCTCTCTAAATAAATCTCTAATGAAATATATAAAAAGTTCTAGGTGCAATTATTGAATACAGGTGACAGTTATGCAGTTCATTTTATGTAACAAATGTATAAAATGCCCTCAGGAAATGGCTTTACATCTGAGAAAAATCTACAAGTCCTAGGACATCCCAATATGATAATATACAATACTGCATTTACATTTAGTTGTACATGCAATGCTTACCAAGCTTCTGCTTCGTGTTGCTTAAATTATGATTACTGACTTTGTTCTATTTATCTTAGAATTTCTCATGTGCAGGTATTAAGCATCGTGAACAAAAATTATGATCACTCAGTTAACTGGCGTTCGTTTTTATCTATCTCCCTTAATCTATGTAACCTATAAGCTTATACTGGAATTCCCTCAATAAATTACTACATTTTTTAAGTTTTCAATGTTCAACAGGTCTGGGAAATACAAGGCCCTAGAGACATAAATTTTTTGTCTTAGCATTTTACTGCTCTTGGTTTGCCAATAATTTCGTACACTGAGAAAATTCTTTCCCCTAATGAAATTTCAAGCACTTACTAGGTATATTCATCACTCCTGCTTTATTTCTACATGTTAGATAAGGACCAAGCCACCACCATCTCCATATTGTTTTTTTTCTCCTTTACCGAATCAATTTGTACTTCTGACCCAAACTTCATCTTCTTTTGAATAACCAACTATGTCTCTGGATTCTTCAAAATCATTACAAATCTTCTTCTACCCTATATTTACGGTGCCAACAGCTCCTTTCAAGTTCAAGAGCATCACTGCTAAACATAATGAACACAGTCTGAATGAACTACCTAAAATCAATGAATTAAAAAATAAAAAGCAGGTAAGCTTGGACTCTACTACTACTTCCAGCATCCACTTAAACACTGTCAGACTCCCATATATAAACCCTAACCACAGGAATAGTTGAGGAAGTTCATCTTCTCAGATAACTAAATACAGATCTAATGGATTTCATTTATACATATGAACACTGAGTAAGAAAATAAAACCACAAGTCTATATTCTATCTCATCTAACTTGCAGGGAAATAAAAACTTAGTCCAACATTAAAATTGCTAATACCAATGTTTAAACCCTCTGAAATCATTAATTATTTTCCCCTCAGATTCCAATTATCCTAAAAGAGGTCTTTTCAGAAAGCTATGGCAATGTTACCTGATGGATAAACTATACTTATGTAACCAGTACTAAATTAAGAAAACTTGCACTGTTGATGAAAATCAGAGTATTATTTACCTCACGATTTTCAAATCCTTTAAAGTTTTATTACAGTTTTTCCATTCAGTGGTGAACATTAGCCAACTGAGAAACGAACAAGGTTATCTCTAGGTAAATCTAAGCCACTATGAATCAGCTCAAATCAACCTATTTCTAAAAGTTAGACAACATTCAGTAACAACTGTTCTCACACTATTAAAATAGTGAAACGAAAAGTTCTGAACTGTGTTTACCTCTGTTCATCCTCCTCACAGATTTTTTTCTTTGCATTTACCCTTAATTTTCCCTACCTATTCTGCATTCTTATTGTGACTCAGATCAATCATTTTAACAAAAAGTACGTCTTTTGAAGGTGATTTCAGGTGTGAGCATGTGTGGACCTATTCACATAAACAAGCACCAAAGGTTCTTTGCAAAGACATAATCAAAGAAAAAGAAATAATACAGGGGTCTCCGGGTGGCTCAGTCAGTTAAGCGACTGACTCTGACCTAGGTCATGATCTCACCATTCCAGAGTTTGAGCCCTAAGTCAGGCTGTGCTGACAGCTAAGAGCCTGAAGCCTGTTTCAGATTCTGTGTCTCCCTCTCTTTTTGCCTCTCCCCCACTCATACTCTCTCTCTCAAAACTAAACATTAAAAAAAGGAAGAAATAATATTTATCCCCAAACTTCCCTGCCTTTCTTCTGATGACTTCAAAATAACACTTTCACTTACAGATGAAAGATAATCAAAAAGCTATCTCTTCATACTGAGTTCGTGAAGAGATTTAATTTTGTCTCTTGCATTATTACTCCTAAAATACCTTTGAGAATTTTAGCTTAGAAAGAACCTATACATTTTTTAAGAAAAAAATTGTGACATTTAAGCAGATGTCACAATTTCACAAGTATTTAGCATATGGTCCATTTTTCAAGATGCTTCTATTATACTTTATAAACACAATCTCCATTCTATATGTGGTCTTTTCTACTGTAATATGTGCCTGACCTACACTTTATTACAAATAATAAAACTTGAAAAAACTATTAACAGATTTGGTCAAAGTAATGGGAGGGAATCAAGCATGCATTCTGCCTTCCCAGTATGAACTCTACAAGTGACCATATAGTTAATGAGAGATAGTTTTTATAAATCAATTCCAGCTAAGGGGTGCCTGGGTGGCTCAGTCGGTTGAGCATCTGTCTTCAGCTCAGTTCATGATTTCACGGTTCATGAGTTCGAGCCCCATGTCAGGCACTGTGCTGACAGCTCAGAGCCTAGAGCCTGTTCAGATTTTTTTGTCTCCATCTCTCTCTGTCCCTCCCCCACTCGCTCGTGTGCTCTCTCTTTCTCACTCTCTCTCTCAAAAATAAACAAAGATTTTTTAAAAAATATTTTTAGGGGCACCTGAGTGGCTCAGACACTTGAGCATCCGACTCTGGCCCAACTCATGATCTCATGCCCTGTGAGTTCAAGCCCTGTGTCAGGCTCTGTGCTGACAGCTCAGAGACTGGAGCCTGGTTTAGATTCAGTCTCCTTTCTCTGCCCCTCTTCTGCTCGTGCTCTCTCAAAAGTAAATAAAAACTTTTTAAAGAATTCCAGGTGAAACAGAATTAAAGCATCACCATTTTGCAATCCCTAATAAAATAAAGGATCTAAACTATTGTGGTTCACAAAAGGGTACCAGTGCTGATCTGCAAACTGTGATCAGTTCATAACAAAAGGTACATAAGTTCTACATAGCATTCATATACTTCTATAACAAGTTGATAAAAATAATTTTATTTCTGCTGAGTCTACAATAAAAATTGGTGGTCTTCATGTATGAGGTCTTAGATTTTTAAATTTCATTTGTCTATAAATTTATTGTATTAGCAGCATCAGTGGGTCAAAAATTTAAAAACTGGTTCTTTACAGCCAATGTGTGAGCAGCACTAAACTAGCCATTGGTTATTAAAATCATTAAGTGAAAGATTAATGGGAACCTTGATAATTAATGGCTATGGTGGCAATACCTGAATCAACTGATTAATCTTAACATACAAAATAGAGAACATATATGTAATCTTACTGTGAGGCACTAAGTAAAAATATATGAAGAAAGACTGACCACATGCTTATAACTCTTTAGCTAGATAGGGACTTTATACTCAATGCTCTACTTACGCAGGTTTTTAATATTCTGTATGTAACCGACTGTATTACTGGCCCTAATTCTTCACTATTCCCTACATCCATGCCATTTCTCATGTGACTTTGCAGTTCATCATCCTGTTTTAGGCAGCATATGTTTCTTTATTCTTGACATTGGACTCTACCATAAGACTTGTTTTGGCTTATGTAATGAGGGCAGAAGTGAGAGTGCCATGCCGTAAGACATCTTGTCTTAGGCAAAATGATGAAAGCAGTAGAGCTCAACAATGCTGAGCTGACCCACAAACTTGTCAAACATAAATCAGCATCACATATTCTTCTGAAAATGTCTACTACCACCTAACATGAAATTTTACAAAAAATTAACACCAAAGCATCCATGGCAGGTTCTAAATCAATAACATACTATGATCCTGCTTTCCCTGGCCATATATAGCAAAAATACATAAGGACATAGGGCCAAATCATATAAAATGGCTTAACTATAATCATGCTTAACTCTCTGTGACCCTGTCTTTAATATACACATTACACTTGGAGCTCCTGGGTGGCTCAGTCAGTTAAGCATCTGAATATTGGTTTCAGCTTAGGCCATGATCTCACAGCTTCCTGGGTCCCAGACCTGCATCAGGGTCTGTGCTGGCAGACAAAATAAACTTTAAAAAATATACATTATACTGATTCTCTAGCTTTGTAAATTTAGAACATAAATGCATATTTTTTTTTTTTTTAAGATGGTAACTAATGAAGTAAAGACATTAGGGAAGAGGAACCACTTAGAGGCACTATTAATTAGCCTCTGGAGAGCTAGGCCTGGTGAATCCAAGATTTGCCATATGAAGATAATATGCCTCACAGACAAACTGATAGAAATTTTCTATCAAACATCTGAAAATGTTTTTTTTTAATTTTTTTTAACATTTATTTAGTTTTGAGAGAGAGAAAGAGACAGAGTGCAAGCAGGGTAGGGTCAGACAGAGAGGGAGACACAGAAATGGAAGCAGTCTCCATCCAGGCTCTGAGCAGTCAGCACAGTGGAATTCCACACAGTGAAATACTATGCAATGATAAAAAGGAATAGCTACTGACACAACAACATGGATAAGTCTCAAAAACATCATGAAAGATGCCAAAATTACTATATGATTCCATTTATATAAAGTTTAAAAGTAGACAAAAGTAATGTTTGGTTATATAAATGGGAACAGTGGTTGCTGCTAGAAGAGTAGAGGGATTAACTGTCAAAAGGGCACACAGGAACTTTGGAGCGATAGAATTTTTGTTTGTTTGTTTGTTTATTTCAAGGTAGAGAGCATGAGTGGGAAGGGGCAGAGAAAGAGGGAGAGAGAGAATCCCAAGAGGGTTCTGACAGTGCAGAGCCCAATGCAAGGCTCGGACTCATGAACCATGAGATCATGACCCTAGCGTAAGTCGGACGCTTAACCAACTGAGCCACCCAGGCGACCCGATAGAAATGTTTTAGATCTTGATTGGAGAAGTAGTTACATGGTGGGTGTGTGTGTGTGTGTGTGTGTGTGTGTGTGTGTGTGTCTCTCAAATCCAAATTGTACACTGGAACACCTGGTGCAGAGCCTACTTGGGACTGTCTCTCTTCCTCTCTCTCTGCCCCTCCTCTGCTTGTGGTCACTCTCTCAAAATAAACAAACTTAAAAATAATTCAAATTATACACTTACAGATTTGTGTACTTCAACTATGTACATTTTGCCTCAATAAAAACAAGCAAAACAAAATGCCTATTAGTGACCTTTTCAAAACCATTTGCCTCCACAAACTGAAAAACAATGCTACAATAAGCAACTGTTTACCCTCAGCCTTCAGGGGGGGAACCAGATGGTCAAGTTCTGCCATGGTGTCAAAAACAAGGCCAACATTCAGTCAAATCTAAGAGCCACTCCATTACAAAACCAAAAATCTATCAGGTTAAATCCATTAAGTGGATTAAGCATCCAATTAACCATCCATTAAAAGTTTATACTTGGGGCGCCTGGGTGGCTTAGTCGGTTAAGTGTCCGACTTTCGCTTGGGTCATGATCTTGCGGTTCGTGAGTTCGAGCCCCGCGTCGGGCTCTGTGCTGACTGCCAGCTCGGAGCCTGGATCCTGTTTCAGAGTCTGTGACTCCCTCTCTCTCTGACCCTCCCCGGCTCACACTGTCTCTCTCTCTCTCCTAGAAATAAATAAAACATTAAAAAATAAAATAAAATAAAATAAAAGTTTATACTTTATTCCTAATTACCTTTAATTAATTTTTTAAAAAAAGTTATCTTCTCAGTCTAAAACTATAAATCTGGTACCTTATTTCACCCAGTCAGATGTTGGAGTTGGAAGGAACAGATTTCACAGTTCATGACAATAATGCAGTAATATAGCAATGTTCCACCAAATTATAACTTAGGGTCTCATAACAAAACAGATCAAAGACCTAAATATAAGAGCTAAAGTTACAAAGCTTTTAGAAGAAAACACAGGCAATTTTTACAAGATTCAAGATCATTGCTCCTTAGGAGGCAAACTACAAAACAAGTAGTAGAGAACAAACTGAGGATTGCTGGAGGGGAGGTGGGGAGGGGAAATGTGCTAAATGGGTGATGGGTATTCTACTTAATATATTTGTTATGATGAGCACTGGGTATTATATGTAAGTGACCAATTAATTACTAAATTCTACTCCCAAAACTAGTACTATACCATATGTTAACTGGAATTTAAATAAAAACCTGAAAGGGGGGGGGGTGGAGTTAATGCTCCTTAGGTGAGATACCAAAAGCAAAAGTGACAAAAGGAAATACATAAGTTGAACTTCATCAAAATTATAATCTTTTATGCATCAGAAGACACCATTAAGAAAGTAAAAACTCAGAGGATGGCAGAAAATATCTGCAAAGCATATTTCTGATAAGAGACTTGTCACTAAAAGAACTCTTACAACTCAGTAAAAAGACAAGTAACTTACTTTCAAAAACCGGCAAATGATCTTAACAGACATTTCTCCAAAGAAAATATACAAATGGACAATAAGCTCGTTCAACATCATCAGTCGTTAGGGAAATGGAAATCAAAACCATAATAAGATACCAGTTCACACCCACTATGATGGCTATAATCGAAAAGACAAGTGATGGCAAAAATGTGGGGAAATAAGAACCTTATGCACTACTGACAAAAAATGGAAAATACTATAGCCACTTTGGAAAACAGTCTAACAGTTCACCAAATGGTTAGACACAGAATCACTATATGACCCAGCAATTCCACTCCTGCTATACATCTAAAAGAAATGCAAACGTATGTCTACACAAACACTTGTATAGGAATATTCATAGCACCGCTATCCATAATATCTCAAGTGTAAAAAACCCTGTGTCCATCAACTGATGAAAGGATAAAAGGTGGTACATCCAAACGATACAGCATTATTTGGTAACAAAAAAAGAATATGGTACTTAACACGTGCTACAAGACAGATGAACTTTGAAGGCATTACATGAAGTAAAAGCCAGTCACAAGACTACACATTTTAAGATTCCAGTCATATAAAAAGTTCAGAAAGGCAAATCTATAGAGACAAAAAAGATTAGCAGTTCTCTAGGATTAGGAGAAAAAGGCAGATGGGGGAAAGGAAGACTGACTGTTAAAAGGTACAGGATTTCTTTCGAGGGTGATGAGAATGTTTTAAAATGGACTGTGGTGACGGTAATACAAATCTGTGAATATACTAAAAATCACTGAATTGTGCGCTTAATATTGGCATAATTTTATGGTATGTGAATTATATTTCAATAAAGCTGTTTTAAGAAACGTGAGTAGAATCTAGGTATATGCCTAAATGGTGACTAAAATTTCTTTTAACTTGTCCGCTTGAAAATTTTTCATAAAATGTTAAAAGAGGAAAACTCACAAAATAAAAAGTTTCACTATTACGAATAAACATACCAAAACAATGATTTATCTGTATTTTTATATTCATCTAAATTTTCCCAATTAGGGATTGTTTATCCAAAATTTGTCCAAAGCAGCATTTTAGAATTCTAGAGTCTTAAATTTATAGTCATAATGAGACTCAGAGGATAAGAATTACTAAGACTAGTTCTCCAAATTGCAGACAAGGTAAGGGTAATTTAAATTTACACAGATCCAGGGTGCCTGGGTGGCTTAGTCGGTTAAGCGTCCGACTTTCGCTTAGGTCATGATCTCGCGGTTCGCGGGTTCGAGCCCCGCATCGGGCTCTGTGCTGACTGCCAGCTCAGAGCCTGGAGCCTGTTTCAGTCTGTGACTCCCTCTCTCTCTGACCCTCCCCTGCTCACGCTGTCTCTCTCTCTCTCTCTTAGAAATAAATAAAACTTCAAAAAAAATTTAAAAAAAATAAATAAACTTACACAGATCATTAAATTTTAAGAGACAAAAAGAATTCTATTCTCCTGGTGACAAACAGGAATAAAAGAAGTGTGCAACTCCAGGCAGCTTTAAAAGTTTGGGAAACCTCTGTTATGGTAGATTAGAGCAGATTATTTTACCTTTTGGTCAGTTTCAACCCTGCTGGTTCTTATTTTTTACAAAACAAGCAATTCGACACTCCATTTTTAAGAATTTCATAACTCTCTTAACAGAAGTATTAACCCAAAAGTAATTATTCTAATATATACATTAGGATTAAATTTAGCCAAATTTTAAATACCTTAACTGGTGAAATCAAGATCCAGACTCAGGACAATATATGCTCTATAACTGAAGTGACCAGATGGCCCAGTTTGCCCAGAAGAATCCTAATTTACACCTGTTATTCCAACATCCCACCCAGCTTAACATTTACCTCATACTCTTCATTTTTACACATATGCTTATGAATAACTGCATTTAAGTAACATAGGATGAGTTTATTATACTTTCATATTACCACCTTCTGACATGGTTTTATCTAGTTCTGCAGAGTGCAGGTGCAGTAAACAGTTCTCACTTCTAACTTCGGATTCATTAGAAAGCCAACTGCTGATAACGCACTTCTTTACCCCTTTCTGATAAAATGAAGTACACTTGGACACCGGCAACTCGGGATAGCTAACTCTACCCTGTTTTGGATGCTCAGTTGTGCCACACAGCCACTGAGCAGTTTGCAAGATCCTCCGAACCTGCAGGCCACCATCAGCTAGGTCAGTGGGAAATGTGAATAAGGGTGTTGGTGAAGTATATGCAGAAAAGAGAGGTCGTGTATTCCTGCCCATAATGTTCAGAGACAGTAATCTGAGCACTCTTGCTACAGTTTTGCCATTTATTTACTATATTGCATAAATCCAAAATTATCTGTTTGGTAATATTTCATTCTACAGCAATTACAGACTTATTTTCAGCAACTTCTTTTATGTTCCTTTAGGTCCTTATGTGCCCCAGTTTAGACAAAGAGAATACATGGTCGCACTATTATAACCAAACACTTTACTTCCTATCACATTATAATGGCTTGTATCAGGGAATGTACATACATAACTATATAATGATGTCCTTAATCCTCAAACATGAACCTGAACCATGGCAAGAGTCCACCAATAACAAAACCAACTAATATCACATTATAACTATAGTAAAGCTATTTTTTTGAACCACTATGATTCTTAAGCAAATACAGAAATGTCTCTATTCTACAAAACGCATGAAAAAACAGTCTATTCTACACAACCCAAAATTATATATGCTATGCAAATATTCATATTTCTATGAAACTTTTCTGTTGATTCACAAAGTGCTTCAGAATTATGTTTTATCCCTGAGGACTTCATTCACCTTGAACATCTAACAGTTTTAGAAGAAAACATGAAGACAATTTAAGCACCATAGTAGAGGTAAATTTTATTGTTTTGTATAGCAAAAAATTATTCTTTACTTCAAACAGCCTCCTTTGGAATGTAATTCATTAAACAGCCTTTTGAAAAGTATCAAATACATTTGAACAAGTATAGGACAAGTCTACATTTTTAAAAACTTCTTAAAAGACAATTATCTACCTTAACAAGTTGGCCCAGCTATAAAGACAAGGCTATCTGAGATTCCTGGAGGAATTTCAAAATCTTCCAAGCCTCAAAACCTTCCATGTCTAACAACAGGAAAATAATAAAAGCTATTCTTTTTGTAACAGCTCTTACATTCTAGATGAATACCTTCATGAATATCTGAATAAAATCTGAAGCCAAAAAAATCATCTTTGACCTTTCAAAAAAATGTACTATATAAGGGATTACCATGAAAGGACAGTTGTTTAATACTCAATGAGTCCCAGGTAAAAAATCTTATCTTTCAACTCAATTCAAAAACTTAAATTTAAAAGTGCCAAATTTGGGGGACCTGTGTGGCTCAGTTGGTTAAGCATCCGACTTTGGCTCAGGTCATGATCTCGTGGTTTGAGTTTGAGTCCAGCATCGGGCTGTGCTGACAGCTCAGAGCCTGGAGCCTGCATTGGATTTTGTTTCTCCCTCTCTCTCTGCCCCTCCCCTGCTCATGCTCTGTCTCTTACTGTCAACAGTAAATAAATGTTAAAAAAATTTTTTTTAATAATGCCAAATCGAAAAGTTTAACATTAGACGTCATTAAAGATTCTATATCACATGCAATCAACTTAAAAAACACATTTAATTCAAGTATGATTTACCCTAGTCAACATCTCAGGAAAGGTGATGGAGCAGGTCCCACCTCTACTCCAACCAAGAGACTGAGGCTTAGATAAGGGGGGAGAGGGGGAGGGAAGGAAACTTGACAAGTAGTCCAAAGAACAATATTCTGATAATCCTGCCTCAGTAAAACAGAAAATAGTTACTATTCTCATACTTGACCTATATACTATTCATGTACAATATCAAGTAGCTGTAAAAAGTTTTTAAAGACATTATTAAATAAGATCTTAACTTCTTAATTAAATAACATATCAACTCCTTAACCAAGAAAACAATAACCTCTGCTTTGGGTGGTTAATCATTCAGCCCAAATGCTTTTATAGATTTTAGGTCTCTCCCTAATTTCTATCATACAAAAATGTCATTTTAGAAAATCCTGATACAGGGACACCTAGCTGGCTCAGTCAGGAGAACTTACAACTCTTGATCTTCGGTTATTAAATTCGAGGCCCACAGTGGGTGTAGAGACTACTCAAAAAAAAAAAAATCTTAAAAAAGAAGAAAAAAAAGAAAAAATCCTAACACAAACTGAAATGTTCCAGGATAGGAATCAAAATCACCTCTTTAATTTACGAACTAGGATTTACATAGAACTGTCAGAGTCATAATCTATGTACAATGTAAGGGAGGGGCCGGTACTTGTATTTCACCTGAGAGAAGGGTAATTCAGTGGTAAACTATGGAAAAGAAATACCTACTCAGATTTCCAGGTAGATCTCTTAGAAATATCTTATTTCACCTACTTATACATCTCTTTACTTGCAATGTTTCTTATGATCAATAACATATCATGGTTTAATTGTGGGGCGCTTTTTTTTTCTCCTGAGGCATACATGAAATAATAGATTTGATGATATGTTATTTCCCTAAAGGCTCTTCCTTGAAATCCATTTGGTTCACATCTATTGTCCAAAATAAAAGTACACATGCTTGAGTATGCTATAAAACATAAAGGACCTTGAAGTAAAATAAAATCAGCAATTCACTTGAAGCTCAATTATATCAAAGTGATCAAGACTCTCTTTAAAATGCAAGTTAAATAAAAATATCAACTAGAAAAAAAGTTTATGTTCCATACTCCTGAGACAAATAAATTTGGAAACAATCTTTAACTTTCTGTTGACAGTTTATTTTGTGGAAATACTCTTATCACTAGTCTTCAAAGTCTGTAAATTAGGTTTGAGTTCTGTTAGTGCAGTCATTTCTTCTATGAGCACAAAGATAAGTTTCAAGTTTCAAAAGAAAATTGCTTTTTCAAGTGTACAGGAAAGAGCTATACAATGAGGTTTACATTAGCTTCTGAGGTCTGAAACTACTTGGGTGTCTTCACTGAGTTTTATAATCCTGAGAAAAGAGCTTCACGTAGGCGAAGCATCAGTTTCCCCGGTTTAAAAGAGCAGATCGCTACCTTTCTATCTTTTCTCATCTGTTCAATAAATAGTTTTTGAATGTTTACGAGGTACTAAGCAATCGTTAGCGAAAAAATGACCTCCTAACATGGGACGCTTAGGCACCGCCATTGAGAGAGACTACCACCAGAGGAAGGCACTACTATCTTGACTTAGAACACCGATTCCCACCTGACTTTTAAAATGCCACACACCTAAATAAAATATCAAGTAATTTCTCCAAGCCAGGCTCTAAACAGCACACAGGAGGTACATCTTGCTCAAGTTAATCGCAATCCAAAACTGCAGTTCCCCGCTGACAAAAACGACACTGTGAGTGTCTCAAAGAACTCCAAGCCAACGAAAATTTTAATACAGAAGTGAAAGCGAAGGTGCTCAATTTCAGAAGCGAGACGAAGAGGGTCTGAAGAAAAAAGTGAGTTGGAGGCGACGAGCAGCGCAGCGGCGGCCCAAACGTGCTCTCCCCGCATCAAGTTAGCAACTTTTCCAGCACGCCGGGACACCCCACTTCCCCAGCCCTCGGAGGCGGCGGCGGCGGCTCGCGTCCCGAAGAGGGATCCTCACCGCGGGAAGGGGGATCCACCGCCAACAAACGAGCAAAGCAGTCAGCGACTGGGGGCGGGGTTAGACCCACGCTTCAGCCCTCGGAGCAGGCTGAGGGGGGAGGGCGGAGGAGTAAGCGACCCTCGCTCGGGCCGCGGGCCCGGACCAGGGCTGACCTGGAGACCCGGGCTGGAGAAAGGGGGAGGCGAGGGGAGCTGCAGTCACGCGGCCTCGCCGCCGCGGACCCCAAGGCTGGCGTTGGGGAACGCGGAGGGCCCCGCCGAAGGCAGGCGGGAAATGGGGTGGCGGGAAGACGGGAGGCCCGCACCGCTCGAAAGCCGCACGCGAGGCCCCGACCCTGCTCTGCCTTCGGCGGGCCCCCGGAGGTCCACAAAAGGCTCCCAGCCTCTCGAAGGGACGAGGGTGAGGGCTGGGGAAACAAACACACACCCGCTTGCCTCCCTACCTCCACCCTCCGGCCGCGCTCCCCGAGCTCCGGCGCGGGGGAGGCGGGGGCCAGCGGCGCGGCCGCGGGGAGCTGACGCCCTCCCCGACGCCCGGAGACCGGCGGCCGCAGGAACCCCGACACGCAGACAAAAATCAACAAAGCACCTGCCGCTCCCGAGGAGAAAACATGCCACAGGCCCCGACCAGGGACTCTACGACGCGCAGCTGCCCGGGCCGCAGGGCTGCGCTGACGGGCTGGGGGGAGGGGGGGTCGAGCGGTGGTTCCCCGGCCCCGGAGGCTCGCCTGCCCCCGGAAGCGGTGAGGCATGGACCCCCAGGCGAAAGACTGACCTTGGAGTCTCCGTTGCACAGAGCCATCGGGGCTGGGGCCGCGGCAGCGGTGGCCACACTATGAGACGGGGCGGGAGAGGGCTGGCGGGGTCGACGCCGCGGGCCGGGGCTTGAGGAAGAGGCCTGGTCTAGAAGCCGGCGGACGCTGAGAGGAGCTGGCCGACTGCGAAGCGCCGAATCCAGCAGCAGCCGCGGAACGCGGGCCCCAACGCCGCGGGAGAGGAGACCAGCAGCGCGCACGCTGCCCCCGCCTCCTGCTTCCGCCCCGGCCGGCCACTGGGAGGAGCCAGAGCCCGTTTGGCTAGGCAGCCAAACCGCGGACACCCCGCAGCTGCAGCCACCGCCAAACAAGCCCGCCTCGGAAGGAGGGGCCTTCGGAGCCTGGCCCCGCCCCCCGGTCCGTTCGCGTTGCCGAGGGCCGCCCCCGTGAAAAGAAACCGGCCGTTTCTCCGGCCAGCCGGCCCACGAGAAGAAGGGCCCGCGGCGCCTGGCCCCGCCTCCGCCGCCAAAGCCCGCCCCACTCTAGGAACCTGCCCCGCCTCCGCCTCCCCTGGCCTGCCCTTGGGAGGAGGAGCCCGCAGCTAGCAGCCCGGCTCCGCCCTTCCCACCCCCGCACCCGGCAACCGGCCGCGGGAGGAGGGGCCCTTGGTGGGCGGCCCCACCTCCGCCACCAAGGCCCACCTCCGAGAAAGCCCCAACCCTCGGAGAGCTTGTTGTAGGCCTGCATGCCGGCATCCTTTAACCACTGTGAGAGGCCGGAGGCGCGGAGGAGGAAGCCTCCCAGGGCTGGGCCCCTGGGGAAGCTCTTAGTCCTTTCCGCGGCCTCGTCTCAAGTTGAGGGACGTTGAAGAGGCCAAGGCTACTGTGAAGTTTTGTGGTAACATATCCAGGGACATCAAAGCGAGATTTGATCACATAGGTTCCCAAAAGTTCTACAACAGGTGCAGATTTTCAAAAGGAAGAGGTTTGGGAGCGGCAATCTGCTGAGATGGTGGGCCAGGGGACTGGCCATGAAGGTCTGTTTGCACAGCCCCCAATGTTTTTATTTACTGTGGGGAGGGGGGCTAGAGTCCTTCCAGCTACTCTTTAGCACCCGTCAAGATGAGTTGTTTAAGGGGCGCCTGGGTGGCTTAGTAGGTCATGGTCTCGTGGTTTGTGGGTTCGAGCCCCGTTTGTGGGTTCGAGCCCCGTTTGTGGGTTCGAGCCCCGCGTCGGGCTCTGTGCTGACTGCCAGCTCAGAGCCTGGAGCCTGTTTCAGTCTGTGACTCCCTCTCTCTCTGACCCTCCCCTGCTCATGCTGTCTCTCTGTCTCTCCTAGAAATAAATAAAAACATTTAAAAAAAAAAAAAAAGATGAGTTGTTTAAATTTGGTCACCTGGGAGCCTAAATCAGGGTTGGAGCATAAGTAACACTTTGAACAATTTCCAGATTAACAAAGCCTTCTAACAAATATTCAGTCGTTACAATACAGCCATTTGCTGAGCTCATGCTTTGTGTCAGACAGACTTTAGTCTAGGTGTCAAGGAGCCTGAGTAAGACAACCCTGACTTACAAAATCTCATTTTATTCTAACCAATTACACGAAAGTAGTGAGGTCGGATTTATGTTCTTATACACTTTTTACTAATAAAAAAAAATTGAGGCTCAGTGAGATAGTGTTCCTCTCTGCCTCTCATTATAGGACGTAAGTGGTACCTTATCTGGGAAAGGATAGACGGTTTATTAGTTTCAGGAACAAAAAGGCCAAAATCCTAGTGGGCCTTGGCCTCAATGAAAGTATTTCACTTACCATTTTTTGAGCTGAAAAATGGACACTCGAACTTTCTAAAGCCATGGATAGTGGGCTCTCTTCGTAGGTCTCCATGAACAATCAAGAGAACAGTGTAGTATCCAATAAGACTCGGTTGCATCAATATCCACCCAGAATGGAATGGAATGGAATATGATGTACCAGGATCAATGATTGGCTAAAGCCCATCTATACTAGATAATGCCTATTTTAAATATGTTCTGATGGTCACCTATGTGGTAAGCATATCAGAATGTACCAGAATCCTTAAATCTGAAAGTCCTCTGCAACTTTTGACTTGACCCCTCCCTCTTTCTTGAAACTGGATTTCTCTTACAGACACACCATAGAGGTGTCTTTTGACTTGTAAGATTGTTCTTGATCACTTTTTTTTTTTTGGATAGCTGACCTTGTTTGGTCACCTTTTCTTGCCTCTCTTCCTATATCCTACAGGAGAAGCCTTCAGTGTTTTCTTCAGCATTTCCATTCCTAACCCTCTTCTCATCTTACTTTTCACCTGTTTTTTTCTAAGGTTTTTAAAAATATAAATTTGTTTTAAAATATCCATTAACAGGTTCTATGACAGCTTTCTCTTCTGAGCTCCAGATCCATATTGCTTTGTAAATCCCCAGTTAGATGTTCAATGGCATGTTGGGCCCCCAAATCAACAATTCCAAAACAAAACTTCCCAAATGTGTGTGCCCAGTCTCACTGGAACTATGATATTAGAGGGAAAACACTCAGTCTTTCACCCGTAAGCTATAGGTTTTTCATAGATAGATGAAGGCATCAAGTTGAGGAGGTTCCCCTCTGTTCCTGTTTTGGTGAGAGTTTTGATCAGGAATGGATGTTGTCAAATGCTTTTTCTGTGTCTATTGAGATTTTTATATGCCTTTTTATTTTATGTGGTAAACTACACTGATTAGTTGATTTGTAAATGTCAAACCAGCCCTACATTCTTGGGACAAGCTTGAAGGAATCATGATATATTTTCCTTTTTATATATTGGATTGGATTTGCTAAATCTTGATTTCAAATTTTTGTATCTATTTTAAAGAAGAATATTAGCTTGTAGCTTTCTTGTAATGTCTTTGGATTTGGTATCAGGGTAATGCTGGCCTCAAAGAATAAAGTTGAAAGTTTGTGTAGAATTATTTTTTAAGTTTATATATATATATATATTTAACATTTATTCATTTTTGAGAGACAGAGAGAGATGGGGTGAGTGGGGAAGAGGCAGAGAGAGAGGGAAACACAGAATCTGAAGCAGGCTCCAGGCTCTGAGCTGTTACACAGAGCCCAACCCAGGGCTCAAACTCAGATCATGACCTGAGCTGATGCCTGACACTTAACCCACTGAGCCACTCAGGAGCCCTGAGTTTATTTATTTATTTATTTTGGGAGAGACAGAGACAGTGCAAGCAGGGAAGGGAAGACAGAATCCCAAGCAGGCTCCACACTGTCAGCGTGAAACCCGATGTACTGTTTGAACCTACAAATCATGAGATCATGACCTGAGCTGAAACAGAGAGTCAGATGCTTAACCAACTGAGCCACTCCCTGAAAGTTTACACAGAATTATTGTTTCTGAAAGAGTTGGTATAGAATTCATTCTATTTCTCTCTTAAATATTTGGTTGAATTCACCAATAAAGCCATCTGAGCCTGAGGTTTTCTTGGCAGTAAGGTTTTTAACTACCAAATAAAATTTTAAAAAGATATAGGGTTCTTCAGGTTGTTTTTTCTTGATTGGTCTTTGGCAATTTGTTTTTCAAAGAATTTGTCAGTTTTGTCTAAGTTGTTAAATTCATAGGCGAAGTGTTATTCATAATATTCTCTTAATATCCTTTTAATATCTAGACTCTGTGGTGATGTCAAATTTCTCATTCCTAATATTGGTAATTTTGTATTCTGCTTTTCCTCCACAGTCTGGCTAGATAGGAGTTTATCAATTCTATTGATCCTCTCAACAGCTCTTAGTTTTATTTACTGTTTTTCGGCTTTCTATTTCACTGATTTCCCCTTTAATCTTTATTATTTATTTTCTTCTTCTTATTTTGTGTTTAGTTTGCTCTTTTCCTACTTTTCTAAGTTGGAATCTGAGATCATCAATTTGAGATATTTTTTTTCTTTTTTTTTTTCCTTTCTAATATAGTTAGCTCTATAAATCTCTTACTGATATCCCACAAATTCTTATATATGGTATTTTAATTTTCATTTGGTTCTAAATAGTGTCTAATTTCTTTTGATTTCTTCTTTGACCCATGGGTTATCTAAAAGCCTGTTGTTCCATTTCCAAACATTAGAGGATTTTTCAGAGATCTGTTATTGGTTTCTAAGTTAATTCCATTGTGGTCAGAGAATATATTTTGTGATACATTTTGTATGATTCAAATCCTTTTAAATTTACTGAGGTTTGTTTTATGACTTAGCATATAGTCTATCTTGGTGAATGTTCTCTGTGTACTTGAAAAGAATGTGTATTCTGCTGTTGTCATGTAAAGTGTCCTATAAATGGCAAATAGGTCAAGTTGTTTGATAGTATTGTTCAAGACTATTAAATCTTTTTTTAAGTTTATGTATTTATTTTTAGAGAGAGAGCACAAGCAGGGGAGGGGCAGAAAGAGAGGAAGAGAGAGAGAATCCCAAGCAGGCTCCACACTGTCAGCATAGAGCCTGATGCAGGGCTTTAACTCACAAACTGTGAGATTATGACCTGAGCTGAACCCAAGAGTCATATGCTTAACTGATTAAGCCACCCAGGCACCCCAAGACTATTATATTCTTGATTTTCTGTTTATTTGTTCTATCAGTTATTAAGAGAGGGTCCTAAAATCTCCAATTATAATTGTGATTTTTATCAACTTCTTATAGTTCTATCAGTTTTTGCTTCATGTATTTTGAATCTCTGCTGTTAGGGTCCTAAATGTTTAAATTGTTATTGATCACTTTATGTTTATTTCACATTATGAAATCACAGTCTTTATCCCTGGTAATATTCTTTACTCTGACATTTACTTTGTCCATTATTAAAATAGCATGCTTGAACTCTCCACAATAGCTAAAACATGGAAAGAGCCTAAGTGTCCATCAACAGATGAATGGGTCAAGAAGATGTGGTTTATCTATACCATGGAATACTACATGGCAATGAGAAACAATGAAATCTGGCCATGTGTAGCAACATGGATGGACCTTGAGGGTGTGATGCTGAGCGAAATAAGTCAGGCAGAGAAGGACAAATATATGTTTGCACGTATAGGAGAATTAGGAAGAACTTGACGGAGGAACAAGGGGGAGAAGAAGGGCAGAAATGGTGGGGGAAAGGGAGAGAGGCAAACCATGAGAGACTCTTGAATGCTGACAAAAACTGAGGACTGATGGATGTGGGGGGGAGGGGGGAGGGGGATGGAGAAGGACACTTGTGGGGATGAGCACTGGGTGTTATGTGGAAACTAATTTGACAATAAACTATTTGTAAAAAAAAATAAAATAAAATAAATATAATAAAATAGCATGCTTGAGGTGCCTGGCTGGCTCAGTCAGAATGGGACTCTTGATATCAGGGTTCTGAGTTCAAAGCCCATATTGGGCCTAGAGCTTAGCTAAAAAGTAAATTAAAAAAAATTAAATAGTAGGGGCACCTGGGTGGCTTAGTCAGTTAAGTGTCTCCCTCTCTCTCTGACCCTCCCCTGTTCACGCTGTCTCTCTCTCTCAGAAATAAATAAAACATTTAAAAAAATTAAATAGTATGCTTGCTTTCTTGACTCATTGTTGGCATATCTTTTACAACTCTTTAACCTGTCTCTGTATTTATGTTTAAAGTGTTTCTTATAGGCAGCAAATAATTGGGTCTGGCTTTTATTGTCTGATCTGCCAATTTCTCTTAATTGGAGTATTTAGATCATTTCCACTTTACATGATTATTAATACAGTTAAGTTTATGTCTACAACTTAGAAACTCTCAAGGCAGTAAGCTGGGGTAACTGAAGGGCTCATCTCATTTGTCTCTTGTCTCTCAGGGGTACTGTCCTTTGATGCTTGATATCCTGTACTTAGAAATCATTGCTTCATATATTTTGTCTGAATTGCTATTGTTTCAGCAGGAGGGTAAATCCAGTTCCTGTTACTCCATCTTTGGCAGGAAGGGAAGTCTGAACACCTCTTAATGAGTAATTGAAGCATCTGAAACCTACAAGACCTTCACCTGTCTCCCACATAGTTTTGTTAATAAGCATGAAAGTTGCCCTGCATTCAGAACAACTGAGGCAACACAAACTAGAGATGCTAATACTTACATATGTAATTTTGTGGTTTCTGGAGCCAATAATACATTTTTGAGGTAATAATATTTGATAAAATCCACAGATAGAAATTTTACATGACTTTTCAGATTTGGCGAGTATCAAATGATAAAATACTTAATTCAGGTACAATCCAAGGTCATTTCAAGTTTCAAAATGTAAACAAACCTTGGCACTTGGGTGCCTCAGTCAGTTGAAAGTCTGACTTTGGCTCAGATCATGATCTCACAGTTTGTGAGTTCAAGCCCCGCGTGAGGCTCACTACTGTCAGCGCAGAGCCTGGAGCCTACCTCACGTTCTCTGTCCCCTTCTCTCTTGGCCTCTCCCACACTCGCGTGCATGCTCTCTCTCAAAAATAAACATTTAAAAAATAAATACATAAAAATTAAAAAATTAACTTTAACTCATGAAAAGTAGTAAATGCCAGCTTAAAATGTGGAAGGAAGTACACCTTTTCAAAATCCTTTTAGGATGGTATGTAAGTTTTTTTTTTTTTTTAATTGAAGGTAACTGTTCTAAAATGTTTTTTAAATTTTTTTAAATTTTGAGAGAGTGTGAGAGCAAGGAAGGAAGGTACAGGTAGAGAGAGAGAGAGAGAGAGAGAGAAAGAAAGAATCCCAAGCAGGCTCCACACCATCAGTGCAGAGCCCAATGCAGGGCTCGAACTCACAAACCATGAGATCATGCCCTCAGCCAAAATTGGCTTAAACAACTGAGCCACTCAGATGCTCCAGCTGTTCTGAAATTATTTTTAATCATATATCCCTTGCTCAGAATCTTCTTAATAGTTCCCCCTTGCTCTCAGGATGAACTTAAAACTTCTAACATTGTTTATTTGTTTCTTGGAGATTTGACTACCCCCTGTTTACTATGTATCCTGCTCTCTTACCAAGGCCACCTCACTCTACTCTAGCCATATTAAACTGCTTTAGTTCCTTAAACATGACATGTTCTCTCTTGACACAGGCCATTTGTACATAAATATCTTCTGTCTGGATTATTTCTCTTCCCATCCCCAAAACTCTGAAGCCTTGGGGTAGATATCTCTTCCTTTTTTGTGACTTTATATCCCTTTCCTTTCATTAGTATCACCGCCCTCTACTGTATATACTTGTCTCTGTCCACAGAAAAGACCTGGAAGCAGTATATACCAGTAGCAACAGCAAACATAGCCACTAGGTAGTGGTTTCTAAATACTATTTTCCAACAAGAACAGGTCTTCTTGGAGAAAAGGTTAATTTAGGATCAAAGCAGGGATTGGATGACGAGGAACATCTTTTTGTGCCAGGAAGTGTTCAGAAAATAATGGAGACATGTCAGAGAGACACAGAAGTCAGTTTGAAAAGACTTCTGGTAGCCAAATCTGGGACAACATATCAAAACAGTGACAGGAAACAAATTACATCACTAATTATGAGCCCATCAGTCTATGATGGCATAAATAAACAAATGATTTAATAGAAAACCCTTGTAACAGAATGTCAACTAATAAAAGTCAAAAGAATAGATTATAAAATTATCATTTTGCAACCCTCAAAAATAATAAATTCAGTCAAGAAACAAGTGGATTATAAAACTTGTGAATGAAAGATGGATCAAGAACAGGTGTTATTTACATTGTCTCAAAGTATATCTCTAGAAAATAATTATATAGGAAAAAAGAGTAACTTCATTGTGGAGAATCCTTCATGAAGTGATCAAAGTTAACATCAACAGTGGTAGAACAAATCGACATCATAACTCTGTGAGTAAACATCAGGCAAACCCAAATATAGCTGCATTCCACAAAACAACAGGCCTGCTATTGTTTCAGTTATCTAATGGTTTGCAGCAAACACCCGAAAACCTAGTGGTTTAAAACAGCATTACTTATTTCAGTACAATCTGGGCAAGGTTCAGCAGGGACAGCTCTTCCCCATCCTAAGGTGTCAGCGGGTACAGCCCAGAGCCTGGCTCCACTAGGCCTTACCTAGTGTGGCTCAAAGGCTGAGAGCTAGAATCACATGAAGGCTTTTGCACACTCACATCTATTACACCTGACCTGGAAGATTCAAAGAGCTGAGGGCTGGAATGTCCGCGGCCCATCTGACATCTCTACCTCTCTATAGTCTCTTCATCACCACCGCCTCAGGGTAACTGAATTTCCTATATGTGCACTCAGGGCTTCCCAGGGAGTGTGTGTATGTGTCTGTGTGTGAGGCAGAGGCAAATAGAAGATTGTGTGGCCTTTTCTAACCTAGCCTCATAAGTGGTGGCACAGGTCTACTTCTCTAAATTCTATTCATGGACGGAGGCACAGAGTTTGTCTGGATTAAGAGACAGAGTTCTAGAAGAGCATGTGGAATTAGAAATGTGCAATTCTGGGAAAAATACAGTTAGCAAAATAATCTTAGAAAATGAAGGCTGAAGAACTGTTCTAGATTGAAGGAGAAGAGAGCTGAGTAAATACATGCTCCTGGATTGACTCCTCTTGCTATAAAGGATATGGGATAATTGGCAAAACTTGAATGCCCTCCTTAAGTGAACGGTATATGGGAGCTCTTGGTACTGTTATTGCAACTTTGCTATAAATATGAAAATACTTCACAATTTTAAAAGATAATATATACCATAAAAGCTCATTTAAAAAAATCTTGCAGTTAATCCTTTCATGAAGAATGATTATGTAATAAAAATAACCACCCGTATAGGATACATTCACATTTTTAAATATCATTAAAGCAGACCATTGAATATTATTATCATAATTATATTTTTATTGATCATCCCTGCTATGCCTTCTGTCCCAACTGTGTTCTCTTATAGCTGAACTGACATCCTGCTGGGAGGAACTGATTCAGCCAAATCCTGCCCCATCTCCACATCTAGGAGAAAGAGGTGTACAACTTTTAGCGTCTTGCCTTTGAAAAGTTTCTGAAGCTGATGGTGTTAGAACCCCCTAATGATAAGAATGGTAGTAATATGGTTGTTGTAGTAGTGGTGATGGTAGTGGTGTTTATAGAGCACTTTCTGTGTCAAGGCACTATTCTAAATTCTTTACATATATGTTACGCATTTAATACCACAGTCTTATGACATGGATACTGCTATTATCCCCTTGTCTTCTTTTCATGATTGAGAAAACGGAGAGAGAAACTAACTAGCATAAGGTATATAGCCAATAAACTAGAGAACTGAGATTCAAACCAGGGCGACTGAGGCTAGCCTTTTTATTGTTTATTAAGCATTCGAAATACACTTTGCTAAATAATTCGTAAAGCCACATGTTTAATATATACAGAGGGTGTGTATTAAAGCAGAGATCAAGGCACCTGGGTGACTCAGTCAGTTTAAAAATTCCAGGGGCGGGGCGCCTGGGTGGCTTAGTCGGTTAGGCATCCGACTTTCGCTTAGGTCATGATCTCGCGGTTCGTGGGTTCGAGCCCCGCGTCGGGCTCTGTGCTGACTGCCAGCTCAGAGCCTGGAGCCTGTTTCAGAGTCTGTGTCTCCCTCTCTCTCTGACCCTCCCCTGCTCATGCTGTGTCTCTCTCTCCCAGAAATAAATAAAACATTAAAAATAAAAAATAAAAAAAATAAAAATTCCAGGGGCACCTGGGTGGTTCAGTCGGTTTTGCCTCGGACTTCGTCTCAGGTCATGATCTCACGGTTCGTGGGTTCAAGCCCCGCGTTGGGCTCTCTGCTGACAACTATCTCAGAGCCTGGAGCCTGTTTCAGATTCTGTGTCTCCCTCTCTCTCTGACCCTCCCCTGTTCACACTGTCTCCCTCTCTCAGAAATAATTAAAAATATTAAAAAAAAAATTCCATGAGCATCCAACTTTGGCTCAGGTCACAATCTCATGGTTCGTGAGTTTATGCCCCACAATCGGGCTCTGCACTGGTGGTTCAGAGCCTGCTTGGGATTCTCCCTCTCTCTCTGTCCCTTTCCCACGTGTTCTCTCTCTCTCTCAAAATAAATAAACTTAAAAAAAAAAAAAGAGCAATGGCCCTGTTTCCACGGTTTCTTCCATCTATTTGCAGAACTATGATTTTGATGGATTCTTTTAATTGGTTATCCTTTATAAAATTCATGGTACACATTCACTGGGTGTTTATATATTTAATTATGGTAAAGACACATAATGGAAAATTTACCATCTTAGCAATTTTTTTTTTCTTTTTTAAGATTTATTTATTTTTAAGACAGCACAAGCAAGGAAAGGGCAGAGAGAGAAGGGGACAGAAGATCCAAACTGGGCTCTGCACTGACAGCAGCAAGCCCAATGCAGAGCTAGAACACATGAGCCATGAGATCATGACCTGAGCTGAAGTCAGATGCCAACCAACTGAGCCACCCAGGTGCCCCACCTTAGCCATTTTCAAGTGGACAGTTCAGTAGTGCTAAGTATATTCACATTGTGTACAGCAGATATCCATTACTTTTTTATCTTACAAAACTGAAAATCTACCCAATGAACAACTCCCCATGTCCCCCTCCTCTCAGCTCTACTTTCTGTTTCTGTGAATGTGACTACTTTAGATACATCATATAAGTAAAATCATACAGTATTTGCCCTTTTTACGACTGGCTTGTTTACTTATCATAATGTCCTCAAGTTTCATCCATATTGTAACATGGGACAGGCTTTCCTTCCTTTTTAAGGCTAAATAATACTCTGTTGTGAATAGTATTGCTATTGGAGTGTTTGTGTATTAAAAACAAAAAATGTAAGAATGAAACACAATAACCATAAAATAGCTTGCAGTAAGGGTGAAGAAAATGGAGTCCTCCAGGTTTTGAAATGCAATATGCTTTCTATTTTTATACAAGTAATGTTAACACTTTCCATGGAGTTTTTAAACTTAGGACTTTAGGCTGTTTTCCTATATTATAATCACTTATCTTCACATAATGTCCATGAATTTCATAGTGTTTCGGCAATAGGCATCATAATACTTATACAAATACAGGGTGCTCCACTTGTAACCAATAATTTGATGATTTTGTAAAAAAAAAAATAATAATGTTTATTTTTAAGAAAGAGAGTGCAAGTGGGGGAGGGGCAGAGAGAGGGAGACACAGAATCTGAAGTAGATCAGGTTCTGAGCTGTCAGCACAGAGCCCGACTTGGGGCTCAAACCTATGAACCATGAGATCATGACCTGAGCCCCAGGAGGATGCTCAGCTGACTGAGCCACCCAGGGCCCCAATAGTTTTATGTTTTTATTTCAACCTCTTCCTAGTAATCAGCTCTTCATTCAGAGCCTCAGTTCAACCAAGATGCCACAAATCTGAGGTTAGTAGAAGAAAGCAGCATGACCCAACTTCACTTTAGGCCCATTACGAGAATAGATGCTTTTCCTGAAAGGAGAAAGTTGACAAAGTTTGCCTTTCCATACCTACTCCTATTTTATCTAAGATTTCTTTCCTGATTAGTGATATTGCCAAAAGTAAAATTCCTTCTTGGGAACAGCTACTTGGAAGAGGTAGGTAAGCTTTCCTGATTAGTGATATTGCCCAAAGTAAAATTCCTTCTTGGGAGCAACTACTTGGAAAAGGTAGGTAAGCAGCTAATTAGCATTTCAAAAGACCATAAAGAAATGTGAAGATGCACATCAAGACACCCAAGGGAATTTCAGGGTGGGACATAGTTACCCAATATAGTGCTCATTGAATGGCCTTCCTTTCTCCACCTCCCAACCTCCCCCTCACACATTTTTACCTCTTTCTCCAGATTTCTCCATCTCTTAGCCAATTAAAATCAGCTTCCATTTGTTCTTTTATCATTCATTCTAATATTTCTCTCTGCCCTTTAACTAGTCACTATATATGTAATATATATACATATAGAATGAATGGTTGTGGGTGGTTGTGTTTCTTTTAACTTACATAGAATTAAAAAATTTATAAGAAAGCACTTTGTACATAATAAAAGGCAATACAAACTTAGTTATTTTCAGAATATAGTCCCATGACTAAGCACATTGTAGGTACCCAATACAGTAAAACCTTGGACTGAGTAACTGTTCTGCAAGTGTTCTGCAAGGCGAGCAAACATTTCTTATAAATTAAAAAAAATATATTTATTCACTTTTGACAGAGAGAGAGAGAGGGCATGGGGAGGGACAGAGAGAGAAAGAGAGGATCCCAAGCAGGCAGAGGATCCTAAGCAGGCTCCTAGCTGAGAGCAGACAGCCCCATACGGGGCTCAAACTCACAAACCTAGAGATCATGACCTGAGCCGAAGTCAGCAGCTTAATGGACTGAGCCCCAAGACGCTCCCGTTTCTAATATATTTTAACTTGATAAAGGAGCGATGTCTTGTAGTACGAGTAGTATGTGAAACTGAACATCACATGATCACAACTGAGCCAATGGTTCTTGAAATTTGCTTTGATATACAAGTGCTTTGAATTACAAGCATGTTTCCAGAATGAATTATGCTACCAAAGCAAAGTTTTTACTGTATATGCTTGTGAAATCATTTACTAAAGTATTATGTACTCTGTTCTTATTTTAAAAATCATGTATATTAAAATATGACAAGATATGGGGAAATTTTTACAGCAAAATAACAAGCATACAATTTCTAAAACATTAAACAATATTAAGACCACAATCATGACAGGTGGAGATAAAATTTTAAAATTAGTAACTACAGATAGTTAATAAACATAATATGCTACTTAAAAATATATTTTGGTGTCATTTTCCCAGTCACCTGAAAATCCTATAAAATAACAAAAGAAAAAATTCAGAAGTAAAACATGGCAATATTGGAAAACCAGGTAGGATGTCATAGGCAGAAAAAAAATCTGCTAGTTGGAGTGCAAAATGGCAGAACCACTTTAGAAAACATACTGGTAGTTTCCTATAAAGTTAAATATACATATATTATACAACTCAGCCATCCTATTCTAGGCAATTGCCCAAGAGAAATGAAAACTTCTGTTTACACAAAAACCTGTACACAGTGTTTATAGTGACTTTATTCATAATTGCCCAAAGTGGAAATAATCTAAATATCCCTGAACAGGCGAATGACTAATAAACACATGCTAGCATATCCATACACTGAAATACTACTCAGCTAAAACCAAAAAAGGGGGTGAGGAGAGGGGAAAACTATCAATACAGGCAACAACATAGATGAAACTCAATGTGTTTTGCCAACTGCAAGAGGCCAGACTCAAAAAGCTACATATTGAATGATTCCATTTATATGACATTTTAGAAAAGTGAAACTATAGGGAGAGAAAACAGATCAGTGGAGGCTGGGGGATGGGTGGAGAGACTGTCCCCCCAAAAAATCTATGAAAAAATTCTGAGGGATATATGGAAGATATAATTCAGATGATAGGGAGCTGGGAAACGAGTCTAGAAATCTGTAAGAAGGAGCCACTAGATGGTGGTGTTCATTTTTCTATCAGAGCCCAGGATAGACTTGAAGCTCAAAGATCACAGGCCTGTCATTGGACCAGTTTTTTTGAAAATTTCCTGTAATCCGTATCTGTAACTCCTTCTGTCTGGCCTTGACCTGCACTGGTTTCTGTGTTTTTGCTAAGCCATTTCTCCCAGCCTTCCACTGATTCCAAGAAGTCATTAATACCCTTCCAGTAAAACTCTCTGCTTTTTTGTTTTTTTGAAACAGACTAAATAGCACAACTAATAACAGCTGTTAACCAATTCATTTTTTGCCTGCTTTTCTTCATTATGGAGAATTTTGAATATATTTGGAATAAACAGAATGGTAAAATGATCCCCCAGTAAACCCATCAGCTTTGAGTCATTCATAATCTGCTGCTCTTAATTCATCAAATTTCCAACCACCCACTATCCCCATGCAAATTATTTTCTACAGTTCTTTTTAATGAGATAAAATTTACATATTTTAAAATACTTACTAATAAATGTTTTAATGTTTATTTTTGAGAGAGAGAGACAGAGTGTGAGCAGGGAAGGGGGAATAGAGAGAGGGAGACACAGAATCCGAAGCAGGGTCCAGGCTCTGAGCTGTCAGCACAGAACCCAACGTGGGGTTTGAACTCACGAACCATCAGATCATGACCTGAGCCAATGCTGGATGCTTAACCAACTGAGCCACCCAGGTACCCCCAAAATTGACACGCTTTTAAAAGCAATTTTAGGTTCATTGCAAAATTAAGGAGAAAGTACAGAGATTTCCCATATACTCCTGACCTCACTCATGCATAGCCTCCCCCGACCCCTGCAACATCCCCTACCAAAGTAGTTCATTTGTTATAACTAATGTACCTATATTGAACGTCATTATCACCCAACGTTCATAGTTTACATCAGGGCTGACTCTTGGGGTGTATTTCTATGGGTTTGGACAAATATATTACTACTTGTTACCACCATTGTAGTATATACAGCAGTTTCCTCTAAACATGTGCTATGTTCTACCTATTCATCCCTTCCTTACCCTAAGCCCTGCCAAAGTGAAAAATTTTATTAAAAAAATTTTTTTAATGTTTTATTTATTTCTGAGAGAGAGAGAGAAAGATACAGAATCTGAAGCAGTCTCCAGGCTCTGAGCTAGCTGTCAGCACAGAGCCTGACGCAGGGCTCGAACCCATGAACCGTGAGATCATGACCTGAGCCGAGGTTGGACGCTTAACTGACTGGGCCACCCAGGTGCCCCTAAAGTGAACAAATTTTAACTGAACAATCCCAATTTGTCTTTGAAGGACTTGGTTTAGAAATTCCCAATAACATGGGGCACCTGGGTGGCTCAGTCGGTTAAGCATCCAACTTCGGCTCAGGTCATGATCTCACGGGTTTGTAGGTTCGAGCCCTGTATCAGGCTCTGTGCTGACCTCCAGCCTTGAGCCTGTTTCGGATTCTATGTCTCTCTCTCTCTCTGACCCTCCCCTACTGTCTGTCTCTCTCTCTCTCTCAGAAATAAATAAAAAACATTTAAAAAAAACATTAAAAAAAAGAAATTCCCAATAACATACAGCAAAAAGAAAAAAACATTATTAGAGAAAACTTAAGAAATAAATCCAGTCAACAAACTAAAAGTTTACTAGGATTTTCAGGAGTTAATAAAGAGGAAAGAAAGAATGGAAAAATCAAATATATTTTAAAAGACAATTTCCCTTAATTCAAGAAAGATTTGGAACTTTATTCAAAGGCCTAAAAAGTGTTTATCAAGAATCATAGAAAAACATACGTGCACTTACCTTCATACATCATCGTGAAAATTCTGAACTTTAAGGAAAAGAAAATTCCACGGCTTCCAAATGGAAAGGCAGGATATCAGGATAGGGGAAAATAGGATGAAATAGGCAGAGAAGGAAAGGATTAGGACCTGAGGTCCTGGGTGGGGAAAGACACATATTTTGGAACAATGCTGGGAGCGTCTGACCACAGCAAACCCCCTGGGGCTTAAGGTTCCTCTTAAGCAAGTAACTTACGCCACCTACTCCTCCTCAGGTTTCCCTCAGGAATTTGGCAAAAGACCTAAGCATGGCCCTAGACCAGCCCTCGTACAATGGAAACAAGCCAGTCAGGGATGGACAAACCAGCACCTAGAGTTGTCCAGCCAATGAGGGTAGGACCTGAGAAGGAACAAGGGGGAAGGGAGGTACGAACAGAACCTTATAAAACAAGGACCCTTGCCGTTCACTTTGCAGTGTCCCCTCTCTGTAAAGAGAGCCTTCCTACTCGTCTTACTTTCTTTTCTAAAAATTTTTTTTTTAATGTTTTTATTTATTTCTAGGAGAGAGAGAGAGAGACAGTGTGAGCAGGGGAGGGTCAGAGAGAGAGGGAGTCAGAGACTGAAACAGGCTCCAGGCTCTGAGCTGGCAGTCAGCACAGAGCCCGACGCGGGGCTTGAACCCACGAACCGCGAGATCATGACCGAAGCGAAAGTTGGATGCTCAACCGACTAAGCCACCCAGGCGCCCCTACTCGTCTTACTTTCTAATCTTCTACTCAATAAACTTTTGCCTGCTGCTCATTTTGTGTCCACCTCTTCATTCTTCAATCTTGAGTCCTGAGGTAAAAAAAAAAAATCCTGCAACAATACCTGAAAAGGAAAAAAAACAGGGTTGATATTAACTAACAATAATATAATAATATGAAAACTTTTTTTTTAATTTTAATTTTTATTTTTGAGAGACAGAGCATGAGCAGGGGAGGGTCAGAGAGAAAGGGAGACACAGAATCTGAAGCAGGCTCCAGGCTCTGAGCTGTCGGCACAGAGCCTGACGTGGGGCTCGAACCCACGAACCGTGAGATCATGACCTGAGTGGAAGTCAGATGCTCAACTGACTGAGCCACACAGGCGCCCCAATATGAAAACATTTTTTGATGTAATTTGTACCTTATTTTTGAGACATTCAGCCTCAGATCACAGGAAAAATAAATGAAAATGTTTTAAAATGTATACATATATAATAAATGTGAACACATGTTTCTATCATTAAAAGAATACAAATTAAAATAATATCACATTTTTGTACTTGTCATATTGGTGTAGACTGACATATATATATATAAAAGGTTAATAAGGGGGCACCTGGGTGGCTCAGTTAGTAATACCTCTGACTCTTGGTTTCAGGTCATGATCTCACAGTTCATGAGTTCGAGCTCCAGCATCAGGCTCTGCACTGAAAGGATGGAGCCTGTTTGGGATTTCTTTCTCCTTCTCTCTCTTTGCCCTCCCAGCTTGCTCTCTCTCTCTCTCTCTCTCTCTCTCTCAAAAATAAACAAACATCAAAAAGTTTTTTAATTAGGGGCGCCTGGGTGGCTTAGTTGGTTAAGCGTCCGACTTTCGCTTAGGTCATGATCTTGCGGTTCGGGAGTTCGAGCCCCGGGTCGGGCTCTGTGCTGACTGCCAGCTCAGAGCCTGGAGCCTATTTCAGAGTCTGTGTCTCCCTCTCTCTCTGACCCTCCTCTGCTCATCCTGTCTCTCTCTCTCTCTCCCCTAGAAATAAATAAAAATATTAAAAAAAAAGTTTTTTAATTAATAAAGGGTTAATGAGGATAAGCAGATGCAATTAATCAAAGTTAAACCATGTAAACTGGCACAAAGATTTTTGTAGGACCATTGACAATATTATCATGTTTTATTTTTTAATGTTTATTTTTGAGAGACAGAGACAGAGTGCAAGCAGGGGAGGGGCACAGAGAGAGGGAGACACAGAATTCGAAGCAGGTTCCAGGCTCTGAGCTGTCAGCACACAGGCGCCACTATCCGAGTGCCCCTTGCCACATTTAGAAAATATGTTTTCGGGGCACCTAGGTGGCTCAGGCTGTTAAGTGTCTGACTTCAGCTTAGGTCGTGATCTCATGGTTTGTGGGTTCAAGCCCCCCATCGGGCTCTGTGCTGACAGCTCAGAGCCTGGAGCCTGCTTCGGATTCTGTGTCTCTCTGTCTTAAAAATAAATAAACATTAAAAATTTTAAATACATTTTCACCCAGAAATTTTACTTCTTAAATAGATACATGTATGTTTATGTTATATATTATTATTGTATTATGTGTAAAATACTATATATTAGATATATCGTTATAATATACATATATATAAATAATTTGGAGGAGAATAGTGAAAACAAGCCATCAAACTAGAAAGAACCTAAATGGACAGTATTATCAATATGAGACAGTTGGAAATTGTAACAAATCCATACAGTAGGGTAGGACTAAAATGGACCCTGTGTTCACTCTCTGGTTGTTCAAGCATGTGCAGTGGAGAATGGGAAAGCAGGGAGTGGAGCAGTTGAAAGCAAGAAGGGGCCGTGGCTACCACCAGGAGGGGTTGTGTTTGGCAGTTTCACCACCTTCACCAGGACACATCAATCAGGGTAGACCAGGAAAAAGAATGATACTAACAAAAGTGAGTTAAGGGGCACTGAGTGTGCAAAAAGAATAGCTATTCATAACAGTACTGGCTAAATGTCCCATGCAGTATCGGTCTTGGTTTCACAGTGAGAAGTTGGTCCACATTTGCTGAGGAACACTGAGAGCCTGGTGGGGAAACATGCTGGGGGTTGCAGAGGAGTGTCTCACTCGGCCTGTCCCACAAGGCTACCACAAGGTCTTCTGAGAAAGAAACAGTAATGTGGGCATGGCTTAGCAGTGAAGACTTGTCTCTGCTTCATGTGGCATGAGCAAGCATAGCTTAAACTGGGGCTGGAGGATTCACTTCCAAGATAACTTACCTACATGGCAACCACACTGGTGCTGCTGACTGGGAGGTCAGCTGGCAACTGAGAGTCATGGACCTTAGCTCTCAAAAATAAGTTTATTTTTGAGAGAGAGATAGAGACAGCATGAGCAGTGGAGGGGCAGAGAGAGAGGGAGACACAGAATCCAAAGACAGGCTCCAGGCTCTGAGCTAGCTGCCAGCACAGAGCCCGATGCAGGGCTTGAACCCACAAACCATGAGATCATGACCTGAGCCAAAGCCGGATGCTTGACCAACTGAGCCACGGAGGCGCCCCAAAAAAACTTCTTAAAAAGGGAGAAATGATAAAGACTTTGGAAGCTATGTTTTAAAAGTGCCACATTATGGAACACCCGGATGGCTCAGTCACTTAAGCATCCAACTTTGGCTGAGGTCATGATCTTCTCACTGTTTATGAATTTGAGCCCCACATCGGGCTCTGTGCTGACAGCCCAGGGACTGGAGCCTGATTCAGATTCTGTGTCTCCCTCTCTCTCTGCCCCATTCTTGCTCTGTCTCTCAAAAATTAATAAACATTAAAATTTTAAAAAATTAATTCATTTTTGAGAGAGAGGTAGAGACAGCATGAGCAGGGGAGGGTAAGAGAGAGAGACACACACGCAGAATCCAAAGTAGGCTCCAGGCTCTGAGCTAGCTGTCAGCGCAGAGCCCGACGTGGGGCTCAAACCCACGAACCGTGAGATCATGACCTAAGCTGAAGTTGGACGCTCAACCGACTGAGCCACCCAGGTGCCCCTAAAATTAAAATTTTTTTAAAAATAAAACTGCCACATTGGGTTAAAGGAAATCAGTTTGTTATTTATGAATCCTCTAAAAAGCCTTGAGAGTTTAAAGGTGAAGAACATATTATGTATGACCAGCTGACTTACTATGTGTAATATCTGGCATCACATTACATTGCCTCCTATACCCTTAGTTAAGCCAAGATTACACCATAGTCCATATCAGAATTTCCTGACCCATCCCTCACCTCAACTTGTTTTTGGTTAAAATTAAGCTCCTATAGAAAAGCACTTGACTGGGGCGCCTGGGTGGCTTAGTCGGTTAAGCGTCTGACTTTCGCTTGGGTCATGATCTCGCGGTTCGTGGGTTCGAGCCCCGCGTCGGGCTCTGTGCTGACTGCCAGCTCAGAGCCTGGAGCCTGTTTCAGNTGCTGGGTGGCTTAGTCGGTTAAGCATCCGACTTTAGCTTAGGTCACGGTCTCACGGTTCGTGGGTTCGAGCCCTGCGTCAGGCTCTGTGCTGACTGCCAGCTCAGAGCCTGGAGCCTGTTTCAGTCTGTGACTCCCTCTCTCTCTGACCCTCCCCTGCTCACGCTGTCTCTCTCTCTCTCCTAGAAATAAATAAAAAACATTTAAAAAAATTAAAAAAAAAAAAAGAAAAGCACTTGACTGAAAATGATTTGGTCTCTTTTTGAAGCAAATGTCAGCTTTGGATAGACATATGGTAACATTTAAACTCTGGTATGGGGCACATAGCTGGCTCAGTCAGTAGGGCATGAAACTCTTGGTCATAGGGTCTTCAGTTCAAGCCCTGCTTTGGGTGTGTAGTTTACTTAAAACAAAAACAAAAACAACCAAGGCACCTGGGTGGTTCAGTGGGTTCAGCCTCAGATTCTTGATTTTGGCTCAGGTCATGATCACCAGGGTCATGGGATTAAGCCCCAAGTTGGGTTCCACAGTGAATGTGGAACCTGTTTAAGATTCTCTCTCTCTCCCTTTGTCCCCTTCTCCCGCTCCTCTCTCTCTCTCTCTCAAAAAAAAAAAAAAAGAAAGAAAGAAAGAAAAAGAAATCTTTAAAAATAAATAAAAATGGAAGTTACTCATGACTCTAAGACCCTAGGATAAGGTAAAGAATACAGAAAAAGCTGTTTTTCAATATTTAAGTAGATAGAGACAGTATGAATTGTGACATGCTATGAGTCTTGAAATAGAAATAACTTCCATTTACATATCTTAGTATTAAACTTTCTAATACATTAATCCATTATCCAAAAAGTTATTTACCATGCATATGTACTTAAAAAATAGGACAGCAAGTTCCTTGAACTTTGAAGCCATTCTTTGAAGAATGCAGGCTCATAGACTACTCCTTAAAGAGTTGCAAAATTTGGGGTGCCTGAGTGGCTTAGTCGGTTAAGCATCCGACTTTCGCTTAGGTCATGATCTCATGGTTCATGGGTTCAAGCCCCGCATCGGGGTCTGTGCTGACTGCCAGCTCGGGGCCTGGAGCCTGTTTCAGAGTCTGTGTCTCCCTCTCTCTCTGACCCTTCCCTGCTCATGCTGTCTCTCTCTCTCGCCTAGAAATAAATAAAACATTAAAAAAAAAAGTTGCAAAATTTTCCTGAAACATTGCATGAAATTAGTTTCCAGAAATGTAATATTTGTATAATTTGGTTTCCTGTCTAACATCAGGCTGCATTTACCAAATGTATAATTTTTCATATTAAAACTTTAATGTCCATCTTCAGGAAACCAACCTTTTTCTTAATAATTTTGAGATAGAGGGGTGCCTGAGTGGCTCAGTTGGTTAAGCCACGGACTTTTGGTTTCTGCTCAGGTCACGTTCTCAGGATTCATGAGAGTTCAGATGCTGTGTCCGACTCTGTGCTGACAGTCCAAGAGCCTGATTGGGATTCTCTCTCTCCCTCAAAATAAATAAACAAAAAAAAAATAATTTTGAGATGGAGAAGTTATTACAACATTTGACTACATTTGGGAGAGGCCGGCAGTAACATGTTTTATCTTTTAAACAGTGTGAGGTTTGGTACGTTTTTTCTAAAGTATAGGTCGTTTTTGTTTATAGTATTAGTTGTCCAATGGAAAACAATACGGAATATAAGTAAATAGTCCATGTAAAACTTTACAGGTTATTTTCTATGCATTACAAATAATGCTGTTGGTGCTCTGAGGTAATTTTCTCTTATACATATTGAGTTAACATGAAACGAAATTTTAATATTTGGCTCTTATAAAACTGTTTAAGTCGCTCAAAAATAAGAGGGATGTTATGAATTTTTAATTCCAGTCCGCCACACGTAACGAACTAATGATCTGACCCCCGTTCCACTACACTGGAAAAGACGCAGTACAGAGAAACCTAGCACCTCTGAGCAGTTTCATTCATTCCATAAATATTCAGGCACTATGAAGCTTGCACTTCTCAAATTAGCCAGGCCTTTTATTCCCCTTTTTGGGGCACTCCTGCCTGCTGATGAAGACGTTCATAAACTTCAGCCCTTCTCTACTCCGTTTCTGCCTAGCGCACGAAAGCAAGGGCATCACACAATTACCGGCCCCAAGTTTGGGCATCACTTGTCCCCACCCTAACGACAAACCCCAGCGCCACCGCGTTAAATTCAGAGGCTGCCGGGTGTGATCAGCGTGCAGCCTGCGCAGGCCTGGCTCAATCAGCCCTCACTCACGTGGCCGCTCGGGCCCAATGACCGAGGCCCACGCTTTCCAGCCGGCCGCATGCGCTCACAGACCCAGAGCTCGCGCGGCGCCCCGCCCAGGCCTCAAAGTGCTCCAGCGTTAATCCTCCCATGAGGTCCTGGTCGCCAGAGTTTCGGGTTCCTACCAATCGTTGTTTCCGAACTCGGTCTCGGGAGCATTCCCTGATTGGCTTACTCGGGAGGCGGGGACAGGACTCATTTGAGCCTAGGACCACTTCCTGAGGCGCGAGGCAGGAAGTTACCGGGTCTCTCCGGGGTCCTGGAGAGAAAGTGCTGTCGGCTGCAGCGCTGGCGGCGAGAACTGGAGGTGGGTCGGGACGCTGGCCGTTCGGTGTCGCTGAAGCTAAGAGCCCGTATCCATCGTGGCACCACGGCCCTCTCCTCCAGCCCCGAGCCCGGCGCGGATGCCCGGGGGACTCCTTCAGGCTCCTTGACGCCGCTGCAAGGGCCACCTACCTGGGCATCGCCTGGGTCTCCAGCCAGGGGACTGGCTCCTGGCTTCAGTACTCGGGGCCGCTGTAAGAAGTGCCCTTATCACCCCTCGCCCTGTCCTCCTCCCTGAACTATCGAGACCCTGGTCCAGAGCGGCAGCCTTGGACCCGGGGCTAGGACGATCCAAGACGCTCAGTCCCGGCACCCCACAGACGGGGCTCTGCATCGTCTCTGATATGTCACCCACCATCTCCCACAAGGACAACAGTCGGCAACGACGCCCAGGGACTTTCAACCACTCTCTGGATATGAAGAGCGGTCCTCTGCCGCCAGGCGGCTGGGATGACAGTCATCCGGAATTGGTGGGTGGGGAAGGGGACAAAGAAGCTCTTTTGCGGGATACCGGCACTGGTGACTTCTCAAAACCCCCACGGAGCTGCCGGGCGGAATTAAGCAGCATTTTGCTGTTGCTTTTTCTTTACGTGCTTCAGGGCATTCCACTGGGCCTGGCCGGAAGCATCCCACTCATTTTGCAGAGCAAAAATGTTAGCTATACAGATCAAGCTTTCTTCAGTTTCGTCTTTTGGCCCTTCAGTCTCAAATTGCTCTGGGCCCCGTTGGTTGATGCAGTTTACTTTAGGAACTTTGGTCGTCGTAAATCTTGGCTTGTTCCTACACAGTATATACTGGGACTGTTCATGATATATTTATCCACTCAGGTGGACCATTTGCTCGGGAACACTGATGGCAGAAGCCCCGACGTGATTGCTCTCACTGTGACATTCTTTTTATTTGAATTCCTGGCCGCCACTCAGGACATCGCTGTGGATGGTTGGGCGTTAACTATGTTATCCCGGGAAAACGTGGGTTATGCTTCCACTTGCAATTCAGTGGGCCAAACAGCGGGCTACTTTTTGGGCAATGTTTTGTTTTTGGCCCTTGAATCTGCCGACTTTTGTAACAAATATTTGCGGTTTCAGCCTCAACCCAGGGGAATCGTTACTCTTTCAGGTAGTGTATTTAAACTATTATGCGGTGAGGATTGTTTTACGTTTATGAATCCTTTTGACAGAGGGTGTGACGTCGGAGGCAGTCTCATAATTTAATTTACTGGAAATGATTTTCTGGGAGGTTACCCGAGGTTAAGTTTTCTGCTAAAATGAGCTTGAGCCAGAACGACTACATCAGAGCAGTCATAATTGATGAGTACTGGGCAATGAGCAGGGAGAGGTAGCTCATCCAATAACATTGTTGTGTAATGACACACAAAACTCTCAGTCTAGGGAACTGTTGACACTTGACTAATACACAGATTCACATTCTTAAAAAGTTTGGCTAGTGTGTAGGCATAAATCCAGCCTGATTCCTGTGGTTCACATTTTCCTTTTCTCTTGTTGGATTGAGATTTCTAGTTCCATGCTTTCTGGTTCACTTCTTCCTCTACTCTTAAACCAAAAGTCCTCTTCTAGCCTTCTGGTGAAAAGAATAGGTTTAATTTATTCAGCACTAATGAGCTGACAGAGTGACAGAGTTCTGAGGGTGCCCTATGAATTAAGCAGAGTCCAATCCACAAAGATGGGAGAAATGAACATTTACGGGGAGCTCAGGGTTGCCAGCCACTAACTGCTTGTGAGAGTCAGGCTTCACACTACAGGTAACAATTGACCCTGTTGAATTATAAAATTCCATGAAGTGGTAAAGTGGAATTCCAGAATGCACAACACCAGGTGTGGAGACTGGGTTTGGGAGATGGTGCTGAGAGAAAAACTGTGACCTAATTAGTAAGAGTTTCTTGAAATGCTAGAAGAGTTTGAAGTTTAATCCAGTAAGTAATTTTGTGTAAGTTCTACAGAATCTCTCCTTCTTCATGAGTAAAATATATGTCCCTGGAAAGCTTTTCTTTTCTTCTCTTTCTTTTATGCTTTCCTAACAATTAGGAAACAGAAGTAAAATTACCAATGACAGGAATAATGGACATCAGGAATGTGGTAATACCAGCCTTCCTCATTCTGGTAATGATGATGGATTTCAGAGATTCTCTTCAAATTTAAGCAGTTAAACTTTCTTTCATCTTTCCAGTAATAGCCTGGGGATTCCCAACAGTGGAAATGTCGGGTAGTTGCGTGGTGAGGGAAGTGTAAGGGTTATGGAATAATATTTAGAGAGTGTGGAGGATGGAGGGATTCACAACTGCACTACTCATCATGAAATCTTACACACCCCCTCTATACCCTTAGGCCCTATAAGGGACTCCCTTTTCTTTTCTTTTTTTTTTTAATATTTATTTTTGAGAGACAGAGGGTGAGCGGGGAAGGGGCAGAGAGAGGGAGACATCGAATCTGAAGCAGGTTCCAGGATCTGAACTGTCAGCACAGAGCCTGATGTGGGACTCAAACTCACAAACCTTGAGATCATGACCTGAGCTGAAGTCAGATGCTTAACAAACTGAGCCACCCAGGTGTTCCAGGAACCCCCTTTTCTACCTCCTCAATCTGCTAGTGAGCTACTGCTACTGATGAAATGATAACTATCCTTTTCCTTAGTTGGTTTGAAGCCAAAAATGTTTGAGACCTATTGCTTTGCACTTAAACAGATTTGTCTCGAAGTGTTCTGGAGTCCTGCTCCTTCTCTATGGATAATTCTCTGCCTAGAAATACTTTTGAGTGCATTGCATTAGCATCTTACTGCTTTTTATGTATCTTTTCATTTGGTATTGGGACTGTTCATGTCACCAGGAAGGACTAATGAAATGATGTGTTACTTAACATGGGAAAAAGCCTCAGAAGAGAAATCAAGATTTTAGAGGCTGTGGAAAATAAATTACTAACTACGTAAATTAGCACTTTCTTTTAAGTATAAGAGTGATTGATAAAACATCATTCCAGGGAATGATGTAATTTTTGTTATTTTGTTATTTTGAATAGCTGTTAGTTCTGTGGAATTTGAACTTTGAGCTCCAGGAAATTGTAAAAATAGCTTACTTTTTAATTTAACATTTTCTGTCTGTAGTAGACTATTATTTTTAGTTAAAACACTTTAGTAAGTTAAGAGTTGAAGAATTTTCATTCACTTTTTTATGATTGTACATATCATATTTATAGCTTTGATCTTTCTGGAACGTAGTAGCAGTTTAACTTAAAAAAAAGTGGGGTTTTTTTTGGAATTTCAAGAGCATAGAAAGAATAATGAAGGAAATAAAATTGCTTAGGTAATAAAAGAAGAGCCAAACACTGAGGCAGATGTTTAGAAAGATCAGAAAATTAAAAAGCATAATAATTTTTTAGAATTTTAAAATATATTCTCTGATTAAGACTTTGTTTTGAATACAGATGAATAGAAATTGAATACGTTGAGAAAAGCCAGTTTCTGCCATTTGGAAAGCAGCAGTCTAAATAATAAATTTAGAACATGAAGGATAAGATGAGAATGGAATCCTTTGGAAACAAAGACTTGATTATGCTGAGATTGGCTTTTTGGCCCCTTCAGGGATCCAAGGCAGTCCTGAACTCAGAAGCGAGCTTTTTCTGTCCTGCCCCATTTGGTTTTCAAGGATTTTGGGGGAGCAAAAAGAGACAACCTTTTAAGTTGCAAGAGATGATGAAAGTAACCCAGAAGAACACAGGGATTAGAACATAGTTTTATGTTCTTCTCTCTCTCTTTTATTTATTTATTTATTTTTGTAATTTAGATTCTGATTTGTATTTGTGGGAACTGATATTTTTAATTGAGGTAAAATTGGTATATGTCAATATTAGTTTCAGGTGTACAATATAATTCTTTTTTTTTTAATATCACTTTATTACTATTAAGTCTGATGTAAAGAAGGCGGTTCTTTTTTTTGGAAAAATTTTTAATGTTTTTTATTTACTTCTGAGAGAGAGAGAGACAGCATGAGCAGGGGGAGATCAGAGAGAGAGGGAGACACAGAATCTGAAGCAGGCTCCAGGCTCTGAGCTAGCTGTCAGCACAGAGCCCGACGCGGGGCTCAAACCCACAAACTGTGAGATCATGACCTGTGCTGAAGTTGGACGCTCAACTGACTGAGGCACCCAGGGGCCCCAACATAATTCAATTCTTGTATGTACTACAAAGTGTTCATGGTTAGTCTGGTTACCATCTCAATTTATTCATATAGATGAAGAAACTGAGGTCAGGCGCCTAGTTGGAGACTGATACAGAACTCCCCCCACTATCTGAACATAGAGCATTCTTAGGAAACTTGTAAGCCAAATCATGTAAAGCAAAGAGTATCCACACTTTCTTTTACAAAAGACTTACTAGTGTCTTTCTTAAAGTTGGTAGGAAACTAGAAAAAAACTCAGGAAAAACCTTAAAACCTGAATATAATTTGTGCCAATTGGGCTTTTCTACTAGAGAAAAGTAGCACTCTGACTGCTGATGTCTGAAAATGTCAGCCCAGTAAGCCCTCTTCTGGAACGTCTGATGGCCTAGAAATGACAGACTAAAATTTTTTGTTTTGTTTCTTTAAGTAACCTGTAGCATTCATTCACTCAGTGCCTGGTACTAGCGGTATGATAGATGTTAAAATTTGATGAATAAGACCTGGGAATTCTCGGCTCCCAGGGAATTTATAATGGAAGTTTGCAAACCAAAATGATGGACTGGATAGATGGACAGTGGAAATGAATCAAGTGAGTTGGTACAAGACTGTAGGGTTTGGAGGGGACAGTGGTGACCTGAAGAACTCATGCCCATCTCGAGTTGGGGGTTTCAGTTTCAAAAAATTGTTGTCTTTGGCAATAGGATCCTACGATTGCTAGATCTTATGAGAGAAGCTAGAAATCCCTTTTTTGTCTATTTTGCCATTTTAAAAACATTTATTAGATTTGTATGAATTCTGTCTTTAGGCCAGAACCAATCTGAACTGGTATTTGCAGCCCATTCCTCTAGAAGCAGTGGTAACAACAGTGAACAGAAGAAGCGATTGGGATAGGGAGCAGGGTATTTGGGTTGGGGCAGGAAGCGGGTTAGTCTGATACTGGAGAAGAGAGCTAAACATACTAGAGCTTATGGATTGGTTTGTCTATAGTTAGGCATGCACAGAGAAGAGTCAATCAGAAAAAGAGGAAATGTTGTTTTGAAAAAAATGGTGCTGAAAGAATCTAATCAAACTGGCAATGAATAAAAATAGTATTTGTAAGTCATTCTTTGAACTAGAAAGAGAATAGGATCAATTAATTCTTTTTTTAAATTGTCAATGTTTTATTTATTTCTGAGAGAGTTCAGTTAAAACTACAGAATAAATGATTTCAACATACCTAAATATTTCTTTTTTGGTTGTTTTATATTATCTTATATTTGAGACCTACATTTCTTATTCCTAGCACAGTTTTATAACTTTTGCATTCTTATTTATTTATTTATTTATTTCTGAGAGAGAGATAGCATGAGCAGGGGAGGGTCAGAGAGAGAGAGGGAGATACAGAATCTGAAACAGGCTTCATGCTCTGAGCTGGCTATCAGCACAGAGCCCGACGCCGGGCTAGAACCCACGAACCGTGAGATCATGACCTGCGCCGAAGTTAGACGCTTAACTGACTGGACCACCCAGGCCCCCCAACTTTCTCATTCTTAAAAAAAAATGAAAAAATAATTTTTGTGTTCTTAAATTTTCCAATAATTTTTAAATTTTTTTGGTTTTAAAATAATTATAGATTCACAGTAGATTGCAAAGAAATGTTTAAGGAAATCCCATGCACCCTTCCCCAGTCTCTCCCATTGTTAACATCTTACATAACTAGAGGACAGTCTCAAAACCAAGAATTGACATTGGTACAATCAATACCACTATTCAGGTTTTACCAATTATACGCATACTTATTTGTCTTTGCTTGTGTGTATGCATGTGAGCAGCTCTGTGTAATTTCATCATGTGTAGCCTTGCAACCACCATCACTACAATGAAGATACTCAAGTGTACCATCTCAAGACTCCTTTGTGTTGCCTGTTTATAGCTATACCCATTTCCTCTTCTCCATCCCTAACCCCTGGAAGCTACTAACCTGTTTTCCATCTTTATAGCTATGTTATTTCAGAAATGTTACACAAATGAAATCATGTAGTATATGTTCTTCAGAGATTAGCTCTTTTCACTTAGCATAATTTCTTTGAGGTTCATCCAAGTTGGTGCATGTATCAGTGATCTGTTGCTTTTTTTATTGCTGAGAAGTATTCTGTTTATTTGATATACCATGGTTTATTTCACCACTCATCCATTGAAGGGGATTTGAGTAATTTCTAGTCTGGGGCTTTTTTTATGTGAAAGTAAGTCTTCATTATTCTGAGATGAATGCCCCAAGTATGCAAACACTGGTTTCTGGTAAGTCCACTTTTATTTTGAAAGGAGTTGCCAAACTTTTTTCCAGATTGTCATGGATACACCATTTTATCTTCCTACTTACAATATGTGAATGATTCTGTTTCTCAATCCTTGTCAGCATTTGATGTTATCATTATTTTTCATTTAAACTATTCTGATATACTCTGCACCTTCATGTGGTAGCTTGGAATGTTCATTGTCTACTGTTTTATAAAAGTCTAAATTCAGCTTACAAAAAATGATTTAGGGGTGTCAAGATATAGGTTAAACAAAAGTTGAATGTAAGAACCTATCATAGCATCAGTGTAGAGACATATGTGTTTAAGTAAAAAGGATAAGTACCTGACCAGAACATATTTTAAAAAACTAAAAGAGTGATTCCCTTCCATCCATTCAGTGATAGAGGCCCAGAGTTAGCATGAGATGGGAGCACTGAATCTATCGGCTTCCCACCCTCAGCCTTGCACATTGGGCTGAGTTTGAACCCAAATTTTGGGACAAGATGGCCCGTAATAGCAAGAAAGCTGCTTAATCCAGTGCTTGATTGAAGAAACAATCTCTTCTACCCCAGAGGAAAACCTAACACTGGAGTTAATGAAAAGGTATATGATCTCAAAGATGGCTTTATCTTCCTAAGGGATTAGGAAGATTTCAAAATTCGATTTGTATTGACTTGATTTTTGCATTACATTGCTGTCTTTTAAAAATCTAATCCCCAAATCAGATATGACTATATTGTATAATCAAATAGCATTTTCTGGGGGCCTCTGACAGCGTGGATATTTTGAGCAAATGCTTCAGAGAGAGATTTGAGGCATAGAAAGGTCTGTTTCTACTAAGACTCAGCTCGTGACCCAGGGCCAAACACACTATTTAATTTCCGTTTCCTTCTCTGTGACAATGAGAGCATTGGACTGGATGATGTGTGTCTAAAGTCCCTTCATGCTCTAATGCGTGAAATAGAGAGCTGTGCCAAAAGCAAGAAGGTGAAAGGAAGGCCAGACATTTAGAACAAAGTGAAAGTTTGCTTTCCTGTCACTGACTTCTGAAGGGCTTACGTTAGTTTCCATAGTGTGAAAGTTGGAGAGAGAATCTCATCTGAGCCAAGGATGGTTGTATCAGACAATGCTTCTTAATTCTTCTGTTTCTTGTGATGGTGGCAGAGAGTGAATCTACACTTAGGCCACAGCTGTCTGAGGACCCAATCCAAAGCCTTGAAAGTGTGAAAGCTTTTTGAAGTCTGATATTTTATCGTAAAAATTCCTGGAAAATTTGCCTTCCCTATAATTTTTTTTTTCTTCATTAAAAAGGCTTCCTTCTAGGGGCACCTGGGTGGCTCAGCCAGTTGAGCATCCGACTTCAGCTCAAGGCATGATCTCACAGTTTGTGAGTTTGAGCCTCACATCAGGCTCGCTTCTGTCAGCCTGTCAGCACGGAGCCCCCTTCAGATCTTCTGACCTTGTCTCTCTGACCCTCCCTCTCTTTTTCTCTCTCTCTCTCAAAAAGGCTTCCCTCTAAACTATTGAGTAAAATGAATTCTTTAGGAAGATATACCATGCTTATTTATTCTATGGGTTTGCATACTACCATATAGGGCGATGGAAGTGAGGAAGGGGGATAGCCAGATTAAAGAAGTCTACTGAAGGATCTATGTTCCAGACTTCATGGTTGGAGCTAAAATGAGTATCTTCTCAGGCATATCTGGTTGATATGAAAGAGCCTAATTGCTGTAGACAGGTGTATCTGAGCATCTGGGTAGTAAAATGAGAAACATTATTGCTTTAGAATCAGATCTAGTTTAGACTCACCCCTGGCACTTTGTGGACTGCGATCCTGTTTCATTGTGTATAAAGTGGGAATAATAATACTTGTCTTGGAGAGTGACTTTTGAGATTTATTGCACTGTCCTATGTTTTGCTTTGGCATAATAGACACTTATGTGCTAGCTATTATATCTTTCTTGGTTACTGGTGAATTGGCACATACTCTTAAATTTTACGTTTATGGGAGCACCAGATAATATTTAGTTGCCACTTCAGAATATTTAGTTTGTCCTATAGGTCTTTGCCCAAAAATCATGTTTATGAAACATCAGCTTTGATATCTTAATTTTATATTATATGTGTAGACAGACAGACACACACATACACACACACACACACACCATATTGTGTTACAGATAAAACACATAAATCAAAATTAACCAAAATGTTAGAAATGAAATATTTAGGGGCACCTGGGTGGCTCAGTCAGTTAAGTGACTTCGGTTCAGATCATGATCAGACAGTTCGTGAGTTCGAGCCCTACAACGGGCTCTGTGCTGACATCTCAGAGCCTGGAGCCTGGTTCAGATCCTGTGTTCCCTCTTTCTCTTTCCCCTCCCCTGCTGACACTCTGTCTCTGTTTCTCTCTCTCAAAAATAAATAAACATTAAAAATTTTTTAAAAGAAAAAAAATATATGTATTTTGGTAACAATATCTTTATAATGGTTGGTATATCAGACTATGGATGTTCTCTAGCATCAAAGCAATGTTAATAAATAATAGCCAGTAGTCTAATGGTAATTACTATTTATGGTAATTGCTTTCATAAAAATATATTTTCTGGCAGTGGCTAAGCCTCTTTTTCTGAGCTATTAGCTCCATTCTCTCCATGTGAACTATTGGAAAGCCTTTGAATTAGGGCTCTGAAATGATGTGTTCTCACTACTTCCTCCTTTTTATGTATTGTTATTTTATCTAGAGAACACAAAGGAATTAGAAATAATCTTATCTGGGGTGCCTGGGTAGCTCGGTTAAGTGTCCAACTTCGGCTCAGGTCATGCTCTCACAGTTCGTGAGTTTGAGGCCTGGGACAGGCTTTGTGCGGACAGCTCAGAGCCTGGAGCCTGCTTCAGATTCTGTGTCTGCCTCTTGCTCTCTTCCTCTCCCACTTGTGCTCTGTCTCTCTCTCAAAAATAAATAAGCATTAAAAAACAAAACATTTAATTGCAGTAAAGTTGTACACAGAATTATTTAGTATCAACGCAGATATGTCATTTCAAAAGTTAGGTACCAAGGATGCCTGGGTGGCTCTCGATTGAACATCCGACTTCAGCTCAGGTCATGATCTCACAGTTTGTGAGTTCAAGCCCTGCATGGGGCTCTGTGCTGACAGCTCGGAGCCCAGAGCCTGCTTCCTATTCTGGGTCTCCTTTCTCTCTGCCCCTCCCCTGCTCACACTCTGTCTCTTTCTCTTAAACAAACAAACAAAAATTGTTTTAAGTTAATAGATTTTAACCTTTTAATTTCAGATTTCCTTTTTTTCTGGGGAACTGTATTTTTGATAACAACAACTCTAGTTGCCCTTTTGAAAAAAGAAAACAAAGAAGTATCAATAGGAAAAGAAGAAACTCAAGGGATCACAGATACTTACAAGCTGCTTTTTGCAATTATAAGAATGCCAGCAGTTCTGACATTTTGCCTTCTGATTCTAACTGCAAAGGTAAGAGATTTATAAAGCAAAATTTACCACTCTGCTATAAAATTACCAATATCATGGAACACTTCCTTTGCCGTTTCATATAAGGTCCTTCCTACTACTATTAGAATTTAACAATAAAAAGTAGTATTTTCTCTTTATTAAATTTGTTTTAAAAGGTGTGATGATATCAAATGTAATTTCAAAGTAGGCTGACTCTTAGGATCTTGAAAAGAATTATGCCAATTTGAAGTACCTCTAAAAATGTGAAATTTTATTTAATAAATGATATTAATGCTTGGTATGCAAATGAATGCCTTGAAAAAAATGATTCCCTATTGTTATAATGAACATACATTTACTATCAGAAGTGTTATAATTATTTACACAGAATGTGATTTACAAAGATATGGAAATATATAAGCATTGGAAGTCTATTTAAAAATCAGTTGACATTTAAAATAAAATTTTTTTTTAATGTTTTTTCTTTATTTCTGAGAGAGAGAGAGAAAGACAGCGTGTGCAGGGGAGGGTCAGAGAGAGAGGGAGACACAGAATCTGAAACAGCCTCCAGGCTCTGAGCTGGCTGTCAGCACAAAGCCTGACGCGGGGCTTGAACCCACAAACCGTAGGATTATGACCTGAGCCAAAGTTGGACGCTTAACCGACTGAGCCACCCAGGCGCCCCAACTTATTTTTTTTTTGACGTTGGAAAGAAATATATCATAAATAAATGGGTATTTTGGTGACTTTTATTTTCTTTATGTTTTCTGTATTAAGATGTCCTACCTTTATAGTCCAAAAACATTTTTAAAGATATTATGCTAGAGCAAAGGTAAGTACGTGTATTTTGTTATAGTGAAATATTGCTAGTGTTAAAATTAATATTCCTAAAATCTGAAATCAGTTATAGGAGTTTCATATTATATATCTAAAGCTATCTACATAAATAGTTTACAGGTATCTTTTGATATCCCGAAGTAAAATTTGGAGCCTCATTATTTTTGAAATAGTGAATTTTTCTTCCTCCCTAGTGTAGGGAAGGTTACATTTTAAGGAAACATTGGGAAGGTTAAACTTAAGATTCAACTTCAGGAAATGATGATACGTTCAAGGAAGATATTATCTAATTCCGTCATTTATTAAAAAAAATATTTTTTGATGTTTTATTTACTTCTGAGAGAGAGAGAGACAGCATGAACAGGGGAGGCTCAGAGAGAGAGGGAGACACAGAATCCTAAACAGGCTTCAGGCTCTGTGCTAGCTGTCAGCACAGAGCCTGACGTGGGGCGCGAACCCAGGAACCATGAGATCATGACCTGAGCTGAAGTTGGATGCTTAACCGACTGAGCCACCCAGGCACCCCTAATTACATCATTTAGAGATAATCCTTGCTAACACTTTGGTATCTTTTCTTCCAGCACTCTTTTTTCCGTGTGTGTGTACTTTCATATGTGAATATAATTAATAAGTTATAATCAACAAATTAATAATAATATAGATGTATGTATACACATACAAATATGCATGTAAATAAAAGGAATTGGATCACATCATATATAACTTTTATCTTGTTTTTGGCTTAATACTCCATATTCCTTATCATTAAATAATTTTTGAAAAGTGTCTGGGTGGCTCAGTTGGTTGAAAAAATGTATAATGTTTTCTTGGAATTACTTTTGAAATGTTAAATACTTTTGGAAATTTTATAATCAGTCAGAAATCATCAAAATGTGTATGTGTGGCAGTGATGCTTCACTTTATTTTTTTATTTTTATTCAAAAAATTTTTAAGTTTTTTTTGAGAGAGAGCATGAGTGGGGTAGGGTGTGGGGCGGGGTGGGGGAAGAGAGAGAGAGAGAGAGAGAAAGAAAGAGAAAGAATTCCAAGCAGGCTCCATGCTGTCAGTGCAGATCCCAATGCGGGGCTTGAACCATGAGATCATGACCTGGGCCAAAACCAAGAGTCAGACGCTTAACGCACTGAGCCACCCAGGCGCTCTAGTGATTCTTCATTTTACTAGATTTTATTTGGAGTCAATTAAAGGCTTTTTTAAAAACTTAAAACATAGAAAAAAAAAAAACAAAAAAAAAAAACTTAAAACATAGAAATCAATAAGTTTGGGTTTGAACACTGTTTATTGTTAGAGATTGAAGTTTTTGAAATTTAGTTGTTGTTACAGGCATCTGCATTTCCTAAAAGTCCTGCATTTTCAGTTGTTTTCACTGAATATTGTTAGTAGACCATAGAACAAAGTGTGCCTTCCATAATTTGATTGTTACACCGATAGAATAATATGTTTTCCTGTAAATGGTGTAAATCAGTAATGAGATTGAGGTCTTGGAGAACTTACATATGCTTGGGGGAAAATATTTTGTAAACCACAAATTAAAATACTTTCTGTTTTTATATTGCAGATTGGTTTTTCAGCAGCAGATGCAGTAACAGGACTGAAATTGGTAGAAGAGGGAGTACCCAAAGAACATTTAGCCTTATTGGCAGTTCCAATGGTTCCTTTGCAGATAATATTACCTCTGATTATCAGCAAATACACTGCAGGTCCCCAGCCACTAAATATATTTTACAAAGCCATGCCCTACAGGTAACAATGAAATAAAACCTAACTCAATAAGAAAAGGTTAAATGAGGAATATTCATCAGTGTCACTAATACTTGTGTGTAAAGTATATACAGAAAAAGACTTGAAAAACATCTTTAACTTCAGTATCATTTCTATGCACTTTTATCTCTTTTTAACTTCTTAACAGGTTTTAGATAGCAGGCTTCTTTCACATAGTAAGTGTACAGCTTTCTGTTTTTGTTACTATTTTTTAACCTAAAATGGAAGTCAACTCCATGTGTCTTTCTTTGTCTATAGGTTATTGCTTGGATTAGAATATGCTCTACTAGTTTGGTGGACTCCCAAAGTAGAGCATCAAGGAGGATTCCCTATCTATTACTATATCATAGTGCTGCTGAGTTATGCGTTACATCAGGTAAGTTTGCTGTGGTTTTCTCAGGAAGTAAACTGTTTTTGGCAAATAAAGAAGACATTTTTCTACAGTTGCCGTGAAATAATGATAATAAATTTTAAGACTGAAGCATGAATCTGACATTGAAGCAATTATTTAACAATGAACTTTAAACCTGTTGCTTTAGATTTATTGAGCTCTATTTGTAGAAAGTTTCTTCATTTCATTTTTTTTTTTTTGTCCATTCAACAGTGTTTATTACATTACAGAATTTATTCCAAAGCCAGTAATTCTACCCTTGCTAAGTATCCATCAGTCCATCCCTAGACTTGGATTCTTTACTTCCTGTATTCTATATGCCTTTTCTTTCTGAAAGTACTGAGAAATAATGATGGCTCCTGAGCTAGAGATCCCAGGTTCTCAGTTTCTATTCTGTATTGAAATTTGTGTATTGTTTGTGATTTTGGAAGTTGTGTGTTAATCAGCTTTCTCTTTCTTTATTAGCTACATTTGGCCATCACTAGCCTCTCCTAACTGCTGTTGCACAATGAGCTTGTGTTCTGGGGCAAGTGACTCAAAGATTTCCAGGAGGAAACCGTTGGGACTTGACTGTAGTTTTTTAATTTAAGAGTCAGTCACCTTGGATTTTTCTCTGGAACCTAGTTTAAATTCTTTGAAAGTTATATTTACAAATTCCTCACTCGTTTTTCTAACTAAAACCTAAAAATATGGCTACCAAGTAATCTCAATAATTTTTTGCATACAGTTCATTTAGGAGAACTCCATAATGGATCTGTCCAACTAATTATATGTTTTTATTTATTTATTTATTTATTTACTTATTTATTAAAAAAATTTTTTTTAATATTTTTATTTATTTCTAGGAGAGAGAGAGAGACAGCGTGAACAGGGGAGGGTCAGAGGGAGAGGGAGACACAGACTCTGAAACAGGCTCCAGAGCCCGACGCGGGGCTCGAACCCACGAACCGCGAGATCATGACCTAAGTGAAAGTCGGACGCTTAACCGACTAAGCCACCCAGGCGCCCCTTATTAAAAATTTTTTTAATGTTTATTTTGAGAGAGAGAGTGTGTGTGTGTGTGTGTGCTAGCAGGGGAGGGGCAGAGAGAGAGGGAGAGAAAGAATCCCAAGCAGGTCCCATGCTGCCAGTGCAGAGTCCAGCACAGGGCTTAAACTCACGAACTGTGAGATCATGACTTGAGCTGAAATCAAGTCGGACTCTTAACTGACTGAGCCACCCAGGCGCCCCAAATAAGTCTGTGTTTAAAGAAGTACTTTAACGGGCACCTGAGTGGCTCAGTCAGTTAAATGTCTGACTTCGACTCAGGTCATGATCTCATGGTTTGTGAGTTCCAGCTGTGCTGACAGCTCAGAGCCTGGAGCCTGCTTCCAATTCTTTGTCTCCCTCTCTCTGCCCCTCCCCCACACACAATCTGTCTTTCTTTCAAAAATAAATAAAACATTAAAAAGATTTAAAGTAGTACTTTAGCTTAGTAAATGTTTCACTATCTGTGTAAGTAAAGGCAAACAACAGTGAAGTAATTCACAATCATTTGTTTGGCTTTGGATTTCATAAGAAAATTTTCTAAAGTGTTGTTGATGTTCAGGCAGCCAGATGCTTTCTGGGAAAAATAGTACAATGCCAAGTAATTTTGAGAAGTGAGTGATACATGACATAACCTCTATGTAGCATCTTAATCATTCTTTCTACAAATACTAATTGATCATCTATTCCATGGCAGGAACCATTCTAAGCACTAAAATATAACAGTGCATAAATCATGCCAAAATCCCTGCCCTGAAGGCGTTTAAAATCCTAAAGGCTTTCAGGGGCCAGTAGTGAAAGAGACCTGTTTATTTTTTTTATAACTTAGTGTTTCTCAGTCTTTTTTTTTTTTTTTAATATTTTTATTTCTAGGAGAGAGAGAGAGACAGCGTGAGCAGGGGAGGGTCAGAGAGAGAGGGAGTCACAGACTGAAACAGGCTCCAGGCTCTGAGCTGGCAGTCAGCACAGAGCCCGAAGCGGTTCTCGAACCCACGAACCGCGATTTCATGATCTAAGCGGAAGTCGCGCGCGCACACACACACACACACACACACACACACACCCTCCCCCATGAGCAGGGGAGGGTCAGAGAGAGAGGGAGATACAGACTCTGAAACAGGCTCCATGCTTGGAGCTAGTTGTCAGCACAGAGCCCGACACAGGGCTTGAACCCACGAACTGTGAGATCATGACCTGAGCCGACGTCAGACGCTTAACTGACTGAGCTACTCAGGCGCCCCTAGTGTTTCTCAGTCTTATTTGACTTTGGAACTCCTTTTTTTCTATGAACATACCATGGAACAGTATTCAAAGTAATGAAATTTTGTAAACATGGTTTGTTTCTATGTTCCTAAATGGAGGGTTAATTCTTACCTTTTAAGTACTTTTTGCCTCTTAAGGAGATTTTTCTCTTTAGTTTGTCTCATAAATTCTGCAATGTCATTTTTCTATCATATATAAAATAAAATTACATACATATATGTATATAATTATATATTCATGTTCCTTTGGATATTTGAGTGCTTACATGTGTAATGTATATGTGTGTGTGTATGAGGAACAGTACAAATATGGGGTTTTGTATCCTTAGATGCCACCCTATCTTGTCATTTTCTCTATTGAGCCTTCCTTGACTACTTATTGTAGAATTAATCTCATTTATTTAGGCCCTGGTAGCACAAAGGTGTCCTTCTCCTTACTTCATTTCATTGTAACTATTTATTTCTTATTTTCCCAGTCTAGAATAAGTTCTTCAAGGGGATAGAGAGACTGTTGTCTTATTCATCTTTTTATGGATGAATAAAAGATGGCTTGGCCTATAATGGGTGCTACATACATCATTGTTAACTTGAGTTTACTAAGGGTTCATGAAAATTAATTTTCAGTTCGTGATTTTGATGTTCTTAATTCAGCCCATAGTTTTTCAAGGTCTTTTTATGCTAAAGATATTTCATATTTTCCTTGTAGGTTACCTTGTATAGCATGTATGTCTCCATAATGGCTTTCAATGCAAAGGTTAGTGATCCACTTATTGGAGGAACATATATGACCCTTTTAAACACCGTGTCCAATCTGGGAGGAAACTGGCCTTCTACAGTAGCTCTTTGGCTGGTAGACCCCCTTACAGTGAAAGAGTGTGTAGGAGCATCAAACCAGAATTGTCGAACACCTGATGCTGTTGAGGTAAGTATGTTGTAACTGTAGATAAAATTAAGCTAATATTAATATATTAATTTTCTAAAAATCTTTTTATGGTTTCTTTATTTTTGAGACAGAGCATGAGCAGGAGAGGAGCAGAGAGAGAGGGAGACACAGAATCTGAAACAGGCTCCAGGCTCTGATCTGCCAGCACAGAACCCGATGAGGAGCTCGAACCCACGAACCATGAGATCATGACCTGAGGCGAAGTTGGACGCTTAACCGACTGAGCCACCCAGGCGCCCCAATATATTAATTTTCAAGGGTGTCTGACTGGCTCAGTCCATTGAGTATGCAACTCTTGATCTCAGGGTTGTAAGTTGTACATTGGGTATAGAGATTAGTTTAAAAAATAAAATCTTAGGGTTGCCTAGGTGGCTCAGATGGTTAAGCATCTGACTTTTGGTTTTGGCCTAGGTCATGATCTCATGGTTCTTCAGTTTGAGCCCCACACTGGGCTCTTTGCTGGCAGTGCAGAGCCTGTCTTGGATCTCTGTCTCTTTCTCTTTCTTTCTCCCCCCGCGCCCCCTCCCCCCGCTCACACACTCTCTCTCCCTTTCAAAATAAATAAAACTTTAAAAAGTAAATAAAATCTTTAAATAAAGATATTTTCTTATTTTGTCTCTAGAGGTACGGTATTTTTTTAAAAAATTATGTCTGGGAGCACCTGGGTGACTCAGTCAGTTAGATAACCGATAACCGACTTCGGCTCAGGTCATAATCTCACATTCTGTGCTGACAGCTCAGAGCCTAGAGCCTGCTTCAGATTCTTTATCTCCCTTTCTCTCTGCCCCTCCCCCACTCACACTCTGTCTTGGTCTCTCAAAAATGAATAAATGTTTAAAAAAAAGAAAAAAAGAAAAGTATATTTTGAGAGGTAGAGCCTGTGATCAATCTCCAGGTCATTCGTTCAAGCCCCACATTGGATTATTTAAAATATAATAATAAAAAAATAAGGGCTCCTGGCGGCTCAGTCGGTTAAGTGTCCGACTTCAGCTCAGGTCATGATCTCACAGTTTGTGGGTTTGAGCCCCGTGTCAGGCTTTGTGCTGACAGCTAGCTCAGAGCCTGGAGCCTGTCTTCGGATTCTGTATCTCCCTTTCTCTGACTTCCCCTGTTCGCTCTCTCTCTCAAAAATAAATAAAACATTAAAAATATTACAAAGTAGAAACAACTAAATTGCTGAATACTTCTATTTTGAAATTATGAAATACTTATTACAATTTTATTTTTGCAGCTTTGCAAAAAACTTGGTGGCTCATGTGTTACAGTGCTGGATGGTTATTATGTAGAATCCATCATTTGTGTTTTTATTGGATTTTGTTGGTGGTTCTTTCTTGGTCCACAATTGAAAAAATTACAGGATGAAGGACCATCTTCATGGAAGTGCAAAAGAAGCAACTAATGCATTCACTACTGGACATTCTAGGAAGGTAACTGCAGTTTTGTTTTAATTCAGACAGCTATGATAATCAGTGCACAGGAGTATAAAATGTTATTTTAAACACGGAAATTATTAATATAAAATGCCAAATGGTTAAAAAATAGAGACCTCTCTGTATAGTTGATTATATTTTCCTTGCCTTGTTGATGTATTTAAAGTTTACTTAAGGTCAGGACATTGGTACTAAAACAAATTATCTGGCCTTGTTATTTGATTTATATCTTTTTAATTTACTGACCAAAGTATATTTTAACCTGCAGTGCAGTAGTCATGGGTGATAACCATGCAGTCAAGTATTGTTATCAGTACCTATCATTGAGCTGTATTTAAAATTTTGGTACAATATATTAAATAGAACAAAGCTTGATATTCAGGTACTAATTACAACTAGTCTGGCTTTGTTGGCAGTTAAATCTTATTTTGAATTGCAAATTGGTTAAATTCTAAGTGGAATTTGCTGGGAAGAGAATGTAGACTACTGAAATGCCTTTTTAGTTGTTATTCTTCTGACTGTAACCACATTGTACTAATGAATCTGTGTTAAAAAGACTATCTTAAATGTATTTCCTGCTTTTGTAAGCGTTAAAGATTTATAAGAAGATTATTCAAACTATTTTTTATAAAGTGAAAGCTATGATTTTTAATTTAATGCTTCCCCTATCCCCCCTTTTTGGAAGCTATTTTGATTCCGTGCTAAGTCTTACCCTAAAGCTTACATGTGTTTTTTTGTCATAAGTGTTTCATGGCATACAGACAGCTTATGAAGGGATCTAAATTAATTAGTGTCGTATGTATGTTCATGGGAAAGTTTTGAAAATAAAAAATGTTTTTCTTCAAGCAGTTTTTTTTCATTACTGAGAGGAAAAAAAAAACCAGTAAGCTTTCTGGTTAAGTGAAATGTAAATGAATAATTTAACCATAATTTTAAAGACTAATGCATTAGAGAGAGAAAGACATTTTGTGCCTTTGACAAGTTAAATCGTGTTGTGGACAATTGTTTCTCAGTTAAGCACTTTACTAGTGAGAAAACATCTCACAATTTATATGAAATCAGGTACTGTATTTCCACTTATGAAAACACAACCATCTGTTTGTAAACTGTAATTTCCAGTGGAGGATTGGTATCCCAGGAGAAGTACGCTTTTGAATACGTTAGCAACTCCCAACATATTATGTATACTCAGTAACAAGGTTCTTTTCTTATTTTGTGTTGTGCATTACTCGGACTCTAGAGATTATGTGAATCCTTCCAAAGTTATAGAAAAAGAAAGATTAAGTTGAGACTTAATTTTGTCTTTGTGGGAAAATACTAATTTTTGATTTTGTTAATTTTATAACATAGGTTGAATTTTAGAGTGGGGTTTTTTGTAAGTAACGGAGGATAAAATGGGTGGGAGAAAATGGCACTCAGCATCTGAAGAAAGGTGGAGGCAATGATCGCTAGAATTCATGCATTGCCATTGGAAAGCCTGTGCTGGGTATCGATGCCAGATCCTGAAGAATCACCTGGGAAAACATCCTAAAAAGAAGGAGGCTACACCAAACCATAGTCTACCATACTTTGTCACATGGGTTGTCCATTATCATGTATTATAATCAAAATGTTTACTTGAATAAAGAAAAAAACCCACTTAACTCTCAAATGTGAAATGTATTTTATTTTTTAATTTTTGGATTAAGGTCACATTGCTATAATTACCTTTCATTTCTTACCCACTCCTAAATTTTACCTACTTTCAAACATACTTTGAAGTCGACAAATCTTTAGTGACTTGAAGTATTAAAATATATTTTAAGCCTTTAACTATAAGATGAAAGCCATTAATTGCATTTGCTCTAGAAATGAACAATTGTTTTGCTTTATAGTTGTTTGGTACATGCTTTTAATGCGTGCCAAAAATGACTTCTTAATAGCTATGTGCAACTGTCCTACATACATTGACCACTGATGGCATCTTACAAATGATCTACTTGAATCTGAGGATCTGTTCATGGTAAATCAGTAGGTACCAGAAAAATACTACCTATTTTTACTATCTTTTTCTTTCCTGATAGATCTGATAAACTCTGCCCACAAGTATGAACATTAACTTTTCCAGTTAATAATAGATTTACTAGCTAATATTCTTATAAATCTTGTAAGATTAGCTAAAACTAAAAGCAAAAATTTCTTCCTTTGTAATTAATTTTGCCTGATCAATCATAAACAAATTGTTCACCTAAAATCAATTCCTCTATTTTTTAACATTAAACTTTTGAGATGTAAACCTACAGTTTGATTTCATCAAGGATGATGTAATCCTTTATTACAAGGATTTTTATCCTCAACAGGTGTCAGTGGGGTCTTGAAACCTCTGAATTGTTAGCAAAACTGGATATGTAATTTTTTGTCTTTCTGGAGAGAGCTCTTGTTAAAATCTTAAATGCTCTGTGATCTAAAAAAGTGTGAAAGCTATGCCTTATTGAATGTGGGCTGATTCTGAATTATAAACATAAATTTGAAATGATAGTTTTGAATCTAATTGGTTAAAGCATCCCAGAAACAATGTTAAAAGAAAAATCCATGATGAAAACTAGAAAATGTCTGCATTTGTAGTGAACTTGAAGGGATTAGAGGAGGTAAGACACTACTGATAGGGGAGGGACATGAGGGTAAATTCTCCCCCAGAAAAGATATATCTTAGTAATTGAATCCTTTTTCTTATGAATAATTTCTGTTTGCCCTGTTAACAGATACCCAAAAAAGTATATTGTTTTATATTAAGTGGCTAAGATCATTATTTATTATAACATAGGACCAGACTTGTGTTTTGTATTTTGGGGGGTCATGTTTTTATATGTGCTTGAAAGAATGAGTAAAACTGTAACACAGACTTATGCTAAAACTAAAGAACCAATTTGTTGAGGACATTCCATGCAGATTTCCAAAATGCATTTTACCTTAGTATTAGAGAAAGAAAATAAATTTTAAAAAATGATTCCATTATAACTAGGATTAATATACTTAATAGCATTTTCATTAGAGAAAGAAAGGTGATATAGTGCATTGCACTACTGAGACTCTTTAACCAATGTCTTCGGTAGATAGCAAGCATTAATTATTTGATTTTTCTCTTAGCAGATTTAAAATAACTATTATATACCTTGTTGGGTTTTTTCCCACTACAGCTTAATCTCTGCCTGATTTGACAGTGCCAAAATTTTAATGTAATCACTATTTAATTCGAGACTAGGGGTCTTTCCCTTTCCTACCTTCAAAACTGCTATTAGAATCTTCATTTTACTCCTTTAAATTGTGAGCAAGGTAAATGGGCCTGGAGAGTTTATATTTTTTCCTAGAATTTCTGTTTTGGTAGAGGCAGGTCCTATATTAGGACAGTATAGTTAATGTACAGACTCATGTCGTCATCTTAAGTGAATACAAACATTTTAATTTGTCAGATTATAAGGTTTGCTTTTAAGGAGGTTTTGTTTTGTGTTTGTTTTTTTATTGTGTGGTGGTGAACATTTTATAGAAGAAATAGTTTTATGTAATAAAAATGAAAATTTTATGATGAATTATGATTTCTCTTTTAAAGAATTTTGCCAAGTACATGATTTAAAAGTTATATTAAAATATCAGCAATATTAATTTGCATAGTATATGAAGTCTTGAAGCACTGAGAAAAAGTTGCTACATTTTAACAGCTTTCTATTGGCACTGTAAGGCACAACTTTTTATAACAATTTTGTATGAAGAGTAACCAATAACATGACTGAAATGAACAAGGTACTGGTATAATTTTTAGGGAATTATCATAAGTCTGTCAGATCTAGTACCCTAGTCAATTACAATTAATCAGTCACTATTATAAAATATTAAAGCCTATTCTTGTTTTCATCAAAATGAGCTTATATGTTGGGAAAAGTTTACTTTTTATAGCCTTATAGTTAATGAAATTGAAATTTTTATCACCCACATCTATAAAATTCGGAAAATATAAAATTAGGACAAAATTTGATATTTTAAGAAGTTAGTTTGGCATATTTGATAAATTGATAGACTACCGCTGTCAAGTTATATCAGTGACTCTATATCTATTGTCCTCAGATACTGGCTTTGCAAGAATTAGTGTAAAATTGAAAAAATACTCAGTGTTGAAAGTCATCATTGTTGGGGTCATTATGAAATAATTGCACCCATGTACAGTAGTGAGTTAAAAATGCACAGCACAAAATCATTTCTATTATTTTTGAAAGATCTATCATTTAGCTATTATAGTTTAGCATTATTCGAGTATTATAGTATATGTGAAATGTTTATTTGGTTACTTTATTTTCAAATGTATAATAAAATATTTATTAAATATTTATGTAATGTTTAAATATTTGAAGTATATTTGAAATAAATTCTCCAGATTTTTACATAAAGGATTACTTAAGTGCTCAAAATGATTGTTTCACAGTTGATCTCTAAAAATAAAACATTAATGAAATATTCTTGTTTTCATTTTTATTAATAGCCAAATTTACCTGCAAATCATTTATGTTAAAATTATTCTAGATTAACATTATGTAATTAAAAGCAAGGTAATTTCAAGAGGTGTACACCTACCCTCCAAACCTTTTTTTTTTTTTTTTTTTTTTTAATGAAGCCAGCCTAAATTATTGTATCTTCCTTTAGTAACTTAGGTAAAAGGGAGACCACATGGAGGTGCAACACTATTTGGATAGTTTGGGATTATAAAGAATTTCACTGTGAAACTTCATTATAAAATATTTTTTAAAGGTTTGTTATTGGATATTGGCTTCTTTGGTAGCTACAATTTTGAAGAATTTATTGAAATTAAAATAGTTTGGGATTGTAGAGAAGATATTTATTTCTGCAGAGTTAAAACTTTCTAAGCAAATTTTATTGAAACTTGGGACCTGTGCTGAAAGAGAAGTCTTTGAGGCTAATTGTGAATGAATAGTGAGAAACGTCCAGAATGTAGTAGTCTGCTAAGGGCCACCATAACAAAATACTACAGACTAGGTGGCTTATTAAATAACCAAAATTTATTTTTCTCCCAATTATGGAGGATGGAAAGTCTAAGATCAAGGTGGCGGCAGGTTTGGTTTGTCCTTTGGCCCATCTCCTCAGAGACTGCCTGCCACTTTCTTGCTCTGTATTTACATGACCTTCCTCTCTGCCTGCACATTGCAGGTGTCTCTTCCTCTTATAAGGACACCACTCCTATTGGATTATGTCTCTACCCTTATTACTTCATTTAACCTTAATTACCTCTGTAAAGGCCCTGACTTCAAGTACAATCACCTTGTGGGTTAGGGGTTCAACATATAAATTTGGGGGGAACACAATTTACAAGAGATATTTACTTCTCTAGTATGCACATTTCAAAGAGGGGGATGAGACTTGGGACCATGGACACATCTGTGGGTTATAAATCTTGTCTTGACCCTGAAGACATATTTACATTCCAAAGGATAAGAACCGAGGATCCTTCCGAGGAATATTTGTTTATATTAAGGACATACAAATTCTCTTTCTTTCTCTGAGAGGAAGGCTTCCACACAACTGTCCTGTATAGTCACCCAGATTCATATTTTGAGGCTCCTCAACTACTGTACAAACCCTAGCACATATAGACTCTTAGTCCGATAAGCTGTTATCAGTCTGGCCCTCACTGGTCACCATACAGGTGAGAATAAGAGTGTGGGGAATCAGTGTGGTTATTATAAGTAGTAATTAAATCTATTCCTGCTTTAGAAACTATGTACTTCATTACAATGTGAATATACATAACTTAACATGTTTTTCTGAAATTATTGAAATTGTGTTCTTTTTAATTCACTTTTTTTTTTTTTTTGTTATGTTACGGTCAGAAGCCTAGGATAATGGAAGTGTGGGTTTTATTTTTTTCAGTTTTTTTTTTTTACCCTATTGACTATTCTTTATTTGATCTTTTATTATTTTTTAAATTTTGTTTCTTTTTTAAGAATTTATATTTTTAAGTAATCTATCCAATGTGGGGCTTGAATTTACAATCCCGAGATCAAGAATTGCATGTTTTAATGACTGAGCCAGCCAGATGCCCCTATTTTATTTTTCATTTTTCATTTTATAAAGTTTATTTATTTAAATAATCTCTACACCCAATGTGGGGTTCAAGCTCACAACCTTGAGATTAAGAGCTAAACACTCTTCCAACTAAGCCAGCCAGGTGCCCCTTCATTTTTTATTTTAATTCCAGTTTAGTTAACATACAATGTTATACTACTTTGAGGTATACAATATAGTGATTCAACACTTTCATATGTCAACCATAGCTCATCAAGATAAGTGTACTCTTAATCCCCTTTGCCTATTTCACCCACACATCCCCTCCTCCTCTTCTGGTAACCATCTGTTTGCTTTCTATAGTTAAGAGCTATTTTTTCGGTTTGTCTCTTTTTTTTCCTTTTTCATTGTTTTGTTTCTTAAATTTCACATAGTGAAATCATATAGTACTTGTCTTTCTCTGACTTCTGTTAGCATTATGCTCTAGCTCCATGTTGTTGCATGTGGCAGAATTTTGTTTTTTTTGTGGCTAAATAATATTCCATTGCATATATGTGTGTGTGTGTGTGTGTGTGTGTGTGTGTGTATATATCCATTCATTTATCACTGGACACTTGGATTGCTTCCATTATTTGGCTATTGCAAATAATTCTGCAATAAACATAGGGGTGCATTTCAGATTAGTGTTTTTGTATACTTTGGGTAAATACCCAGTAGTGCAACTACTGAATCGTACAGTAATTCTATTTTCAATTTTTTGAGGAACATCCATACTGTTCACCACAGTAGCTGCACCAGTTTATGTTCCCACGAACAGTATGTGAGGGCTTCTTTTTCTCCACATCCTCACCAACACTTGTGGATTTTTTTTGTAAGTTTATTTCTTTATTTTGAGAGAAAGACAACACGAGTAGGGGAGGGGCAGAGAGAGAGGGAGACAGAGAGTCCCAAGCAGGCTCTGCACTGTCAGTGTGGAGCCAGACTTAGGGCTCAAACACATGAAACCCTGAGATCATGACCTGAGCTTGAAAACAAGAGTCAGACACTTAACAGACTAAGCTACTCAGGTGCCCCACTTGTGTTTTTGAAAGTTTGGGTTTTAGAACCAAGAGTTCAGTCTCAAGTGATCATATGTCTCCTTTTATATTTTCTTCTAGTTTAAATTGACAAATTTTCCAAGTAGTTCAGTTTAAACTGCTAACAGGGGTGCCTGGGTGGTTCAGTCAGTCACCATCTCACGGCTTGTGAGTTCAAGCCCTGCGGTGGGCTTTGTGCTGACAACACTGAGCCTACTTGGAATTCTCTCTCCCTCTCTCTCTGCCTCTCCCCCACTTGTTCCTACCCTCTCTCTCTGTCAAAGGCATAATTACTCCTGTGGGTAGAAAAATTTTTAAATCTAGCATTTCAGTTGTGAGGTGTGAGTGAAAGCAAAAATTGGGTTTATCTGAAGAAATCAGACCCAATAAGACAGGAAAATATTACAAAAGCAGAAAGAAACAACTCTGGGTTTAAAAACTGGTGAAATCATCTCAAAATAACACTTTCACAGGTTTTTAAAAAATATTTTCTTTAGTTAACTTCTGACAAAAGAAATAATAGAGGTTTTATCCTTTTTTGGTCATTCATTTCTCTCTAGTCTTCTAAAGAATAAAAAAAATTTTTAAGATTTTATTTTTAAGCAATCTCTACACTACCATGGGGCTCAAGCCTACAACCCCGAGATGGAGTCACATGCCAACTGAGCCAGCCAGGAGCCCTCTGGTTATGATATTTAAATTGAGACTTGAAGGATAATGGGGAAGGGGGCAGCTCGAAGGGGGCTCGCGGGTGAAAGGAAAGGCTTAGGGCATTCTAGGCAGAGTGAGCAGTGAATGCAAAAGCTCTAAGGCAGAGGGATGAACCTGGCATGTGTGAAGAAGAGGGAGGTCAATATGCTTGCTCAGTGTGCTTGAGGCAAAATGAACGAAGTAGGGGGTAGGAAAGAAGACCTTGAGTGGGAAGCAGGGCCTCAATTATGTAGCACCTGTATGTGAGCCTACGGAGTTTGACATTGCTTGAAGCGTAACAGCCATTCAAGCAGAGATAATAAACTGAAAGTATGTAGTCTCTGCCTCAAGATAAATTCTATACCTAGCTCAGTGTTTTGCCAACAATTTAAATTTCAAAACAGAGTGATTTCACAGAAAAGTTCAGATTTGCAGCTTTTCTTGAAAAAAAGCTGAAGATCTCTCCCTATTGGGCTCCAACTGCTTGGTGGAGGATGGGTGTAACGCAGTGCCGGGGTTTTGTCAGGCAAGTGCAAAGGAGGCAGAGAGGGGTTGGAATTGAGGCTATTTTTAAGGGAGTGATTACAATGCGAAACCTCAGAGTCCAAGCTGGGTAAAATGGAAGCTGAAGATTAGAGGAGGCTGATGAGTAGGACATCATGGTTCAGTGGACTGGTCATTTTACTGAGCTCAAAGAGCTATTGCCATAAGTATTTTCTTAAGTGAACGAGAAGAACAGGAGGCTGTGGTGGGAGAGGGCGGTGTTAGAGCTGTGACTGCAGATGTGGCAATTTCTGGCAAAGACAAGACCCAGAGTGTACCCATGGAAGACATGGTTGACTTGGGGTGGAGGAAAAAGTCACTGGGCATGAGACAGGCATGAGAGATCAGAATAACAGGGATTGAAATGAAGAGAAAGACCTTAAGTCAGATGCTACAGTTTTCAATGAATAAGAGAGAGTGGCCATGGGGCACCTGGATGTCTCAGTAGGGTTAAGTGTCTGAATCTTGACTTCGGCTCAGGTCATGGTCTCAAGGACTGACCGGGAGATCACAAGATGACAGCCTCCATCACTCCTGACAGTCCTGAAGAGGGTAAGGGGGCACTAGATATTAGTTTGGATGGCAAGGAAGTTAATGAGCTTAGCTCTTGGTCCTGAGGTACATAGGTGTTTTCGTCATCTTAGGCTGTTGTAACAAATTGCCAGAGCCTGGGTGGCTTAAACAACAGACATTTGTTTCTCACAGCTTTTGTCACTGGGAAGTTCAAAATTAAGGGGTTGGCAGATTGGGTCCCCACTGAGAGTTGTCTTCCTGGCTTAAAGACTGCCACCTTCTCTCTGCTCACATGGGTGGGAGAGAGAGAGCTCTTTACTAATGACATTAACCCCATCATAGGAGCTCCACTCTCGTGACCTTATCTAAACCTAATTACCCCCCAAAGACCTCACCTTCCAATACCACCATCACATCAGAGGTTAGAATGTCACACAGGAATTCTGGAGTGAAATCTTCATTCTATAACAGAATGGAATGATTGGCTTTGACCAGAAATCAATGCTAGAAACTGAGATGTTTGGGGTGGGGGGTGTTCATTAAATACTCACTTTTTTTCCCCTAATTCTTTGGATTCTGGAAACAGTCACATTAACATTCGGTTAATTTCTTATTAATTATCATTCTTCATAGTTAACATCAAACCTCATTAAAAGTCTATTACAGACTCCGTCTCTGTGTTCATGGTATTGTGGGAAACTGAGGAGCGGGCAATGAATCTAAGCATGGTTTTCGTGCATACCTCTCTACTCACAGAAGCAGCATATCCAGGGAGATCAGCAGCAAAAGGAGCAGGAGTCCTTGGTAAAGCTACCCCAGGAGAATGTTAAATCTCTCAATCTGCAGAAATCCTGGGGCAGGCAGGATTCTCCCATCAGTCATTGGCGGGATGATGCTGAAATATTGAAAGGGACACTTTGAGATATCTAGAGGACTTGGAAACACCCAGGTGGCTGATGTCTGAGTTACGGAAAAGAAGACTGGGTTGGAAAGTAGGAATAATGGATAGAGCTGTCTTCAACTAGGACAGGAGAGAGAGCAGAAACGCTGTAGAGACAGGACATTGAAACAGCAAAAGGGGGCACCTGGGTGGCTTAGTCGGTTAAGCGTCCGACTTTCGCTTAGGTCATGATCTCGCGGTTCGTGGGTTCGAGCCCCGCGTCGGGCTCTGTGCTGACGGCCGGCTCAGAGCCTGGAGCCTGTTTCAGTCTGTGACTCCCACTCTCTCTGACCCTCCCCTGCTCACGCTGTCTCTCTCTCTCTTTCCTAGAAATAAATAAAACATTAAAAAAAAAAAAAGAAACAGCAAAAGAAGAATTGGGAACAGAACTGCCATGAAGAAATCTTATTTTTTCTACTTTTGAACTAAAGCTATTCAAAGTCTCTTAATACATGTAACTTTTGTTTTTATTTGAAATTGTGATTAAGGATTTTAGTTATAGTGTATCTTTTTAAAAATATTTATTTGGGGGGGTGGGGAAGAGAGAGAGGGAGACAGAGAATCCTAAGCAGACTCCTCGCTGTCAGCATAGAGCCCATTTTGGAACTCAAAATCATGAACTGTGAAATCATAACCTGACCCAAAATCAAGAGTCAGACACTTAACCAACTGAGCCACTCTGGTGCCCCTATAGTATATCTTCTTAGTTGGATTTTCCCTTTCTGGAAATTTATAAGGATTGATGTGTTTTGGCTGATTGCCTCTATGGGAGGAAGTGCTGTGGTCAAGTCCACAGACTGAGCCAATTGGCTGAGCTGAATCCCAATGTAACAGCCAAGCTCACCACTTCCCCGGTGGGTGACCTTGCTGCTGCTGGCTTAATCACTCTGCATATTTACTCTTTAAAATTTGGATTGATAACAGTGTCCATCTTAGAAAGTTGCCGTGAGCATCAGGGGAGCTAAAACATGAAAAGCATTTAGAATGGTGCCTGGCACATAGTAAGATCTAAGTGTTAGTTACTGTTATTAACTTTCTATTAGCTACAGTACTAAGGCAATACATTCCTTGAAGGTACTACTCATAATATGTGTGTTAGGAATACAACATACTCCATTTTGACTTCTAAAGGTAATTATGTGCATTAAAAAAATTCCAACAGTATACCTGCATTGTCCATTATGGTAGCCATTAGTCACATGTGACTATTGAAATTAATTAAAATTAAGAAAATTAAAAATTCAGTTCCTGGATGCCTGGGTGGCTCAGTCGGTTAGGTGTCAGACTTCAGCTCAGGTCATCATCTCAGGTTTGTGGGTTTAGGCCTGGTGTCAGGCTCTGTGCTGACAGCTCAGAGCCTGGAGCCTGTTTCAGATTCTGTGTTTCCCTCTCTCTCTCTGCCCCTCCCTTGCTTGCACTGTGTCTCTCTATCTCTCTCAAAGGTAAATAAACATTTAAAAATAAATAAATAATTCGGTTCCTGGAGCACCTGGGTGGCTCAGTTGGTTAAGTGTCTGACTCCGGCTCAGGTCATGATCTCACGGTTCATGGGTTTGAGCCCCGCGTACGGCTCTGTGCTGACAGCTAGCTCAGAGCCTGGAGCCTGTTTCAGATTCTGTGTCTCCCTCTCTCTCTGACCCTTCCCTGCTCATGCTGTCTCTCTCTCAGAAATAAATAAAACATTAAAATTTTTTTTTAAAAAAATTCAGTTCCTGAGGCCCCTGGCTGGCTCAGTCCGAAGGGCATGGGACTCTGGATTCCAGTCATAAATTCAAGCCCCAGGTTGGGTTTAGAGCTTACTTTAAAAAAATAAAAATTCAGTTCGTCAGTTGTACTAGCTACATTTCAAGCACACAAGAGCCACATGTGGCTATTAGGTTGAAACTGAACAATTCAAATATACAACGTTTCCATCACTGCAAAATGTTCTATTACAGCTGGTAGATAGTAAAGCCTCCCAACCATTCCCACCCCAATCCCTCTCTCCAGGGGCAATCACTGTTGTAGGTTTCTTTCATAGATTTTCACGGTTTTCTCTTTCTCACACACACAATTTTTTACACAAATGTTACCATTTACAATGTCCTGCATCTAATTTGTGTTTTAAAATCTACTTATATATGAACATATACTACTAATAATATACGAAATATACTAATGTAGTCCACTTTCCATATATTTTAATTAAGAGTTCAACAATTTAGAGCATCTGATAGGATTACCAAGCAACTGTGCAAATTTTAAAGAACCAAACATAAGATATAGGCATCTTGTTACATTTGGGAGCAGGTAGAGGGAATGAACTACTTCAATTTCCTTTCTGCATGGTAGAGGCGGAACCCACACTAAGGCTGGGTTAACCGAAGTCCCAAACTGATCGTCCTCCCAAACCAGCATGGCCGAGAAGCCTTCAGCCCCCGTCCCTGTCCCATAAGAATGTCCGGCGCAGTGGGAAAATCCTGAATAAAGGCTGGGGGAGGAGGTCACTGATACGGTGTCTTCCATCGAGTTGAGAGTCCCACCTACAAGCGAAGAGGGAGTCGTAAGGCCACTCCCAGGCGGCGGGGGCGGCGACCCCATCATCAACCACCGCGCGGAGCCCGGATCCTGGCCGTCGGCCGGAGGAGCCCAGCGCCCCCTGCCGTCAGCCCGAGGAGCGCGTCGCGGGCTCGCGGGAAGCCAGCAACATGGCGGGGCGGCCTGTGGCCCCCGCCTCGCAGGCGCCGGACCGGGACGGAGCGGCGCCCAATGTGGTGGCGCGGGTATCGAAATGGGCGGACGACCACTTGCGCCTCGTCCGGGTATCGCTGGCCCGCCGGCCGGACAGGCAGGGGGCGCGGGGTCGCGTGGAGCGAGCCTGGGGAGACGCGGCGCTGGGAGGCCACGGGCAGTGGAGCGCGTCGGGGCCGGGCGGGGCGGAGGGCCACGTTGCCGGGGTCGCGAGTGCGGGGGAGCCCGGGGAGCGCGGCCCGCCGGGGCCTGCTGCGCCGCATGGGCGCGGCGGCCTGGAGAGGCCAGGACAGTGCTTGGCCCCGGAGATAACCTCAGAGGCCGAGACGCAGCCCAGCTTGGGGCGTCAGGGGTCCCTGGAAAGCAGTTGGGGACACAGGGCACAGGAGACAAGGGGGTGGAAGACAGGGCACGTGGTCCTGTAGGCCTTGTGTTTTGAGTGACGTGAGAGGGCACTGGAGTTCGACCAAAAATGGGACATCTTAGGTGACCAGACAAGCCAAGATTGTGGCTAAGACCCCGGAGGTGGTGTGGAAGGTTTAGGTGTGGGGCGCAAAGAACGAGGAATCAAGGGGGCTCCCCACTGGGTGGATGTGGTGAAGGTTGCTTCTGTGGAGAAATGGGGGTCAGTGATTTGTTGGGAAAATTCAGAGGACTCTTTGGACCTGTGAACTTGAAGGTGGAGGTGTGTGAACTTGAAGATGGTTATTAGAATTCTGAAGGGAGTTGTTAGATGTTATCTGGGCAACTTAGATCTAGGAATCTGGCATTGAAGGGAGATCAGAACTGAACGTATAACTTCTTGAATGAACTGCGTAAAACTTAAGTAGTGTTTAAAGCCTGGCTGACATCTTGGAGCAAGTCAGAAAAACTACTGAAAAAGTCCTAGAATTCAGACCTGGGACCTGAGGAACGCTCTTACCGTTTAGAATATGGGAAGTGAAAAGGAAGAGATCAGCAAAAACTGGGAAGGAGGAGGAGGAAAACCAGGTGTCCTAGAAGTCAGGCGGAGAGAATTTTCAGAGAGAATGATTAACTTTGTTAAATCCTACTGAGAAGTTGAGTAGGACCATCAGCTTTGCAAACGCTTTGCAGCTAAGCAGCACAAGGGCCAGGACTATGGCTGTTTTCTTTCACCGCCACAGCTCCTGCCCTTAGAGTATTGCGTGCCATTTGGTAAGCGCTAGATACGTATTGGTGGCATTAATGAATGATAGATCTGTAGGTATTAATTGACAAGGCCTGGGTTCTTCCAGTGAAGCAGAAATTGATGCACAGGTCATTTCAAATTAAAAAAATGACTTCAATAGATTGAGAGAGGTAACAGTTTAAATTAGCACATAGATATATTATTCCAAATATCTTAATCACAGACTGTATCCTAGTGTATATTTCCTTTCTTTTTCCTTCTACAAATGCAAAATCCACAGAACAAAAAGCATTATGTATTGGTAATTACAAAATGTCCATTGCCTTATTTTCTGTTTGCAAGATCAGAGTTGTATCTAAGTGTCTTCAACACTGAGACCAATCTTTGCATCTTCATTTCTTTCCTTGTATATATTTTTCAGCTTCATTTCTAACATGCCTAGTTGTATTTATTGAAGGAAATCATATTAGATTATCACTCTTGTTGAGGGAGTTGCAGGGTTCTTTTTATTTATTTTATTTATTTTATTTTTGAGAGAGGGAGGAGCAGATAGAGGGAGAGACAGAATCCAAAGCAGGCTCCAGGGTCTGATCTGTCAGCACAGAGCCAGTTGTAGGGCTCGAACTCACAAGCAGCGATATCATGACCTGAGCTGAAGTCGGAGACCTAACCCATTGAGCCACCCAGGTGCCCCGCAGTTTTCTTATTTTTAAATTAAACTCTCTTAGGTCCGTTTCAGTTTAAATGAAACCCTTTAAAAACATTGATAAGTTTTTCCCAACTGTTCACCCATAGATACATCGGAGGCATTGTATTTTAAGGTTTTGGTGGTAAATTTTTCTACCAAAGATTTAAATTCCCACTGTAGGCTCAGGATTATGCAAATTGCTGTGGGCATTATTCAAAAAGAATTAGACTGATTGATGCAGTTAAGGAACTCATGGATAAAGTAAAAGGCAATAGAGAACAATAAAATATTATATGTATAATTACTGTTCATGCCAGAGTGTTTGGGAAAGAAAGGGGAGATTAATGAGTAGGTGGGCAGTTAAGGAAGTTTTTTGGAAGAAATGGACCTTTAGTTGAAGGATGTACCTTATTTGGACAGATATAAGGAGGACAGTCTTCTTTTTTCCCCCTTCTAATTAGTACTTTCACAATTATGAATAATAACTAGTGAGAATTAATCATTTAATCTCTTTCTGAAGAATATCAGCACCGTAATGGCCATAGCTGGAATAATGTTACTTCTAAGAAGTATTCGGATGGTAAGTTTAAAAAATGAAGAAGGAGCTGTGAACTGTGATAAGCAAGAGACAGTTATTTTTTTTCACTTCAAGACAGTTTTTGTCTTAAGCTGTGTATCATTTTGCTATTCATATTAGAAGTTTTAAATATTGTTTTAGAACAGTGAACATATTTAAGATCTTGATTTAAAAGTAACACATCCACAGGATTTTATGGAAAGTAATTGCACAGTCTGTATTTTCATAATCACGTCTTCATGCTTAAAAAGGAATCTGTAAAGGATTTGGTTTGCTAGAATGCTATAATCACTAAATTTGCATTTCAGACATTGTGGAATGTCTCAGAACTGTTTTGTATAGTGATTTTAGATTTAGATCACAGTCAAATTATGTCCTTTAGCACTGAATAATTTATGCTTTCTCTGATTTGCAACAATCTGTAATACCTGTTCAATGAATAAAGCAGGATGTATGATGTAAAAAAAGAATTTATGCTTTCAGTTAGCATATTTTTTTGCCCTTTGAATAATTTTTTAATAGTAGATATTGTGGAAATCCATTTGGTAGTTCAGGATTTAGAAGTATCTTTTTATATAACTGATTCTTGTTATTGGGTGTAATTTTAGTGTCATGTTACAATCTGGTATGGATTTATTGCTTCTGTGTATATTTACTCCCTACATTTATTATCTCTATATTGTTTTATAGTATCATTGTCTACACAGCATTACTCTATTATACTGTAGCTTTTCCAACTGTTGCCTTTTCCCCCTGACTCCAATGTCAGAACTTTTATCCTCTTTATTAAGTGCCTTGAATTCATTTTTAACCTTATATCTAATAATCTAATAGGCTTTTTCTTTTAACAACTCCATTATATTGTAAGTCATTCATTTTTAGCTTATATATATTTTTAGAATGGAACTTTTGAAACTTGAGTTGTTTTCATTCATTTCATTTCATTTTTTCTTTACCTTATGTTCTGTGTTCCATGACATTTGTATATTGTCAAAATATTAAATGATCTGATTAAGAGTTTAGGTAAAAAAAAATACAGGGGGCCTGAGTAGCTCAGTCAGGTAAGCGTCTGATTTTGATTTTAACTCCGGTCATGATCTCATGTTTATTGAGATTGAACCCTGTGTTGGGCTTCTCAATGACAGCACAGAGGCTGCTTGGGGTTCTCGGTCTCCCTCTCTCTCTGCCCCTCCCCTGCTCACTCTCTCTCTCTCAAAAGAAATAAACTTAAAAATAAAAGTGGTTAGATAAACATAATGCTGAGGGGGTATTTCTCTTGTTAGCCCTTAAAAATGACATGAGTCAATTATAGATGATTTTAAGTTATACAATATAAGGTATGTTACTGATTTTTGCAAATTACTTATTAATTAATATAAATGTATATTAATATATTATGATTTATTCATTTTAAACTTTAGTTCTGGTGTCTTTTTTTTTAGATTTTATGATTTTTGATAATGGTGACTAATGTGATGAGAAGAGCAGGCTAGGAAACTAGAAAAAGAGCATTGGAATACTGGGGGGCAAAAAACTCTGTTGTGTGACAGTTGGAGGACTTTGGCTACAAGTAACAGAAACCCCAACCAGCAGTGGCTCAACCAAGTAAAAAGGCTTGTTTCTCATGTCACAAGATGCCTGGAGTGGCTCAGTGACAGAGTTTTGTGTGTATGATTCTCTGTGCCTTTCCTCATGGCACAGAATGGCTGCTCTAGCTCCAAATAACATATTCCTGTTCAAAGCAAAAGGAGAGGGGGGAGTCTGGGCGGCTCAGTCGGTTGAGCATCTGACTTCGGCTTAGGTCATGATCTCCTGGTTCGTGGATTTGAGCCCCACATCGGGCTCTGTGCTGACAGCTCAAAGCCTGGAGCCTGCTTCAGATTTTGTGTCTCCCTCTCTCTCTGACCCTCCCCTGCTCACACTGTCTCTCTCTCTCAGAAATAAAACATTGAAAAAGAAAAAGAAAAAAGAAAAAAGAAAAAAGGAGAGGAGAAAGGAAGGTGTGAGCCACGTCTCATCAAGAATGCAAAAATTTTCCCAGAAGCCTTCAGTCAACTTTTGCTTCCATCTCTTTATCATATGACCACGTCTAGCTGGAAAGGAGGTTGGGAAAGTGGCCATTTAGCTTTTCTATCCCTAACAGTACCTGCTGATGAGGGAGAGAGTCTTGAGAACGAATATTGTATTCACCTACAAAGGGCCTGCCACAAGAAGCCTTAATGGCTCCTCTTCTGTATTCTTTTTGTATTGCCGTTTTTCTCTCCTTTTTCTTCTTCCTGAGGTTATCAAGTTCTCAAATTCTTTCACTTACTGGTAGACAATTCCAAACTTCAAATTAAAAAAATAAAAAATGATGATTGAGTTCAGTACTGTGCTAAATGCTCATATACATAATTTCATTTAAAATCATTTTAAAAAAACGTTAGTTCATTTTGAGAGAGAGCACGCACACCAGCAAGGGAGAGAATCCCAAGAAGGCTCCTCACTGTTAACACAGAGCCTGACTTAGGGCTCAATCTTATGAACCATGAGATCATGATCTGAACTGTAATCAAGAGTTGGATGCTTAACCGACTCAGCCACCCAGGTGCCCCTGCTTAATTTCATTTCATTCTTATAATAATCCTATGACACAGATATTCTTACACCCAAGTTTTATAGATGAGGAGATGGATGCACAAAGAAGTAAATAATTTTCACAAGATCACCCAGGTAGTATGTTGCGGAACTAGATTTCTAATGTCATCTTCCTGAAATTGAAACCCTTATTATTTTCTCTTCACAGAGCTTCCCGCTTTTGTCTCTTGCCTCTAGGACACTTCACCATCAGCAGCTTAGGGACAGCATCCTTGTTAGTGGCATCATCTTTCTGCCTCTTCTGGAAAGCAGACTGTTTATCACAAGCTCAGGATTCACTTCTTTTATTTTATTTTATTTTTAAAAAAAATTTTTAATGTAGCGTGAGTGGGGCAGGGGCAGAGAGAGAGGGAGACCTAGAATCTGAAGCAGGCTCCAGGCTCTGAGCTGAAAGCACAGAGCCCAATGCGGGGCTCGAACCCACAAACGTGAGATCATGACCTGAGCCGAAGTTGGATGCTTAACCGACTGAGCCACCCAGGCACCCCAGGATTCACTTCCTTTAAAGATACCTTCCTCCGGTGTTCTTATCCTTTTTCCATTTTTGACCTGTTAGCACTTATACTTTATCTGAAACCTGCTTATGTATTGCCCTGCAGTTGTATTCTGGTTTTATGTGTATTGTTAGTTCATCTTTGAGATAGCGCTTGCCATGGCACAGAAACACATCCCTGAACTTTACGCTGTTGAGGGATTAATGGCTCCGGAAAAGGTAGATACAGTGGGTTCTGCCTTTAAAGGTTCTTTACATACTCCTTGAGTGTGAACTCAAGGAAATAGAGCATTGGGCTCTATTCAGTTTCCTCCTCTAGCTGCTTAATAATTTCTAAAACTCCAAACATCAAGGCACTCTTGTGTCTTTTTTATGTGTATCCTTCATGAAATCACCTAAAAATTAAAAGGGACAGACATTTGGTAATTGAACACATCTTTAGTGATCCTCTCTACTTACTCTGTCTCCCCTGTGCAAAATACTCTTTTTTTTTTTTTTTTAGCTTATTTATTTATTTTTAGAGAGAGAGTTGGGGCAGAGAATCCCAAGGAGGCTCTGTGATGTCAGGAGCCAGGCAAGGGGCTCAGTCTCACGAAACAGATCATGACCTTAGCTGAAATCAAGAGTCTGAGGCCCAGGAAGCCCAACCGACTGAGCCACCCAGGCACCACCTGCCTAGCTTGCCCCCCACACTGGTGCAAAATACTCTTAGTTTTCTCATGTGATGTAGTTTCCAGACTCTATTGTCTTTTTTCTCCTCTTCTAGCTTTGTGCCAGTTTGTATAAGTGTTTTATGAAATGGTACCCAGTACGGAATAGTATATTCCTCTTAGGTCCTGATTTAGAGCCATCCCTTCCTCACTTCTCTTGTTTTGGATCCTGTTCCTTACAATGTTTCTTGGTGTTTGAACTTAGGTGGAGAGCAGTGGAGAGTGTAGGGGAGAAGGAGTCTGTAAATTTTTTTGCAGTTCTGTCACACTTCCACTCATTTTGAGTTCACAATTAACTAAAGGTTCTTAATCTTTTTCATCTATGCCACAATTAGTTTATTCTCTTTTATCCTTCCTTAGTTTTATCCCATCATTCTGGTTGTCAAGATCTTATAAAATACTAACTCTAACCTTTAGTGTTTCATACTTTTTTTTAGGTGTTTATTTTTGAGGGGAGGTGGGGAGGGGCAGAGAGAGTGGGGGAGGGGCAGAAAGAGAGAGACTCCGAAGCAGGCTCCATGCTGACAGAGCAGAGCCCAGAGTGCAGCTTGAACTCACGAATCACGAGACCATGACCTGAGCCAAAACCAAAAGTTGGTCACCTAACTGACTGGGCCATCTTGATGCCCCCAACACTTTTTTTTTTTTCCCCAAAAGATTTTCTTTTTAAATAATCTCTGCACCCAACATGGGGCTCAAATCCTCAACCCTGAGATCAGAGTCGCATGCTCCAATGACTGAGCCAGCCAGGTGCCCCCTTTTATAAATGCTTTTGATTAGATCATACGAAAATATTAATTAAAATTAAGGACTAAATTAAAATTTTTCACTGGTTATGTCTTCTTGTTAAATATTTAGACAACAGTTTGACATACTTAATGTTAAAGAAATAATAATAAAATGTTATATTTTTTTATAAATCAACAGACATCAAAATTTACGAGTTCTTCAGATATTCCAGTAGAATTTATAAGAAAGAATGTTAAACTACGTGGACGATTGCGCCGAATAACTGAGAATGGTTTAGAAATTGAGCATGTTCCCATCACTTTACCTATTATAACTTCATGGAAAAGTAAGTAAAGTACAAGAATAATACAACTAGTTTAGTATTTGTTAATTCGAAGTTATCTGTAAAATAGCAAAAAATGTCATTTTAAGTTTTAATAGCTCTCCATTGTCTGTGAGAGAAAGTATAAACTCTTGGTTTTAAATACAGGAGCTATTTAATTGGTCTCCAGATTTCCTTTTCTTCCCCCTCCTCTTTTTATTGAACCGTTTAGTATTTCATTCAGGCAGTCAGGCATTCCTTCCACAAATATCGAACAACTGTTATGTTCTAGGCCCTAAACCAGCTGCATGTGGCTCTGAGTGAAACAAACCAGGCTACCCTTTGGAGCGTGCAGTCTGAGTGGCAAATAGACAGCAGACAAATGAAAATTGTCCTAAGAACTATGAAGATAAGGTGCTAGGATGAGCATTACTGGAGGTCATGTGAAGGGGGAACCTATACCTGTAAAGGGGTCAGAGAAAGCCTCATGGATGAGTTGTTATGTAATCAGAGACCTGAAGAATGAGAGGGAGCTGGCGGGGCAGAACATGTGGGAATGAGTGTGGCTCCTTTGATAAGCCATGTGAAGACTAGAGTGCTGGGGCCTAGGGAAGAAGGGGACCTGCTGCTTTCCCACTTCTCCCTGCTTTGTGTCAAAGACCCCACTCACACAGACCTTCCTGCCTGCTGCTTGCTTGTGCTCTCATGCCCCTGGGCACAGTTTGCCCAGACTGCCTTGGCTCCTCTTGAGCTCCAGTTCATTCTTTAGTATCCACCTCAAATGTCAGATCTTCTGTGACGCTTTCCTTAACTCTGGAGCTGAGCTGCCAAATTAGCCTCTTTCTTTGCTACACCCACAACAATGTGTACATGCTGTGGTTACAGTACTTAAACACATTTTCCTATTGTCATGTGTCTAGGTTTATATCCTCTGCTAAACTGAGCCCCTGGTGGGCAGGGACCTTTCCCTACCTGTCTCATTATTCACGGTCCCTAGAAAAATAATTGTTAGCCAATGGAGACTTGGTAAAACTTGTTGACTAAATTTAGTTATATATTATTTTTTTATTTTAAATACATTTTTATACGTTTGAGAGAGGGAGAGAGAGAACCCCAAGTGGGCTCCATGCTGTCAGCACGGAATCCAGCATGGTGCTTGAACTCATAGACTGTGAGATCATGACCTGAGCTGAAACCAAGAGTCAGACACTCAGCCAGATGAGCCACCCAGGTGCCCCTAAATTTAGTTATATTTAAAGATCTTCTTGGGGCGTCTGGGTGGCTTAGTTGGTTAAGTGTCCGACTTTCGCTTAGGTCATGATCTCGCGGTTCGTGGGTTCGAGCCCCACGTCAGGCTCTGTGCTGACTGCCAGCTCAGAGCGTGGAGCCTGTTTCAGTCTGTGAATCCCTCTCTCTCTGACCCTCCCCTGCTCATGCTGTCTCTCTCTCTCTCCTAGAAATAAATTAAAAATAAAATAAATTTTGAAAAAAAAAAAATAAAGATCTTCTTGTGGTGCCTGGGTGGCTCACTTGGTTAAGTGTCCAACTTTGGCCTAGGTCATGATCTCGCCATTCATGAGTTCGAGCCTCAGCTCAGGTCATGATCTCACCATTCATGAGTTTGAGCCTCAGCTCAGGTCATGATCTTGCCATTCATGAGTTTGAGCCCCGCATCCGGCTTTGTGCTGACAGCTCAGAGCCTAAAGCCTGCCTCTTTCGGATTCTCCCTCTCTCTCTCTCTCTCTCTCTCTCAAAAATATATTTAAAAATTTTAAAAATAGGGGTGCCTGGGTGGCTGAGTTGGTTAAGTGTCCAACTTTGGCTCAGGTCATGATCTTGCGGTTTGTGAGATCGAGCCCCATGTCAGGCTCTGTGCTGACAGCTCAGTGCCTGGAGCCTGCTTCAGGTTCTGTGTCTCCTTCTCTCTCTGCCCTTCCCGTGCTCATGCTCTGTCTCTCAATAATAAATAAAAACATTAAAAAACTTTTTAATAAAAAATAAAACAAAGATCTTAATATTTTATTTTTATGAAGAAAGGGATTCTTATTTTTAAAAATTCTTTGAAGAGATTGTTTTTTAAGTTTAATTTTTTTTAATTTATTTATTTTGACAAAGAGAGAGAGCATGAGTGGAGACAGGGCCAGAGAGAGAGGACAGAGAATCCTAAACCAGCTCCACATTGTCAGTGTAGAGACTGATGAGGGGCTCGAAATCATGAATTTGGAGATCATGACCTGAGCTGAAATCAAGAGTAGGACATTTAACTGACTGAGCCACCCACGCTCCCCACATTTTTTAAAGTAATCTCTTCACCCAATATGGGGCTCAAACCTACAACCTTGAAATCAAGAGTCACATGCTTTTCACTGCCAGCTAGTTGCCCCAGGGGATTCTTTCTTACCCTGTTAAGGGGAAGGAATATCACCTGTTCAAGGAGATACCAACTATAAAGGAATAAGACTGATTCCTCACCCCCTCAAACATACCTGACATGATTGATTCTTTTAACAAATCAAACAGAATTTAAGCAATTTGAGTGACAATTTTTCCCTAAAGAGAGATTTATTTGTTGACCATTTCAGTTTCAGCAGGATTTAGACTTCATAAGTCTTCTACCTTCTCATTTGTTGTAGTTGTGTTGTAATAATTTAAATCTCTCCTCTCTGAAATAGTAATGACTCTTCAGTGCTCAGGCAGCAAAGTTGCCACCTCTGTTTGTCCAGGCTGTATTTGTACTGCTCTGGGGATGATAGTCAGCAGGACTGCGCCCCCAGAGGCCCTGCAGGGCCCTAGCGCTGTAATTGCGTATATGCATGTTGTTGTTGTTATTATTATTTTTTTAATGTTTTATTTATTTCTAGGAGAGAGAGAGAGAGAGAGACAGCGCGAGCAGAGGAGGGTCAGAGAGAGAGGGAGACACAGACTCTGAAATAGGCTCCAGGCTCTGAGCTGGCAGTCAGCACAGAGCCCGATGCCGGGCTCGAACCCAGGAACTGCGAGATCATGACCTAAGCAAAAGTCGGACGCTTAACCGACTAAGCCACCCAGGGGCCCCTGTTGTTGTTATTATTATTATTATTATTATTATTTTAAATGCTTATTTACTTATTTTTTTTAACTTATTATTTTTTTCAAAATTTTTTTTTTTTTTTTTTTT